>NC_133618.1:429713375-430032024 GCF_048593235.1 Sminthopsis crassicaudata | reverse complement strand
TACATATGCAATGAGAATGAGGCAAAAGATAGTGGTTAAACTGATATCCATAAAATATTAAGGGAATCAGAAGAAGGTATCCATTGTACAATTCAATTGATCGTTAATAAAAAGAAAAAAAATTAAAATCACACAATGTAGGAGGAAATAGAAAGGTGAGAGTCTTTATTAGTGGAGAAAGAGCAACCATTGATAAGATCTCAAATCTACTAATATATCCATTCACAATTATTTATTATGTGCTTAATATGCACCAGGCTCTGTACGAGGTGCTGGAAATTAAAAAAAAAAAGCTTGCTATCAATATGCATACATGTTATCTTGGAAAGCAACATATCCCTATATAAGTATATATAAAATGTGGACAAAGTCAACACTCGGTAATTTGATCAGGGCTGTCTAAGAATTGATACTTGGAAAAGTTTCTGTTGGGAACACTCATGATTTTTTCCAGTCATTTTTTTTTTTCATTTGTATGTGATTTGGAGTTTTCTTGGCAAAGATCCTGAAATGGTTTGCCATTTCCTTCTCCAGCTTATTTTATAGATGAGGAAACTGAGGCAAACAGTGACTTGTCTAGGGTCACACAACTAGGGTGTGTCTGATTTGAATTGGATTTGATTTTAGGAAGAGGAGTCTTGTGGTTCCAGGCCATTCCAGGTTCCAGTATTCTATGGATTGCACCATCTAGCTGAGCATATTAGCTTTCATTCTATTGGGCTCCAGGGAAAACTAGGAGTAAAAGGAAGTTGCAAAGAGATTAATTTAGACTTGGTGTTATGGTATGCTGATAAATGATTTAACAATCAGCTCTCAAAAATTAATATTCCCACAATGTACTTTTAAATTTTACCTGATTTTTTACAACTTTAGATTCACCACTAATTCTAGAAAACTGATAATAATAAATCAAGACTTGATTTATACTATTTACCATTTTCCAAGCCATAAATGCTCATTCTGACAATTTTACAATCAACTCTTCTTACCCTGAACAGCTTGTTTGCTCCAGCATGTCCCTGGCTTGATGTCAGGATAAAATTATGTAGAACTGTCTAGAATTATAATCTAGAATATTATAAGATGTGTCTTAAGGGATGGTGGGTTCTTCCTCCTTGGTTGTCTTCAAAAGAGGTTAGACCATAAATTCTCCAGTATGTCATAGGAAGGATTCCTTTCATGTATGGTATAGACTACATGATTGGGCAAATATCTTTTTCAGCTCTCAAATTCTGTGATTTGGGGTGAAAGGGAAATCCCTTATATATCTGATCTCCCATTTTTTCCCCTGAGAAGTAATTCAGAAATGATCAGAAGTTTCAAAGAGCACCTTAAAGACCAAAAGGTTTCCTTGCCTTCCCAAAATATTTACCCTGGAGTTTTGTCTTTTAAGTTCTGATATAAATTCAATATACTACCCATGCAAAAGAACTACAGAGATCCCTGAGGCTGGAATCCCTTGGGAAGAGGATTGAAAATTTGATCTTATCTATTCTGGATTACTTGTCATTTTTATCCTACAGGGAATCTTCATGTGACTTTTAACTTTTTTGAGGGGAGGGAGCTGTTGAATGAATGAATAAAGAAGCTTTTATAAAGTAATTACTACTGTGCTAAGTGTTAAGGATGCGAATCCAAAAGAGAAATTTTCTACACTCATGGAGTTTATACTAATAGATATGCTCTCCTATGTTTTAGAAAGCAATGGCGCTATAAGACCTAAAGTGTAGGGGCAATTGGTAGGGGAGTAGGGACATGGACACAAGGCTAGTACTTGGGAAAGTGAGTATTTGCCCTACAAGGAATGAACTGCATGATATGAGGAAAGTTATAACCTCTCTGGCTTTGCTCTCATCATATGTAATATGAGGGAGGAGGAGAGAGAATTAGAATCATAATGTAGCAGGAGAAGCCTGATATGAACTCAAAGATTTTACTATCATCTCTGTTGATTCTGTGTGTATATATGTATGTATGTATGCATATAGCTATATATATCTCTTAGTCTTAGGCAAATCACCCCTACCCTATGAACTCTATTTCCTTAGTAGAAGGAGTCCTGGGTGGGAAATGAAGTTTGGACGTTATCTCTGATGATTCCTGCATTAGTTGGACAGATCTTATCAATGGACTCCATTTCCCTAGCACTGAAAAGGGAAATGGGGTTGGACTCTAAAGCCCTTTTCAGTAAACATTTTTTCTGAGTTCTCAGTCCATTTTACCTCTGATAAAAATGTACTTTCTATATTCTTTCTCTAAAATCCCAGTCATATGTGAAATTTAAGATCCAAATTTATTCTTTGATTCCTTGGAAAGTGAGTACTTCAAAAATGTATCGCCCTTCTACAATACCCTTCTAGCCCAGGATACACCCAACCTATTTTGATTATCATCACAGACTGGAGATTTAAAATCTATCCTTCCGTACCATCCCTAAACCTTCAACTTCTTGTTTGGGTTTTGAAATCAACATTATGATTGTTTCTGTGAATGGCTGATCATCTTTTTTACTCTGAGGCTCCTCTCAGAGTTTGTGCCTAGGTTTCTGCTCTTTCTGTTGGCCACCATTTTGGGCTCACTCATACTCATTCATAAGAGTCCCATATATGTCCCTATCCTCCTCTACCTCAATTATTCATTGAGCCCTTTGCAACCTTGTTCTATTGATAATAAATTTCCTGTCACATTGTAGATCTATAAAACTATATTCTACCAGAGAAAATATTTTGTTTCTACTTTGAATTCAATTTTTTGTATACATGTTATTCTCCCCCAATGGAACATCTTTAAGGCAAAAGACTAATTTTTTTTTTGCATTAGTATTTTTGTCTTTGTATACTTACTACCTAGCACAATGTTTGGCACATAATAGGTGTTTAATAAATGTTTACAAAATGAAAGTAAAATCAGATGAAATCTTTCCTAGGAAGCGTTCATTGATTAATGAGTTTCCATAGTGACTTTTCCCTATCTCTTAAGAATTCAGACTTCCATTCTATCAGGTTGTCTTAGAATTATTCGATTAAAACAACACCACCAACAGCAGTTGATACTTATAATTTAATATATAATGGCAAAGATACTGAATTAAGAATCCAAGACCTCTCCTTTAATATCCATTGTGAACTGAAAATAGTGGGGGAGGGAGGAGACTGGGAGATTCTTGAAGGTATAGGTAAAGTGGACAGGGGGAAGGTGGAGAGAAAAGATAAGGTAAAATGGATAGGATAAAAAGAAAGGCTGAGAAAGAAAATATTGATAAAAATAAATGGGAGGGAAATTAACAAATAGTAATTATAACTTTGAATATGAAATGGATGTTTATAGCAGCTCCCTTTGCAGTGGCAAAGAGTTAGAAATGGTAGGATCCTCATCAGTTGGGTAATGGCTGAAAAGGTTTGGCATATGGTTGTGATAAAGTACTACTGTGCTATAAAAATGATGAGCTCTATGATCTTAGAAACACATGGAAAGGCTTGCACAAAATGATGAAGAATGAAATGAGAAGAACCAAGAGAACATTGTATATACAATAATAGTAATATTGTTTTAAGCATGACTTTGGGTGATCAAGTCATTTTTATTAACTATAAAGAATATATGAAGAAGAATGCTATCTGTATCAAAAGAAAGAACTGATAAGTAGAAGTATATATAGAATAATTTTGCATATATATATATGTTTATATCTAATGGTAGCCATCTCAAGGGGGGGAGGGAAGAAAAAAGCTAAAAAAGAAATTTACATGACAACTTTGTTGTTTATTTGAAGTAAATATCAGGCTGTACATGGCAAATTTTCAATTTCATGTGCTATCATCTTTTTCTATTGTATTTTGCTATGGAAATGCTTGTTTTATTCCATGAATTGAAAATAAAATAATTTTTAAAAAGATCCAGCTTGAGGCAGCTAGGTAGCATAGTAGATAGAGTACCAGTCTTGAAGTCAGGAGGACCTGAGTTCAGATCTGAACTCAGACACTTAATCTAGCTGTGTGACCCTAACTTAAACCCAATAGTCTTAGCAAGCAAACAAACAAACAAAAAAGTCCAGCTTTCTATTTCTTAGTTATGTGGTCTTAGGTGAATTATATATTCTTAGTGAATATGTCACTATCCTCATTAGAATAATGATTCTGCTACTTATCTCATCAAATTTTTGTGAAGATCCAATGAGATTACATATATATATATATATATATATATATATATATATATATATATATATATATAAAATCTCCTTTTGTAGAATAGCATATGAGTGTGAATTGCTATCCTTTTAAAATATTTTTATTCTTTTTTAAATAGTATTTTATTTTTCCAAATACATATAAAGATAGTTTTTAGCATTCATCTTTGTAAAATTTCGTGTTCCAAATTTTTCTCTCTCCTCTTATCTCTTCCCTTTCCAAGACAGAAAGCAATCCGATAAAGATTAAGTATGTGCAATTCTTCTAAAAACATTTCCAAACTTATGCAAGAAAAAGCAAAGCAAAAGGGGGAAAAACATGAGAACGAAAAATAACAAGCAATCAAAAAAAAAAGTGAAAACATTATGCTTCAATCCAAATTAATTCTCTATAATTCTATCTCTGGACTCGGATGGTATTTTCTATCTCAAGACTATTTGAATTGCCTTGAATCACCTCATTGTTGAAAAGAGCCAAATCCAAAATCATCACATAATCTTGTTACTGTGTGTGCAATATTTTCTTTAATCTGCTCATTTCACTTAGCATCACTTCAAGTAAATCTTTGCAGACTTTTCTAAAATCAGCTCACTCATCATCTCTTATAAAACAATAACATTCCATTACACTCATATCTACTCAATTTCCAGTTCCTTGCCACACAAAAAGGGCTGCTACAAACATTTTTGCATATGTGGGTCTTTTCCCCTTTTTTTTTGATCTCTTTGGGATACAGGCCCAGAAAAGACACTTCTGAATCAAAAGATATACATAGTTTGATAGCCCTTTGGGCATAGTTCCAAATTGCTCACAACTTCACCAACAATGCAATGCAATTTCCCCTCATCCTCTGCAACACATTTTTTTCCCTATCATTTTAGCAATCTGAAAGGTATGAAATGCTACTTCAGAGCTGTCTCAATTTTCATTTTTCTAATCAATAGTGATTTAGATGATTTTTGACAATTTTATTTTTAAGGAATTGTTTTCTTTAGTCAATTTCTGTGTTTCTTCTTCCAAACTGTTGGCTTTTTCCCTCAAACTTTCATACTTTTGCATAATTCTTATTTCTTTCCCCCATTTTCCTTTTATTTCTCTTTTAAGATCTTTTTGAACTTTTCTAAGAGAACCTTTTGAGCTTGAGACCAGATTATAGCCTTTGAGGCTTCACGCATTTGCTGTTCTCTTTGGGTTTATATTCTTTCATAGTAACTTTCTATGGTCACTGTTCTTTTTGCTTTTTTGTTCATTTTTAAAAGTTGAGGTCTGTTTCTAGGGCATAGGAGAAATTGTCTCAAGCTTCTTTTGGAAGGGAACAGTTGCTTCTCATTGACTACACTAGGTCTCATGGTTCTATACACTTTCCCACTGCACTGGGTGGGCCTCGCCAACTCCTACCTGTTATGCTAGACTTTGAGGGCTCACAATTTTCCTTCCCTGGTTGTGTTGGAGGTCTCACAGATGGTTTGCTGATCCACTAACTTTCTGAACCAGGACAGAATAGTCATGGCTGCTGTACTTTGGCTAGGAGACTCTTACTAGTTTCCTTAAGCTGTGCCTCCCCATTCTGGGCCTCTCCATGCATATGTTGGGTCTTGTTCCCCCTGCCTAATTGAGAAATGTTTCCTGAAGTCCTTCCAAGATATCTTAAACTGGAAAATTTTACACTCTGAATGTTGATGAATTGTGTCACTCCAAAATCCATTCAGAGGCTTGATCTAATGTTGATTCTGAGGGAAGCTGGGGAGAGCTCACACAATATCCTATTTACTCATCACCATCTTGGCTCTGCCTATTGTGAATTACCATTCTTTTGAATGTGCTTTAAGATTCACAAAGTCCTTTACAAGTGTTAAGAAGAACATTTGTATTTTTTTAAAAGAACCTTTTTTTCCTAAAGTAAAGCAAGAGGTCATTAAAAAAGTGTACAATTTCCCTAAGGCAATTTAACCCACTCTGCTCGTGTTCAATTCTAGGCTTAATTAATGTGATGAAGCCAGAGTTACCCATAAGAGGAATTAGCTTTACCTAAAAGGTGACTAACCTAACTTCAACACCTGATTGGCTCTTATTTCTCTTAACACTGCTTTTTTGATCACTTAAAGGAATTATAATCCCATTCATGTGGAGTCAGGGACCCTCTGACCTGATGGATATTTGATTCACCATACCTGCTCTACATTCCCATATGAAGATGAGGGGGCTGTGTGTATAAATGCTAAACGCCACTTTATTCTTGTTGCATGTCCTTGTGCAAATCTTTCATTTTAACATATGCAAAGGGAAAAGATAATTGAAAATAATTATTTAATAAAACAGTTTGTTCTATGAAGGAAAACTATTTTTAACAATTAACTAATATAAGCACAGTAGCGTATAATTTCTATATTTTTCAGTTCGTTGTGTGATTGTAAAAATATCTATTTTAAAATATCCTTAGCAAAAAGCCTACCTGTCCCCTTCTCATACCACTAATAAGGGTACCCTTGATGTTTGTTTATATTCTCATAAAAATTTTGTACAAAAGAGAAGGGAGGCATATGACTTGATTATTATTGATAACTTTGATTGCCTTTTGGGGGGGACATAGTAATGTCCAAGATTTTTTCTATATTCACCCTGAATTCCTATATAGAAATGAAGGGGCTGTATCTATAGAAGCTGTGTTACTATGTCCTTATTATATATTCTTGCTGCATTTTGGCAAAAAACAGAAAGAAAGTTGAATGACTTATTCATTTCATCCCCAAATTGAATCTGAACTAATAAAGTACTGCTGTTAGATAGGATCTGTCTAAGATACATATATTGATAGACAAACTCCATAGAGTGTACATCACTCCTCTTTGAGATATCTTGAGAATAAATACCTCAGTACCTTAGAAATTGTATCCCCTCCACGATATAACCATTAGATTTACTTTTCTAGTCTACTTGCTGTATTCAACATTGTTTTCTTTACTGCCATTTTTTTTCTTTTACCTGGCACATTAGAGACTTGTTACATCACTGTCTAAGTGTAGTCATTTTAGTGTAAAAAATATTTCATTGTAAATTTTTGCTCATATCCCATATTTCATGTTTGTTTTTTTACTATGTTTTCAACCATATATGCCCTTGGAACAGTGCTGATTAGTTGGATCTCTTGACAAGCTTTTTTTAAACTTACTTTTCCTTCAATTGCTTCTGGCTATTTTATGACATAGTATTACACAAAATCTTATATCGCCTACTTTGAAAAATTATACAAATTAATTTATATTCTAAACTGATATTGTTCTCAGCTGCTATACCTCTTTGTCTGGCAAGGTGGTCAAGAATTTCCTGACTGTAGCACTTTTTAGATTCTTCTTCAATATTTATTATGACAACTGATTGACATGGGTTAAACTTCTTTAACAAAAGAGGCTGATAGCATAGAGGATGGAGAAATGATTTTAGATTCCTAAAGACTTTGGTTCAAGTGTCATTTCTGACGCAGACTAATTTGTGTAACCTGCAAATCATTTACTCTTGCATAACTTCCAGGCAATTCAATAATACTTCAAGTTAGAGAAGGTATCAATCTGCATTGATGGATAAAATTTATCATTGGTTGCTCACTCTTATGATATATTCATGGGACTGTTTCTTTTTTAACTTCTTGAGATTGTAATAATATGTGTTAATGAATGTTTCATTTCCATTTCCCATTTATTAGGCATCATAAAACTTTAACACTAGAAGACCAGGCAACTCTCTGTTTCTGTCTCTGTCTGTTTCTCTATCTCTGTCTCTGCTTCTTTCTCTCTCTTTCTCTTTCTCTTTCTCTTTCTCTTTATGTATATGTACATATATATATAGTGTATGTATATATATATATATATATATACACATACATAGTTTTACTTTGAAATAAAAATTTTTATCATATTAGCTCCATTTTCATTGCCTTATGATAAAAAAAGCACTATCAATCAACACTGCTTAATCCTTCGAGGTATTTGATCTAACCTTTAGAAGTATCTAAATTAAATTCTGGTCCTTCTAATCTTTTTTTTTAATTTTTATTTTATTTTATAATTATAACTTTTTTTTTTTGACAGTACATATGCATGGGTAATTTTTTACAACATTATCCCTTGTACTTCCTTCTGTTCAGATTTTTTCCCTTCCTCCCCCAACCCCCTCCCCCAGATGGCAGGCAGTCTTATACATGTTAAATATATTACAATATATTCTAGATACAATATATGTGTGTAGAACCGAATTTCTTGTTGCACAGGAAGAATTGGATTCAGAAGGTAAAAATAACAGTTTACACTCATTTCCCAGTGTTCCTTTTCTGGATGTAGCTGATTCTGTCCATCATTGATCAATTGGAATTGGATTAGCTCTTCTCTATGTTGAAGATATCCACTTCCATCAGAATACATCCTCGTACAGTATCATTGTTGAAGTGTATAATGATCTTCTGGTTCTGCTCGTTTCACTTAGCATCAGTTGATGTAAGTCTCTCCAAGCCTCTCTGTATTCCTCCTGTTGGTCATTTCTTACAGAACAATAATATTCCATAACATTCATATACCATAATTTACCCAACCATTCTCCAATTGATGGACATCCATTCATCTTCCAGCTTCTAGCCACTATGAAAAGGGCTGCCACAAACATTTTGGCACATACAGGTCCCTTTCCCTTCTTTAGTATTTCCTTGGGATATAAGCCCAGTAGTAGTATGGCTGGGTCAAAGGGTATGCACATTTTCATAACTTTTGGGGCATAATTCCAGAGTGCTCTCCAGAATGGTTGGATTCTTTCAGAAATCCACCAACAATGCATCAGTGTCCCAGTTTTCCCACAGCCATTCCAACATTCATCATTATTTGTTCCTGTCATCTTAGCCAATCTGACAGGTGTGTAGTGGTATCTAAGAGTTGTCTTAATTTGCATTTATCTGATCAATAGTGATTTGGAACACTCTTTCATATGAGTGGAAATAGTTTTAATTTCATCATCTGAAAATTGTCTGTTCATATCCTCTGACCATTTATCAATTGGAGAATGGCTTGATTTCTTATAAATTAAAGTCAATTCTCTGTATATTTTGGAGATGAGGCCTTTATCAGAACCTTTAACTGTAAAAATGTTTTCCCAATTTATTACTTCCCTTCTAATCTTGTTTGCATTAGTTTTGCTTGTGCAGAAACTTTTTAATTTGGTGTAATCAAAATTTTCTATTTTGTGATCAATAATGGTCTCTAGTTCTCCCTTGGACACAAACAACTTCCTCCTCCACAAGTCTGAGAGGTAAACCATCCTATGTTCCTCCAATTTATTTATGATTTCGTTCTTTATGCCTAAATCTTGGACCCATTTTGATCTTATCTTAGTATGTGGTGTTAAATGTGGGTCCATGCCTAGTTTCTGCCATACTAATTTCCAGTTTTCCCAGCAGTTTTTGTCAAATAATGAATTCTTATCCCAAAAGTTGGGATCTTTGGGTTTGTCAAACACTAGATTGCTATTTTTATTCACTATCTTGCCCTGTGAACCTAACCTATGCTACTGATCAACTAGTCTATTTCTTAGCCAATACCAAATGGTTTTGGTGACTGTTGCTTTATAATACAGTTCTAGATCAGTACAGCTAGACCACCTTCACTTAATTTTTTTTCATTACTTCCCTTGAAATTCTCGACCTTTTGTTGTTCCATATGAATTCTGTTGTTATTTTTTCTAGGTTATTAAAATAGTTTCTTGGGAGTCTGATTGGTATAGCACTAAATAAATAGATTAGTTTAGGGAGTATTGTCATCTTAATTATATTCGCTCAGCCTATCCAAGAGCACTGAATGTCTTTCCAATTATTTAAATCTGACTTTATTTTTGTGGCAAGTGTTTTTTAATTTTGCTCATATAATTCCTGACTCTCATTTGGTGGATATATTCCCAAATATTTTATACTATCAACAATTATTTTGAATGGAATTTCTCTTTGTATCTCTTGCTGTTGGATTGTATTGGTAATGTATAAAAATGCTGAGGATTTATGTGGATTTATTTTGTATCCTGCGACTTTGCTAAAATTCTGAATTATTTCTAATAGCTTTTTAGCAGAGTCTTTGGGGTTCTCTAAGTATACTATCATCTCATCTGCGAAAAGTGATAATTTGATTTCCTCATTTCCTACTCTAATTCCTTGAATCTCTTTCTCGGCTCTTATTGCCGAGGCTAGAATTTCTAGTCCTATATTGAAAAGTAATGGTGATAGTGGGCAACCTTGTTTCACTCCTGATCTTATAGGGAAAGGTTCTAGTTTATCACCATTACATATGATGTTTACTGAAGGTTTTAAATATATGCTCATTATTTTAAGGAATAGTCCATTTATTCCTATACTCTCAAGCGTTTTTAGTAGGAATGGATGTTGGATTTTATCAAATGGTTTTTCTGCATCTATTGAGATGATCATATGGTTTTTATTAATGGCCCTTCTAATCTTAATTAGGTCATGCCAGAATAGTTTTAATTATATGCCAAATTTTGTTCATTTGTATTCTTTTTTTTTTCTAGTTTTGTTTCAATTTTTATCTTGTTGTAACAACTTTGCTGTCTGATTGTACATAGATGGTTGATTTGGGAAAGAGTTCTACATTAGCAATAAGCTCTTTCCTCTACATAAAATACAATCTATCTCTTGTTCAGTTCTAAGACCTACCAATTCTTCTTGACAAAAAAATATTTATAAGTAGCTATGAGGCTACTCTGCAGCCTACAAGACTTTTTCCTTCTTTGTTTCTTACTTCTAAATTTTATTTTCCAATTTCATCTTCTCCTATAGAAAAGAAAAAGCTTTGCAATGTACTCATCAAATAGCAAAATAGATGTTGATTTAATTTCAAGGGTTTTACTGAGTTCTGCATAGAATTTCCTACCTCTTCATCCTCTATAACAGATGTTGGCACATAAGGTGCAATCATTTTCATGGTGCTATTTTTGTAAATGCTTATCATGAGTACTGCAATGTAAGATGACTGAATATCCCATAAAGAAATGTTTCCTGATGTCTCTGGATGCATGTTAAAAACCAACTCCTTTGTTTTACTCTCCAAGGACAACTGGTGATTATCCTTCCATTTAACTGAAGCTTGCTGTTGTCTTCTGATTTCTTTTATAGCAAGAATTTTAAGATCAGTTCAATCTTTTTCCTACAGCAGCATCCCATATGTTGGTCACTGGGCAAGTATCTCACATTTAGGGAAACAATAGCTAAATCAATATTTATGGATTCTCTTTTTTTAAAAACCTCTCTGTGATTAACTTCTACCTCCCTCCTACCCATTTTTGCTACTGTGGTAACATGACAGCAGAATTTCTGAGGGATATGCTATATATTTTTTTGTTTCATTGATTGCCATGGCCAAGGAATTAACTTCAAGTTTCCAGCCACTCTCTGGTAATAAAACCCTCCATACTGAGGAAACCTGGACCTCTCAGAGCAGGCACTCTGTTTCAGAGATCACATCTGAAGTGCTTCCAGTATGGTAGAACCTGATAGAGTTTTCATTTAGCTGGCATAGCCTTTAAGAATTCAAGGCTGCCTTTAGAGCACAATAAGCCATTGAGGGAGAGCGCCATAAAAATGTTTATAATCACAATAATATAAAAAATCTGATATTTAGATTCTGCTTTGAATTTATAAATTGCTTTGTGTATATTTTTTCTGAATCTCACATCAACCTAGTGTGTAGGTAATGTGAATATTATTATCTATATAAAAGCTCAGAGGTCAAAACACTAACACAGGGAGCAAACTATACAAGTAGCAAATGTTTAAGCTGGAATTGAATCTAGAACTTTGTTCTGAGATCAGTGTCTTTCTGTTATATTATATTTCTTTTCTAAGTATATTTTCTGCTCCTTTCTTCTTAACTCTCAGGTATCAGCACAGTGTTAGGCACAATGTAAGCACTTAACAGTTGCTTCTTGCTATAAAAATCACCTTCACAGATGGAATACTGACATTGGCAACTAAAGTCTTTCCTCAGGATTTTGGAGAATGTCATGATCTCTTTTGATTATTTTCTGTGACAGCCTATACTGTGTCAATTTCTAATGAATGCAATCATGCGGAATAAATAGTATTTGTCCTGAACAGATTACCTAAACATTAGAAAATAGAATTCTTTCATTCTTTCATAGATTACAAAATCTTTGAGGTAGAAGTGATCTCAGGTACCATATAATCCAACTAGCCTGGGAACCAGAATTCCATCAGTCACATCTCTGAGAATCGATCATCATTCCTGTCCTTGAAGGTTTCCAGTGAAGATCTAGAGGCAATACATATATTCTTTGGATACTTGCAATAACTAGAACAACCATTATTACAAACTTTTAAAATATACAAATCTACCCTCCAGATAAACTATATTGTACATCAAATAATCTTCCAAGGCACCTAAAAAAATCATGTACCATTAATGATATTGAGACCCCTGCCCTCCCAATTCCTAGTACCATAAAAAGGATTGTTCCCATTTGTTGCTTCTTATTCTTCATTTACTGATTCACTTACTGTCCCAAGGAGAAGCAAATACTGCTATTGAATCATATAATCATAATTCATGATTCATTTCAAATGCTATCTCTTCTATGAAGTTTTTTATGATTCCTCTATCCCTTATCCTCTTCTGTTATTTTGTTTATACTTATTCTATAAGTATAAATGCTTTGAATAGTATTGCTTTTTGTCCTTGTTTCTATTCTCTTTATAGATTGCAAGTTTCTTAATAGAAGAGATAAAAGATAGCACCATCCTCCTGAGCTTGAAAGAAGAAAACATGGAATTCAATTCTACTATGTGTCTGAAAGGCATGGGCAAGTCACAACCTTTCCAGGCCTGGTTGTTTGCTTATAAAAAGAGATTATTTCAAATGCTTGCCCTTTGAATCTATTTAGAGTTTATTTGAAGATAAAATGAGATAATTGAAGAAAAATCTTCTGTATCTGTAAATTTTTATATATTTATTCAACATGATAATAGGCATAATAACAAAAAATCTTTTTTCCTTTCTTGAAAAGGTAATTTAAGTAGCTTTTCACAAAATTTTTAGCAGTTTGCTTTTTTTTTTTTTTTTTTTTTTGATTTGCAAATAACTTTTGACCATTCTTTTGTTGGGCAATATGTATTATACTTGTACGTTTAATTCATATGTTTTATAGCTTAGCTATATGCAGTCTTTCTTGATTTTCCTAGCTACTATTTATTGTCTCCTTTATAAAACCCCTCCAAAAGCCAAAGAAAAACATTTTTTTAAATTTATTTTATATTTACTAATATATGCACACAATTCTTCTTCTAGAATGTAAGCTCCTTGAGGGAAGGAAGCATTTGATTTTTACCTTTGTGTTCCCAGGTCCAAGTGTTGTAAAATGATTTTGTGGTCCCCTGATCTTAGGGGCACGTCTGTTAAAGACAGTGATCCTAAATCTGCCTCAGGAAACTCCCATGCCCAAATATGTCTGATTCTGAATATATCAATCCTCAGTCAGATAGCTTCTGGCTTCAAGATAGTCTCACAGATCAAACTCCAGGAAAATAGCGAATAGAGCACTCTTCAGTTCATTGCTGACTGTCAGACAGATAATCTGTTAATCAATGAATCAAATTTTGGAGATCACTCTTCTGGGCTATATAATTATCTTGTCATGATAGAAAGCTGGATAAAGGGAACTCCTCTCTCAGAACTTTACAAATTTCTTTTGGAATTTAGTCTGCTTGTAATAGCATTACAATTACAATAAACTTTGCCCCTTGACATGAAATAGATTCCAGCCTGCAAATTCTTTTGAAATACCTTGCAACAGGATACCAGTCTGTGGCCCTAAACTTTTGAGGACCTCAGCATCTGATGGCTTAGCATGGGGAGAGTCTGGCCTCCCCTGCTTGATTCCCTCCTTGTCAAGATAAGCTCCCCATTTTTTGCAGTCTTATAGTAGGATACCCCAAGCCACTGGAAGAAGGTTTGTCTGGGTTGTCATGAGCCACTCTCAGCAAGTTTTCCTTGACTGGGGATGCCCAAACTCAGAAATTCTTGGAATTTCTGGCAAAATTCCTTTTCCCTTCTCTGGGATGCCAGAGAAGATAGAAGTGCTATAGGACAGCTTTTGGCAAAATTTTATGGCTTTTGGCACAGATGAGGCAGTCCTCTTTCATGTTATTTTGTTTATGTCTGCATCTCTGTGCAAAATGTCTGGGTCATGTTTGTTCTATGACCTGGAACAATTTAAAACACAACCAGAAAAAAGAAGCCAAACAAACAAATAAAAAAACCCTCTATGTTGCAGTTAGAATGCTGGGAATTTTCTTAAAAAGCCTATATTTTTCTGTACATTTCAGCTCTGGCCAAGTTGGGGACTACCAAAAAAAAAAGCTCATTAAAATTAAAATAACATCTTAGAAAATTCTCAAAGTTTTGAGAGCAATGATTAAGAAGTTTGGCAATTAGTCATTTTAAGATTACAAGAAAAATTCCTGAAACATTAGGCATAATTCCAGGAATTTACCCCATCCTAGAAGAAAAGAAAAAGAAGAAATAATCCAGGTAAAGAGCAACTTTTTGCTAACCTTTCCTTGATTCCTATCTTGTCCAGAGTCCCCTTCTACTTCTTTGGGAAAGCACCCCAGAAGGTATTAAGGGACCTTCTCTACTCCACTCCCTGGAGTGTATCTCAGTTGTGGGGATTGCTAACAGTAGCCCAAGTCCCTGTTTGCTAATATAAGATCATATTAAAACTCAAGTTCTGCCTCACCTGTAGAATAAGGGGAAACAGCCCATGCATACTCCACACAACCTTGCCCAAACATCAACCCAGCTTGGGAATGGGGATAGAGTGGGAGTAATGCTCAATGATCAACATCCCCTGAGCCCTGGCACCCGAAACTACCATCAAAGGGATATCCTGGCAATAGTCACTCCAGCTTTCAAAAGGTTCTGTCCAGGATATGCCTAAGAAGAATTCAGGTACCCCCTGAAACACCCAGCATGGCAGTGTGAGGTGAGAAAGCCCCTCAGCTTCTGCATTTGGTAAGACCACCATTCTCTGTTTCAATTATGGATATATATTAACTATGCAATTTATAACAAATTGTTTTATTTCTGCCCAATTTTCTAATTTGTAAAGAGAAATAATGTTGTTGTTAAGACCACATGATTGCTAAAGTACTTAACTATATGAATGTTAATTGCTTTATTGGATATAATTGCTTCATATTTGATAACTGTATGTTTTTTGAAGATGTGATCAACCAATAAATGAGTTCCAAAGTAATTTGGAAATTTGTCTGGGATAAGATAGTAAAAGCAATTTTAAAGGAGCTCTAATTAAAGCCTACTAAAGGGATATGTAAATTGAAATCTATTTGCACTGAACTTTAGGAAAATAGAAAAGAAGTTTGCCACTACTTTAAAAACTCTAGTTATCTAGAGTCATGCTTCTGAGGGCCCTGTCAGACACTGACGCCTTTTCCTGGCTCACAAAAGAGAAATGATTTGTGTAAATTGGAAAATAACCAAATTGAAATTCAGTCTAGAACATTTAATCAGAATTTAGGGAATCTCATTAACTAAAGTTAAATCAATTTTAAAATCTGTTCTATCTCAGTTTTAAGAATTGTCTTGTTTTCTCCCTGAAATAATAGTGAAACTTATTTAAGGGATTAGAAACTATAGCTAAGACTATTTGGCTATTACTCAAGAAAAATTCTAAAGTTGTTAACTAAGTTATTTGAAGTTATTGTCATCTTGCTGAATCTAAAATTGGTAATTACTCTGTTTGGAACAAGAGGGATGAGATGAAAGCCTTATCAGTTCACCTCCAAGTATGAGGTGTGAACTCTTTCCACCTTCACAGAATAGGAGAGGTATGAAACAACACAGCCCACAAAAACACTAATAATAGTTGTGGTGGGAATCATTGGATTCCCTAACATATAAAAAAACTGTTGCAGGACTTCAAAAACTTGTGGGGATCATTGGATTTCCTGACACGTGAAGCAATGGACAATAGATTGGTTTTGGACTATGTGTGACTGATGTTTATATACTGTCCTTCTAGGACTTCTGGAAATCTTTTACAAGACCATGTTGATTTATATTGTTTATTATATCACTATTTGCATGTACAATTCAGGTTTGTTACACCTCATTGAGCCAGCACTGACTGTGGGGAGAGTCATCACTAATAGCCTGTGCGTTATTGCTATGTGCTTGTGTAATACCTCCCATGCTGATGGGTTTGTGCATACTTGTCTCTAATAAGGCCCTTCAGCCAAGAAACCTGCTAGCAATCCCCACTTCCCTTTAGTGCTTTTCATCTCCCTTCCTGAGATGTCAGGGAGGGTGTGATTATCTCCATTTTAGTGCTTTCATCTCCCTTCCTGGGAATGGGGGGGGTGATCACCTCTTTTTCGGTGTTTTCACCTCTATTCCTGAGAAGTCAGGGAGAGTGTGATCACTTCCTTTAGGGGGTTCTCATCTCCCTGAGAAGTCAGGGATGGTGTGACCACCTGTGTTATAAAACAAAAGAAAGCAGGAGACTTAGAGTTTCTGTGGTAAAGGGCTAGAATTGAGCAGATGCACTTAACTGAGATAACTTAGCACTTAAGGCTAATTACCAATTGGACAATTCTCTATTAACATATGCTTGGAAAATGACCCTCCCCAACTATTCTGTGCTGGCTTGATCAGTAGGTGTGGGCAAAGAAGGAAAAGAGAGAGATGAGAGGTTGGAGTAGGAGAAGCAGGATCATTTTTGGGTGGTGGAGAGAAAGGAAGGAGGTGTGTAAATTCCTAAATCTAATAATCCCCTGAGAGGGACCCCAAAAGACCAAGAATAAAGACTTTTGCTTATCCTGACTCCTGCTGAGTCTAAGATATCCAGGATACTAATGTGGGCATAACATCTCTGTCAACTCCCCTTAATTTATAAGCTTGCCAGTTTTCTTGAAAACATCTTGGTAAACAAGATCATCAGCCTTGAGAACTGAGTCTATTTAGGATTTATAATTTTTTTATTTTTTATTTTTTTATTTTTTTTTTAATTTTTTTTGCTGAGGCAGTTGGGGTTAAGTGACTTGCCCAGGGTCACACAGCTAGGAAGCATTAAGTGTCTGAGGCCAGATTTGAACTTGGATCCTCCTGACTTCAGGGCTGGTGCTCAGATTTATAATTTCTAAACAAGGAATGTGTTTACTAAGAATATATAAACTTGAATAATGATTGATCCTTTGCATCAGAATAAGTTTAAACACATAAAACATGTTAAACAAAATTTCATGTATGTAAGTCTTGGTAAACTTTTAAAATAATATATCTAGCCCTAAGCAGTGATTGGTAGAATTTGCTGTTAATCTCTTGGGATCATAAATGACATTCTTTTGAGTTCTGAATTTAATTTCCTGATCATTGTCAGTAGCCTCCATTTTAAGAGAAATGCCACAAATTACTCAGAGAATGTTTTCCTGAAATGTATAGATGGATGACTTATCTGAGCAAAAACGGAGAGAATACAATCTTAGCCTCTGCTTAAGGTAGGATCCTTCTGGCTCAGTTTCCCAGTTCTGTTTCTTTGTTTTCCACCTGATTTTTTCTGAGTCTGGCTAATTATTACTGCATGACTGCATTATATGCTGTTAAAAAGATTTAGGGATGCTTTATCCTGTCATGTATGAGCTTTCAGGCTGACCCCTGAAGGACCTGTTTTGATGCTATTATAATCATGTCCCTGTTTTTTCCTCTTATAGCAAATTTTATAATCAGAGCAAATGGTCAGTAGAAGGCATGAGCCCTATACAAGTATACAGAAGACAAAATGATTCTCTGCTCTAGATCTTAAAGATACTTTCCATTCTGCATCATTGAGCTCTGGTACTTCTTTGTTTTAGTAAGTGAGTCTTTCAGGACCTACAATTATACGGAGGATTGAAGAAATGGGAGACAATCTTCATCAGCATTTGCAAAACTCCGTAAAAAAAAATTTCATATTTTTCCTTGGCACTCGATGAAAGCAATGATGTTTGTGATTCTGAACAACTTCTAATTTTTATTCGTGGGACGAATGATTATTTTGAAGTCATAGAAGAGCTTGCTGCACTGCAGAGCATCAAAGGAACAACTACAGGAGAGGATATCTATAAAAAGGTTTGCCAAACTATGAATGGTTTGGAGCTGGACTGGGCTAACCTAGCAGCATGACAACTGATGATGCCCCTAGCATTGTGAGGTCTAAGAAAGGAGTAATTGCTCACATTAATCAAGAGATGGACAAACATAACCATTATCATCCAATAGCCATATACTGCCTCATCCACCAACAAGTGCTGTGTAGTAAATCACTGAAGTGGGACTCTGTTATGAAAATTGTGGTATCTTGTGTTAACTTAATTAGAGCTGATGCAATAAATCACAGACAATTTCAGGAATTTCTGTCTGAGCTAAATGTTGAGTATGAAGATGTTCTATATCACACAGAAGTCCATTGGCTGAGTCGAGGGAGAGTTTCTATGACTACTTCCACAGATTACAACTTTTCTGCTTTGAAAAAACAAAGAAATACCAGAGCTCAATGATGCAGAATGGAAATGGCACCTTGACTTTCTGACAGATGTAACAGAGCTACTCAACAATTTCAATATGCAACTTCAAGGAAAGGGGAAAAACATCTGTGATATGCAATCACATGTCAAAGCATTTGAAGTAAAATTAGGCCTCCTCATCAAACAAGTGAAAGAGGAAAACTTCTGCCATCTTCCCACAACTCAAAATCTGTTAGCAGAAAAAACACTGATTGCATTCCCAAACAAAATGTGTTGATTAATTGGAAAAATTGCAAAAGGAGTTCCAATTTAGATTTAAAGAGCTTCATCTTCATGAATAGGACATACAGCTTTTCCGTAACCCATTTTCTACTGACATTGAAAATGTGGATACAATTTACCAAGTGGAACTGGCTGAACTGCAGAATTGTGACTCTCTGAAAGACTCATTCAAGTCAAGCAGCCTTCATAATTTCTATGCTTATCTCCCCTCTGAGACATATCCTCATCTCAGGAACCTGCACTCAAAATGGCAACCATCTTTGGCAACACTTAAGTCTGTGAACAGACTTTTTCTAGAATGAAACATTTGAAATCTCCAACCAGATCAAGACTAATGGATGCACACTTGCATTACTTGCCACTTGTGGAACCAGACATTGACCATCTCATTAGTCAAAAGCAGGCCCATAATTCCCATTGAAATACTGGTAAGTTTGTTGATTTAACTTTACTTTATTTTAAATATTGTATTTGTTCCTGTTTTGTTTCTTCACCTCAAAATAAAATATATGCAGCATGCATAGGAATCTGTTCATAGTTTTTGTTTTTACTATAGTCCGGCCCTCCAGCAGTCTAAGGGACAGTGAACTGGACCCCTATTTAAAAAGTTTGAGGATCACTGGGTTAGATGACATATTGATCTGCAGCCCCACCCAAGAGGCTTCTCTGACTGCAGCCATACAAACCCTTAACTTCCAGCCCTCCCCTCCTACCTCCCTCCAAAATAGGGATATGAAGTTTCTTTGTTTAAATTTTTATCAGTCTGATTAAGATCCTGAAAGCTAAACTAATTTCTTACCCAGGCCATATCTAAAACCTTACTCTGTATGGTGATGAAAGGTAGGGACAGGCCCTGGAGACCTTGACTCAGGCCCTGGAATTTTATTCCAGACTTCTTTCTTACTTCTCAAAGAAACTTGGTATCTCTGGGGTGACCCTCCTGACTTAGAGCTAGCTGACACAGCTCTTCTAATTGAGGAAGCCTCTAAGCTCACCCTAGTCCAACCATTGGAGTTTCTAACTCCTTCCCCACTGGTTCAAAGCATTTTTGCCCTCATAAGAGTGTTAGAATTTGGGAAAGGAATGAGAGTGAACATCTATACTGACTCCAATTACGCCTTTCATGTTTTGCATGCTCATGGGGTTATGTGAAAAGAAAGAGCACCTTTGATAGCAAAAAGTTCTCCTACTAAACATGCAAGGGGAACAAGCTTGCAGATTCAGTTGCCCATGCTGCTACCCATTCGACCCTGATTATGGCAACTTTAATTCCCCAGCTTCCTGACTCTTATAGCTTCATGTAGCTCCTCTTCATGTAGCTCCTTTTAGAAGAAAGGTGGCATATTCTTTCTCTTTATGAGTAGTTTCAAACACCATCAGGTTAGCTTCTAATCCCAGAACCAAGTCAGTGGGAACTTCTTTTTGTTGAGCGTGCCATCAGCATCCTTAAGGCAGCCCACATATGCAACCTGATGCATTATTTTCAAAGGCCTTATTCCCAAATGTCACCATCCCCACCCTGGATTTCATCCCATTTGTACTAGCTACCTCCCTAGGGGAATAATTTTAACTTGACTATCCCCTGTTTTCTTGCCAGAAAGAGTCTTTTACCCACATAATAATAGGATATCCATTTCAAAATTATTCTGGCAAACTCACTCATAATGCTTCTACACTACCTTCCTTGAAGCTTCTTCATAATCTCCTGAGAACTAACATTCTGATTAATATAATGTCATATAATGATAATCATCCTTGAGGATAACTAACTAAGAAGCTACTACAGCATTTAATCCCAAGTACCATCTTTGCATGTAAGAGATATGCTTTTTTTTTGTAAAATGGGTGTCCATTCTAATTTGATGTTTCTGAGGGACCTATTATGGTACATGCACCACAGGTCATCTGAGTGTCTTTTCATTGTGTATAATGCCACTGCTCCAGACATTACTCCCCCTCTTTCAAGGAGACAAAAGCAGGGATTTGGGGGAAAACATTCTTTGGTATTTATCCGGGGGAAAACTATTTGGATGAGAGGCATCCATGATAGCTTCATCTCCCCCCCTCCCACCCTAGACTTCCTCTAAGTGGGGTTCCTGGCTATTGTCACTATTAACTCCACTTTTAATTATTTTTTGGCTTATATTTGGCCCATTCACTTTTAACCTACTTGTGAGAGTTATTTCCTCCAGGTTCTAAGCTATGAATTTCAACTATTTGTTCACCCTGAATACAATTGGCTAACTTATTCTGACACCCAGCACTCCTTTGAATGCTGTTGCTGCCATCTTGCCTCCTCTTCCTGGTATGGATCCCACTAGGGATAGCTCTAAGCCCCTTATCAGCAAGCAGCTCCAGAAGATGAGACCTTTGTCCCTTAGTCCCAAATGAATTGGGGGCACAAACTGCTTGAGAGGGGGAAATGATATTATATGATCCTGTGATTCCCTGATCTTAGCGGGGACTTCTGTTAAGACAGTAATAATTAATAAATCTTCTGGCTTTGGAATTTCCCTCAGGAAACCCCCATGCCCAAGTCTGTCTGATTCTGTATAGACCACTCCTCAGTCAGATAGCTTCTGGCCTCAGGATAGTCCCACAGATCAAACTCTTGAGACAATAGTGAATAGACCTCTCCTCAGTTCATTGCTGACTCTTAGATAGATAATCTGTTGGTCAGTGATAACCAACTTGTGGAGACCACTCCTTTGGGCCATGGAATTAACATGTAGATGATAGAAATCTGGATAAAGGGGATTCCTCTCTCTTAAGACTTTGCTAATTTTTTTTTTTGGAATGCTCATAATGGCATTACAATTACAATGAATTTTGTCCCTTGACTAGGAAATGGATTCAAGCCTGCAAATTATTTTGAGACCCCTTGTAACACCAGTCTGTGACCCCAAACTTTTGGGGTCTCCTTCCCAATGTCAACACAAGCACAATACCTGGCACACTTTGTAAATGTTTATTTAGTATTTATAGATCATAGACCTTGAAGGCACATCAAAAAAAATCTACTCCAATCTGTACATATTATACATGAGGAAAATGAGGCTCAGAGTTATTTAATGATTTATGCAAGGTTACATATGCAGTAAGGATCAAATGTGAGATTTGAACCTAGGTCATCTCTGTCTCCTTATAGATGACAATTCTTTACAAGAAATATGTATTTGCTTCATTTCCTGAGTACTTTGTCTTTTTATGAGAGTTCCTTCATATAAAAACAGTAACAACAACAATAGACGATATTTATATAGTGTTCTAAGATTTGCAAAGTACCTTACACAGTTAACTGATGATTAAGTGGTAGTCTATTAACCTTTTATTTCCCATGAGCAATCTTTGGAAGCTCCCAAATGAAAAGAGGTAAAATAAAAACATCAAGATGGCTATGACCACTTATGGAGCCAAAGAAAGTAAGAAAAAAAATGAAGATTGAGGAATAAATGTATAATTATTCCACAGGAGGTGGGTGGTGATGGAGGTAAAAAACAAAAACAAAAACAAAAAAGCTATGAGAGATAGTTGTGATCCCAATCCTTTTGTATTTTTTCATGAAGAAAAATTAATGAACAATTTCCACACCAAATCATTTGAAACACAAATAAGGGCATAATTTTTCTTGTTTGTTTGTTTTGACTGGATCTATGACTTCATTATTATATGAAATGCCTGCTAAGAAACTTCCTCCAAAATGCTAATAGAAGCTGTCTTCCCCCCCCCACACACATACCTCCCTTTTTTTTCTCTCCAATTTATAATCAGAGAGATGGGGCATTGAGTACTTATGTAACTTGCCCAGATATCACAATAATTGTTATCAGGGATAGGTCTAGATAAAACTAATCTTCCTGATACAAAGACCAGCTTTATACTCTGCTATCTACCTCTTTAATGCCAAGAAGAAATAAATGTTTTAGATAATCTCAAACAGGGAAGAAGTTTGTTTGTTTCTTGTTTTGTTTTGATTAGTCCCTTTATGAAAGATTTCAGACATAGATTTTAGATTTCTCTAAAGTAAAGGAATTAAATATTTCTTTGGGCTCAGAATGAGAAGGGACTGCATGAAATCTTAAGATCTTTAGTTATAGAATTATATAAGCAAATGGCTCTTAGTACTGAGAGAACTTAGCACTCTGTCTCTATCTCTTTGTTTTTCTTTGACTCCCTCTCTTTTCCCTCTCTTTCCTCTTTTTCTCTCCCTCTCCTCTTTCCCTCTATCTCTTTCTCTTTCTATCTCTTTCTCTCTCTCTCCCACTCTCCCTCCCTCTCTTTTTCTCCCTTTTCCTCCCCCCCTCCCTCTCCCTCTGTCTCCCTACCCCCACCTCTCCTTTCTTTTTGTGGCCTTTGTGATATTTCATACTGCAATGACTTATCTTTATAAAGTCACTAAAAATTCCCTTTTATTTAGAATGGGAAGTAGCTTTTCTGTTATTCCAAACTGTCATGTACTTTCTCAATTCTCATTTCCCCTCAGAATAGAAATATATTTGACATATACAGCCTGGGAGTTTGAACACACCTTGATAGCAATGAAGATTGCAAAAAGAGGCTATTGCAAATTTCAGTTTCCATTCTTGTGTTGATTTAAAACTGAAACACCAAGAAGCGGAAAGAGACCTGTATGTGCCAAAATGTTTGTGGCAGATCTTTTTGTTGTAGCTAGAAACTGGAAGATGAATAGATGTCCATCAGTTGGAGAATGGTTGGGTAAATTATTTTTATACATTACCAACACAATCCAAGAGCAAGAGATACAAAGAGAAATTCCATTCAAAATAATTGTTGATAGTATAAAATATTTGGGAATATATCTACCAAAGGAAAGTCAGGAATTATATGAGCAAAATAATAAAACACTTGCCACAAAAATAAAGTCAGATTTAAATAATTGGAAAGACATTCAGTGCTCTTGGATAGGCCAAGTGAATATAATTGAGATGACAATACTCCCTAAACTAATCTATTTATTTAGTGCTATACCAATCAGACTCCCAAGAAACTATTTTAATGACCTAGAAAAAATAACAACAGAATTCATATGGAACAACAAAAGGTCGAGAATTTCAAGGGAAGTAATGAAAAAAAACATAAATGAAGATGATCTAGCTGTACCTGATCTAGAACTATATTATAAAGCAACAGTCACCAAAACCATTTGGTATTGGCTAAGAAACAGACTAGTTGATCAGTGGAATAGGTTAGGTTCACAGGGCAAGATAGTGAAGAAAAATAGCAAAACTATTGTTTGACAAACCCAAAGATCCCAACTTTTGGGATAAGAATTCATTATTTGACAAAAACTGCTGGGAAAACTGGAAATTAGTATGGCAGAAACTAGGCATGGATCCACATTTAATAACACATACTAAGATAAGATCAAAATGGGTCCAAGATTTAGGCATAAAGAACGAGATCATAAATAAATTAGAGGAACATAGGATAGTTACCTCTCAGACTTGTGGAGGAGGAAGGAATTTGTGTCCAAAGGAGAAGTAGAGACCATCATTGATCACAAAATAGAAAATTTTGATTACACCAAATTAAAAAGTTTTTGCACAAACAAAACTAATGCAAATAAGATTAGAAGGGAAGTAACAAATTGGGAAAACATTTTTACAGTTAAAGGTTCTGATAAAATATACAGAGAATTGACTTTAATTTATAAGAAATCAAGCCATTCTCCAATTGATAAATGGTCAGAGGATATGAACAGACAATTTTCAGATGATGAAATTAAAACTATATCCACTCATATGAAAGAGTGTTCCAAATCACTATTGATCAGAGAAATGCAAATTAAGACAACTCTGAGATACCACTACACACCTGTCAGATTGGCTAAAATGATAGGAAAAGATAATGGTGAATGTTGGAGGGAATGTGGGAAAACTGGGACATTGATACATTGTTGGTGGAGTTGTGAAAGAATCCAACCATTCTGGAGAGCAATCTGGAATTATGCCCAAAAATTTATCAAAATGTGCATACCCTTTGACCCAGCAGTGCTACTACTGGGCTTATATCCCAAGAAAATACTAAAAAAGGGAAAGGGACCTGTATGTGCCAAAATGTTTGTGGCAGCCATTTTTGTAGTTGCTAGAAACTGGAAAATGAATGGATGTCCATCAATTGGAGAATGGTTGGATAAATTATGGTATATGAATGTTATGGAATATTATTGTTCTGTAAGAAATGACCAACAGGAGGAATACAGAGAGGCTTGGAGAGACTTACATCAATTGATGCTGAGTGAAACGAGCAGAACTAGGAGATCTTTATATACTTCAACAATGATACTGTATGAGGATGTATTCTGATGGAAGTGGATATCTTCAACATAGAGAAGAGTTAATCCAATTCCAATTGATCAATGATGGACAGAATCAGCTACATCCAGAAAAGGAACACTGTGAAATGAGTGTAAACTGTGAGCATTTTGTTTGTTTGTTTTTCTTCCCAGATTACCTTCCGAATACAATTCTTCCTTTGCAATAACAACAACAAAATTTGGTTCTGCACATATATTTTGTACCTAGGATATACTATAAGATATTTAATATGTATGGGATTCCTGCCATCTAGGGGAGGGGATAGAAAGAAGGAGGGGAAAAACTCAGAACAGAAGGGAGTACAAGGGATAATGTTGTAAAAAAAAATTACTTATGCATATGTATTGTCAAAAATGTTATAATTATAAAATTAATAAAAAAAAATAAAATGGTTGTACCACTTCACAGTTCCACCAACAATGTGTTAGTGTGCCTATCTTTCTACAATCCCTTCAACAATGACTATTGGCATTTTTTTATTTCTCATATTTTTAGTTATTTGGAACGTTTCTTTCATTTGATTGTGAATATATTGCAGTTCTTTTGAGAACTGTTTCTTTGTATCCTTTAACCTTTTACTTTTTGGGGATGTCTAGCTATATCTATCTTGGATGCTGAACCTTTATCAGAGAAATTTTATGCAAAGAAATTTGATGCTTTGCACATTTGGTCACTTCCCTTCTTATCCTGTATACGTTAATATTGTCTGTGGAGAAACTTCAGTTTCAAATAAACAAAGTTATTTATTTTATCTTTTGCAATTGCTTCTATCTCGTTTGGTCAAGAATATATTTCCTATACATAACTGTGAGATGCAAATATTCTGTTTCTCTTCTAATTGTTTTATAGCATAAACTAAATTATTAAAATTGTGTATCTATAATTTATTGTGGAGTGTGACATAAGATATTGATCTAAACCTATTTTCAGCTAGACCACTTTTCAGTTTTCTCAACAGTTCTTAAAATAAGATTTTTTCCCCTAGCTTATTTATGCTTTACATTTCATCAAACATTGGATTCTTGAATTTTATTGTTTCTAATTAGTTTGTTCCACTAATAGATCTTTCTGTTCCTGAACCAATACCAGTGAGAGCTTTGATGACTGATGCTTTACAATATGAGTCTTGAAAGTGCTATTTCACCTTTATCCTTACTTCTTTTCACCATTTCTTTGATATTTTAGATATTTTGCTTTTCTTACATGATTTTTGTCATCATTTTGTCATCTAAAAATTTGATAATTATACTATGTCTTTATCCAAATAGTTTATTAAAATATGAGAAAACACAAGTAGAAGCACAGATCTGTGGGATACTCCACTAGAGACTGCCTTCCAAGTTGATATGTATTTAATTTAATTTTTTTTATTTTTCCAAAAACATGCAAAGATAGTTTTCAACCTTTGCAAAACTTCATGTTCCAAATTTTTCTCCCTCTCTTCTGCTCCTCCTCCCTTTCCAAGACAGCAAGCAATCCAATATAAGTTAAACATGTGCAATTCTTCTAAACATATTTCTGATATAGAACTTAATGACAATGTTTTGGTAGTTTTAAAGACTATAAAGCAAAGTCTATTTTGATCATCCAACTAGTTCAAATTAATTTAATTGTACTATAGTATTAACATTTATAATAATGATGCCAATAATTTTATAGCATATGAAGGTTTACAAATCACTTTATATATCTACTGTCTCACTTTGTCCTGAAATAACTCTGTGAGGAAAGTACTATCATTAGCGCCAGTTTAAGTAACTTGTCATATATTAAGTGTCTAAGGAAGTACTTGAACTCAGTTTTTCCTGATTTTAAGACTATTTTGAGGAAATGTTTTCAGGAACTGTTTTCAGACAATGCTATCTAAAATATCACTTTACTGATCAATTCAAGCTATTAGCATCTTTGAATTTTTTCCATGAGATTAACAGGACAGACCTTAAGTGTTTACCTAACATCTAGATAAACTATAACATTCTCCTTATCTATTAGTTTAGCAAGCTTGTCAAAAAAAGATGAAATAAAGGTTAGTCTGGCATAACCAGTCAGTCCTTAATGAAGCCTTAGCAGGTGTGATTACCATTGCCCTTTCTAGATGTTCATTAGCTATTTCATTAATAGATATTTGCAAGGAATCAAAGTCAGGCTTTGTAATCAAGACTTTTCAGAACCTTTGCTTTTTTTCTTTTTAAAAAAATAATATAACGTTTGCTCTCTTTCGTTACTATGGTAACGCTCCTATACACCATGATTTTTTCAAGGATTGCTCACAGGAGTTTAATGATCACATTTACTAACTCTTTTTTTATTATAACTTTTTATTGGCAGTATATATGCATGGGTAATTTTTTACAACATTATCCCTTGCACTCATTTCTGTTCAGACTTTTCCCTTGCCTCCCTCTACCTCTTCCCTGGATGGCAGGCAGTCTTATACATGTTAAATATGCTACAATATATCCTAGATACAATAAGTGTGTGCAGAACCATACAGTTCTCTTGTTGTACAAGAAGAATTGAATTCAGAAGGTAAAAATAACCTGGGAAGGAAAACAAAAATGCAAATAGTCTACATTCATTTCCCAGTGTTCTTTCTCTAGGTATAGCTGATTCTGTCCATCATTAATCAATTGGAATTGAATTAGGTCTTCTCTATGTCAAATATATCCACTTCCATCAGAATACATTTTCATACAGTATTGTTGTTGAAGTTTATAATGATCTCCTGGTTCTGCACATTTCACTCAGTATCAGTTCATGTAAGTCTCTTCAGGCCATTCTGTATTCATCCTGCTGGTCATTTTTACTGAACAATAATATATCATAACATTCATATGCCACAATTTATACAACAATTCTCTAATTGATGGGCACCCATTCAATTTCCATTGATTAGCCACTAGGACTGCCACAAATATTTTGGCACATATAGATCCCATTCCATTCTTTAATATCTCTTTGGAAAGGTTTATACTAGCTTTAATAAGCTATGTTCTAAGTTCATTTTCAGCTCTGAAAGATTAACAGACAAAACCAGACATTGTGTTCTAGAAACAAGATCTTTCTTTCTTTCTTTCTTTCTTTCTTTCTTTCTCTTTCTTTCTTTCTTTCTTTCTTTCTTTCTTTCTTTCTTTCTTTCTTTCTTTCTTTCTTTCTTTCTTTCTTTCTTTCTTCCTTCCTTCCTTCCTTCCTTCCTTCCTTCCTTCCTTCCTTCCTTCCTTCCTTCCTTCCTTCCTTCCTTCCTTCCTTCCTTCCTTCCTTCCTTCCTTCCTTCCTTCCTTCCTTCCTTCCTTCCTTCCTTCCTTCCTTCCTTCCTTCCTTCCTTCCTTCCTTTCTTTCTTTGTAAATCAAATAGGTATTATTTACCAGGTATACACATGAGTAATTTTACAACACTGACAATTGCCAAACATTTTGTTCTAATTTCCCCCCTTAACTTAACCCCAAGATGGCAGTTGAACAATGCATGTTAAACATGTTAAAGTATAAACTAAATACAATATATGTATACATGTTCAAACAGTTGTTTTGCTGTACAAAAAGAATCAGATTTTGAAATACTGTACAATTAGCTTATGAAGGAAATCCAAAATGCAGGTGGACAAAATTAGAGGGATTGGCAATTCTATGTAGTGGTTCATAGTCATCTCCCAGAGTTCTTTTGCTGGGTGTAGCTGGTTCAGTTCATTACTGCTCTGCTAGAACTGATTTGGTTCATCTCATTGTTGAAAATGGCCACATCCATCAGAATTGATCATCATATAGTATTGCTGTTGAAGTGTATAATGATCTTCTGGTCCTGCTCAATCAGTTTCAGTTCATGTAAGTCTCTCAGGCCTTTCTGAAATCATCCTGTTGGTCATTTCTTACAGAACAATGATATTCCATAATATTCAAGTGCCACAATTTATTCAGCCAATCTCCAATTGATGGGCATCCACGTAGTTTCCAGATTCTGGCCACCACAAAGAGGCCTGCCACAAACATTCTTGCACATGCAGGTCCCTTTCCCTTCTTTAAGATCTCTTTGGGATATAAGCCCAGTAGTAACACTGCTGGGTCAGAGGGTATGCACAGTTTGATAACTTTTTGAGCATAGTTCCAAATCGTTCTCCAGAATGGCTGGATGTATTCACATTCCCACCAACAATGTATCAGTGGCCCTGCTTTCCCACATCCCCCCCCCCGCCCCCAACATTCTGCTGTTATCTTTCCCTGTCATTCTAGCCACTCTGGCAGGTGTGTAGTGGTGTCTCAGAGTTGTCTTAATTTGCATTTCTCTGAATAAAAATGACTTGGAGCATCTTTTCATATGGCTAGAAATAGTTTCAATTTCATCAGCTGAAAATTGTCTGTTCATATCCTTTGACCCCCATTTATCAATTGGAGAATGGCTTGGTTTCTTATAAATTAGATTCAATTCTCTATATATTTTGGAAATGAGGCCTTTATCAGAGACTTTGACTGTTAAATGTTTTCCCAGTTTATTGTTTCCCATCTTATCTTGTCTGCATTAGTTTTTTTGTACAAAAAACTTTTCAGTTGGATATAATCAAAGTTTTGTACTTTGTGATCAATAATGATCTCCAGTTCTTCTTTGGTATTTTCTTTCTTTTAAAAGCTCAAGGAGCATTGAGTTTCCACTCAATTTTAAGGAGAGAGGGAATAGAGATTAAAGAATAGGAAGTGTCTAAGTGTGGGTGCTATAGTCAGTAATTGACAGAGGCAGTCACTATTGAGTCAGACGGCTTAAGGGTCAGCTGGGGATGAGCAGATCAAGGGTTATAGGTGAGTTTTCTTCTGGCTTTGCATGAGAGCCTGTTGAAACGCTGCTTTCGATGTCGTATTAAGGAGGCAAATCTTTGGTTCAGGTTCTGGAAGACCATCTCTTTGTAATCTGACTTCCTATTCTCAGAATCTTGCAGTGTCAGAGAATGATATGTCTTTATCCTGCCTGAGAAGTGCCTGCTGTAGTCTACTGGGGGAATCAGGGAATTACCCTGATGGATTAATTGAAAAGGAATTCCACTTGAGAGGTCCATCTGGCCCTGGATATCTGAGAGAGTTTTTTCATGATAGATGATTTCTGGCTGCTCTTCCATGATGATAATCTCAGGACTCTGATTCTGAGGGGTCTATCTGGTCCTGGACATCTGAGAGAATTTTTTCATGATAGATGATTTCTGGCTGCTCTTCCATGATGATAATCTTAGGACTCCCTGATTCCAAGATGTCTATCTGGCCCTGAACATCTGAGAGAGTTTCTTCACTATACATTTCTGGCTGCTCTTCTAAAATGATAATCTCAGGACTTCTTGATTCTGAGAGGTCTAGCTGGCCCTCGACATAGGAGAGAGTTTCTTCATGATAGATGATTTCTGGCTGCTCTTCCATGATGATAATCTTAGGACTCCCTGATTCCAAGATGTCTATCTGGCCCTGAACATCTGAGAGAGTTTCTTCACTATAGATTTCTGGCTGCTCTTCCAAGATGATAATCTCAGGACTTCTTGATTCTGAGAGGTCTAGCTGGCCCTCGACATAGGAGAGAGTTTCTTCATGTTGGATGATTTCTGGCTGTTCTTCCATGATGATAATCTTAGGACTCCTGGATTCCGAGATGTCTAGCTGGCCCTGGACATCTGAGAGAGTTTCTTCCTGATAGGTGATTTCTGGCTGCTCTTCCAAGATGATAATCTCAGGACTTCTTGATTCTGAGAGGTCTAGCTGTCCCTTGACATAGGAGAGAGTTTTTTCATGATAGATTATTTCTGGCTGCTCTTCCATGATGATAATCTCAGGACTCTCTGATTCTGAGATGTCTATCTGGTACTGGACATCTGAGAGAGTTTCTTCATGATAGATGATTTCTGGCTGCTCTTCCATGATGATAATCTTAGGACTCCCTGATTCTGAGATGTCTATCTGGTGCTGGACATCTGAGAGTGTTTCTTTCTGATAGATGATTCCTGGCTGCTCTTCCAAGATGATAATCTCAGAACTTCTTGATTCTGAGAGGTCTAGCTGGCCCTCGACATAGGAGAGAGTTTCTTCATGATAGATGATTTCTGGCTGCTCTTCCATGATGATATTCTCAGGATTCCTTATATTTGTGGGTTCAGCCACCTCCTTTTGCAATGGAATCAGAGTGAAGGACTTCTAGAGTCACAGGCAACTCCAAGGACCTTCTTAGTTTAGTTCTGATCCAGTTGCCTGTGTTGGTCCTTTTATACAGAGCTTTAGGGTGTGAAGCCTCAGCTGGGAGGTGTGAATCCTCAGTTTCTGAGTTCTCACCTTGCTGCTGCTGTGGTTATTGTTAAGTTCTTGTATACAAAGCTTTAGGGTGTGAAGCCTCAGCTGGGAGGTGTGAATCTTCAGTTTCTGAGTTCCCACCTTGCTGCTGCTGTGGTTATTGTTAAGTTCTTGTATACAAAGCTTTAGGGTGTGAAGTCTCAGCTGGGAGGTGTGAATCCTCAGTTTCTGAGTTCCCACCTTGCTGCTACTGTGGTTATTGTTAAGTCCTTTCATTAAAAGCTACATTTGGGATTTTCTTAGCAGAGAAACTGGAGGGTGCTGCCATTTCCTTTTTCAGTTCCTTTTACAGATTTATTATTTTCGTTTGATGAATAGTGTTGAATTCTACAGAATTTAAAGGTTTTAATTATTCTTTTTTAAAAAAAATAGTTTTTATTTACCAGGTATATGCATGGGTAATTTTACAACATTGACAATTACCAAACATTTTGTTCTAATTCCCCTCCTTATCCCCTCAGATAGCAGGTTGAACAATGCATGCTAAACATGTTAAAGTATAAATTAAATACAATATATGTATACATGTCCAAACAGTTGTTTTGCTGTACAAAAAGAATCAGATTTTGAAATACTGTACAATTAGCTTATGAAGGAAATCCAAAATGCAGGTGGACAAAATTAGAGGGATTGGCAATTCTATGTAGTGGTTCATAGTCATCTCCCAGAGTTCTTTTGCTGGGTGTAGCTGGTTCAGTTCATTACTGCTCTGCTAGAACTGATTTGGTTCATCTCATTGTTGAAAATGGCCACATCCATCAGAATTGATCATCATATAGTATTGCTGTTGAAGTGTATAATGATCTTCTGGTCCTGCTCAATCAGTTTCAGTTCATGTAAGTCTCTCAGGCCTTTCTGAAATCATCCTGTTGGTCATTTCTTACAGAACAATGATATTCCATAATATTCAAGTGCCACAATTTATTCAGCCAATCTCCAATTGATGGGCATCCACGTAGTTTCCAGATTCTGGCCACCACAAAGAGGCCTGCCACAAACATTCTTGCACATACAGGTCCCTTTCCCTTCTTTAAGATCTCTTTGGGATATAAGCCCAGTAATAACACTGCTGGGTCAGAGGATATGCAGTTTGATAACTTTTTGAGCATAGTTCTCCAGAATGGCTGGATGTATTCACAATCCCACCAACAATGTATCAGTGGCCCTGCCATCTGTGGGAAGGGGTGGAGGGAAGGAGGGAAAAGTTGGAACAAAAGCTTTTGAAATTATCAATGATGAAAAATTACCTATGCATATATCTTGTAAATAAAAAGGTATAATAAAAATTTTTTTTAAAAAAGTAAGGTTGATAAAAGTAAGGTTTAAAGAAGGCATCTAGATTAGGGGGGGAAGATTTATAGCCAAAATAGAGTAGGTATAGCCTAAGAACTGTGAGATAAAAGAATAGAAGTATCAAATCATTTGATTCTCATGACAATATCATTGACCTTTTGTCCCAGTGCCTTAAGATCTTTGTCTCTTCAATTTTGAATCTTAGTCTCTGAGTAGGAATGACCCTCTGAGGTCATCTAGCTTGACCTATACACTCTATGAAATGATCATCCAGCCTTTACTTGAAATTTCTAAAAAAAAAAAAAAAATTTATGTCCTTTAAGCAATACCACCAAGGGAAAGGTCCTCAAAGGAATGACTGTATTTACAACATTCTTTTTTTTTTTTTTTTTGCATTGTATAGAATTGATAGAATTGTGCAAAGAATTGATAACAAAACGGGTATTGATTGAAGAATAACTGTCAACTGTTTGATGGAATTGCTTTGGTCAAGTTACATATGATTGAAATGAATTCAAAGTACACTCAATTTGTCATCAGAACCCTGGGCTCAAATTCTACCTAGTTGCTTTCTGTGGAAACTCATTCTCTCCAGTCCTGTTTACTTCTCAGCAAATTGATGAGAATAGATTCAATGAAGCCCAATTCTGTTTCTAGAACTTGAGCAAATCACTTTCCTCAGAGCACAGAAGGATTTAACATTGAAAGGACTTTACAAATTATGTAATCTAATCTCATTTTAAAAATGAGTAAACTGAAGTTCAAGGAGTGGTAGGCCTTGGAATCATTCCCAAGACCTCTGACTCAGTATCTCAGAGTGCAAACTCAACTTTTTAAAAAATCATTTTTTAAAACATAAGAAACAGCAAAATCAAAACAAATGCTTTCTCTTCTAATTGGCTACAGTACAAATATTTTGCAATGACAATTTTACAAAATGTGAAATGTAGGAGAGTAAAAAAGTTTTCATTTTTAAGACTCCTCAGAGATACATGGGATTAAAAACATTCTCGTCCCTAAGGGACTTCTGCTTTTAACAAAACATAGGGTCAGAAAAATTGATATAGGCAATGTAGGTGACATATAAGTGATTGTGTAAATATAGTATATGGGGAGTTCTTCATAGATAAGGACAACTCTGTATATGTATGTATGTGTATATATATTTCCCATCCCCAATCCTTTCCCCCCTTTCCAGCCATACTGTTAAATGGTGTTATTTAGGGTTATAGTAAATTTCAGTATAAAATTCTCTTGGTAAACATGCCAAAGTTTTTCTCAAACCAGAAGTGGAAATACAGGCATTATCTACAGTAGGATACCAATGTGACAGGAGCCATGGCAACTGTTGGAAGGAGAGCTTTGCCACCAAAAGCTGTTTGCTCACACTTTCCTTCACTGTTCAAACCACTTAGATAGCAAGGTATAGTGCATAGGCTTCGGTTTCAGTTCTGGCACTTCCATTTATCAATTAAGTTATATTAAGTTCCATTTCCTCTCAAAATCATAGTCTCCTTTATCTATTAAATGCTAAGAAATGAAAATAATTTAAGTACATGCAAAACACTGTTAAACACTGGAGATATTAAGGAAATTAAGATAGTTTCTGCTCTGAAGGAACTCCCTTTCTAATGGGAGGGATATAACATACATAGATTTTGTTTGAATGTCAGATGGAAATGTTTCATGGGTCTTAGGGTGCTGCAGCAAATCAGATGGTAGTCTCTTTAATATTGTTTCTACAGATATAATCATTTCAGTTTCTAATATGAAATCATCTGATAGTTCCAAAGAGTGTGAGCTCTTTCCCAGGTATTTAGGATGACTTGTCTAGGGTTGACTCCAGAGGGTACTGCCATACTAGGATTCTTGGGCTTACCCAACTTGGTAGCAATAGGTTATGGTGGATACTTGAACTTCCTGTAGTTTTTGTGTGACTCAAATGAACTGATAGTTATTACAAGTATTCTGATAATAAAAATAAATCTATCTCAGTGAGCATACTTTGCTTTCTCTGGTTCCCATATTAATCATTACATCTACTGGTATTTTAAGATCACCGTTCACATTGACAACTTGGGGGCTTATAATTTTATTTCAGGCATCCCACATGGTTCTGATGGATCTGCTTATCTGACAGGATTAGAGAAATGCATCAATGAGTTTTCCCAGGTATTAACCTGGTATTATGGTACTACATGGTCAGAATTTAAATAATACTAATTTAGGAAGTAGATAAAAAATGATTGGTATGAGCAAATCGTTCCTTTATTCTAGCTAGATAAAAAGATGGAAAGAAAGCACAAGCTCCTTGTTCCATTAAAAAGGTATTTCAGTTGTATTACCTATAAAATGGGGTGTTTGGATTAGATGATCTCTAAAGTCTCTGATGTCTCAAAATCTAGGAACTACAGATTTAAGTAAACCAAATAAGCAACAGCAATTAAGGGTTGAAGAAAACCTTATAAGTCTCTCCAATCCAACTTTCTCAGAAGACCACAAATTTATAAATAGGAAGGACCTTAAAGATCATATTGTCAAAGCCTCTCATTTTAGATGTTTAGAAAATGAGGTACAAAGAAAGGAATGGTTCATTTTTGGTCACACAACAAGTTATCAAAGCGGGGACTCAAAATTTGTGTACTCAGGCTCCAAATCTAGCATTATTAATTTCTTTTATAATTGTAGTAAAAACAATATCCTATTATTCCCTCTTCCCTACACAAATTAGGCTAGTTCTAGTTTTTCCTTATATGGTATTGAGGTACTGCTCCAGTTCTAAATCTCAAATTGATGATATCACTTCTATTACCTTAGTACAAAGTAGCCACAAGGAATTTCAGGGGCATTTAGAAGCTTGGTAGATGGATTATGATGGGTTAACTAATAGATCATGTTCCAGGCAAGGGAATTTTACTTAGCTGAATTAATTTTGATGTGTCCTTAATGTTGACTTTTGTAGAAACTAAATGTCTCATTTCGACCTACTCATCTAGACTATCAGGGACTAACCTTGACCAGGTCCAGCTTAGAACAATCATGGTACTTCCAACAATACAATGAAGACTAAAGATTCTGAAATGATTTCTAAGAGGCTTACCCATTTGTGTGTATGTGATCTTAATCATTTTGGAGATTCCTTCCAATGATGTAGATTACAAAACATTCATGCCTTTTCAGACTGTAAATCTTTTCCATTTTTTCTTATAAATTTGCCACAGAGGGTCCATCCAATGTGCTGGAAGCCTCTCTTGCCTTTTTCTGACATTGCAAAGATATCAGTTGGAGAGCATGGTTGTCTACTTGTCATCCATCGCTCTTCACGAAATCAGTCCATCTGTCTATGTTTATAGGGACATCTATATATCATACATATATGCACATGTAAAAATTATATATATATATGTATATACATGCATTTGCTTCCCTTCCCCCTAGTCCTCACAACCTACCTTCTCTGGTAGGTAGGGCAGATATTATTACAATTTTACAGATGAGGAAACTGAGGCTCAGCAAGGCTGATTTGCTAAAATAAACAGCAGAGTTGAGATTTGAACTAAGAGCTTCTGGCTCTAGTTTTGATATTCTATAGCAGAAGTACTAAATATGCATCTATTAGCAACATACAATCCATAACACTATGGCCTAAATCAAACTAAAATGTAGTTCCTAGCTTATTTTAATCTGTGATAAATTAAAAAAAATATATGGTGAAGGTCAATATGCAGTCCACAGATATTATGTATTGTCCATTTCTATTTGACTGACACCCACTGTTTTATATTAGAATATCGGAAAATGCACTGAACTGTAAATTTTGCCTCTAAATTACATACTAGCTGTGGAACAAAGCATATTTCTAGAAGGCTGTTTTCTAATCTACAGAATGGGGATAATGATACCTATTGTTATTTCAGTGCTATTATGAAACTCAAGGTAGATAATGTATGAACAAAACTCTAAACCAGGAAATGCCAGATCTTTCATTACAATATTTATAACTGCAGTATAGCTACTTCAGTATCTTCTGGTACTATAGGTTAAATCTTTAGTACTTCATTTGAGTTCTGAGATCCACCTATGTTTTGACACACAATTATTATATAAATTGGCAGTTAGATATTATAATAGAGCAAGCACCAAGCCTGGAGTGAGGAAGACTTATTTGAGTTCAGATACTGTCTCAAGACATTTACTAAATGAGTGATCCTGGGAAAGCCTGTTTGCCTCAGTTCCTCATATGTAAAATGAACTGGAAAAGGAAATGGCAAAACCCTCCAGTATCTTCAAGAAAATCCCAAATGAGGTCATAGAGAATTGGCCATGACTGAAATAACTGAAAACATTGTATGAATTTCTTCTAGAAATATGGCTAAGTCACACTGGATCCATTTATTATTTACTATAACTGAAATTGCAAGGATAAACCTCATTTTCAGAGACTTTTCTTAAACAGAATACATACTTATATTAAGCATGGTATATTCTAATCCTTTTTTTCTGGCATTGTTTTTTTTTTTTTTTTAAAGAGCCCCTTATAACCATATTGTGACTTCTATCTACTAATGCAGATGGAGGATCAGAGAAACTATTCTCTAAGCTCTAGAGTTCCTTATTGCACTGAAAGGTTAAGTGACTTACTCCAAATCACACAGTTAGGATATATCAGAGGCAATGTTTGAACCTATACCATCCTACTTCTGAGGCCAGCACACTATATATTACTCTATACAGCATTTTACAAAGTTTTCTTATGAATCTGAAAAGGGTTTTATGTCAAATAATGGAATTGGCTTATAAGATCTCTAAGGTCCTTTGCTTCCAAGACATCATATTGCAATTTTCATAGAATGGGACAAAACCAGAGTTTTACACTTAAATGATATATACATATATATACATATATACATATATATATATATATATATATATATATATATATATATATATATTCCCCCTCAACTTTTACTGGAACTTTTTGAAAGTTAAAAGCAACAAAAATGTTACAGTGGCATGAGGCCCACGTATCCAGCACTCAAGTGAAATAGCAGATAGAGTATGAGGCCTGGAATGAAAATGATTCATCTTCCTGACTCTGAGTTCAAATTTGGCCCGAGATACTTAGTTTTTTGGATTTGTTTTGTTAAAACCTATCATAAAAAGGATACTAGTTTTGCTGAAGTTCAAACTTTAAAAAAACAAAACAGAACAAAAACTAGTTCTTTTCATTGATTATTTTGGTCTAAGAAAATTTTGTTAAGAAGGAAATGGGAAAAAATTATTACAAAAAGCAGAAAAATATCCTTTAAAGAATGTACAATACAAAGATTAGTTTCTCATCAGGAATTTTAAGCTATTGGTGGTAAATCAGAATATTGTGCTTGAAATGTATGCACCATTAACTAAAATTTGAAATTACATTTATCTGGACTATAGTTAAAAAAAAGACAATTTCATTTCAATCTGAGTTTATTTAATATTTCATCCAGTTGAATTTAAATAGTACATTGACTCCATCAACACTGGCAAGACATTGCTAATACTGAAATTAATAATATCAGTCACTGCCATCACTTAAAATTATATTCCTCTTATAGAACATTAATAGAAATATTAATAACTATTCATCTTTACCAGCCTTAGGATCTTATTGCACTTTAAATTTAAAAAAAAAACAACATTTTTTTTTCTGTAAGACCAGCATAAATTGCCTGAGCTTTGCTCATTTGTTCTTCTTATTAATACCCTGAAACTGTAAAATAAATGATCTGTAGAAAAGCATTAATAGTCTGAAGCTTCAATAAACAAAATTAAAAATATATATGTGTGTGTGTGTGTGTATATGTGTGTGTATATATATATATATATATATATATATATATATATATATATATATATATATATATATATATATCCATGATATTAGTCATCTTTATGTCTGTGCTTTGGTCACATTTTCTTAGTGTGAATAATTTAATTTATCAGTCTTCAAATGAGTGTATGTCCTTTATTAGTGAAAAACATACACTTAATATGAATCAATTATTAGGTTGCTGAAATGATGTTATAAATGAATTGCCAGGAGGCTTTCAAGGTCAATTGAGGCAAATGAAATATATAAAAATCAGTTCATTTAAAGAGAAATATGTCATCATGAATATGTTATGTATGATAACAAATCAGAGAGCCACCAAGTAAACTATAAAGGTCAGTGTGGAATGTTAGGTTTTTCTGTGGACATGTTTATTGCAATAAAATATATCTAATGTTCAGAATGTGTTGGGGAAGCCATTCTTCTCCATTTAGACAGTTTTAAGACAAAAAATATGAGGTAAAAGAATGATGGAAGAGATACAGATAAGAATCATTCCAAGGAGACTAAAGCTTCAGATCTGTTAATCCTTTCAGATGAAAAACACAGAAACAAGTAAAAAAAAATTTGTTTGTGAGAAATTTACTCTGATTAAACAGTAAAAATATCTTACTATTCTATTATTTTCTAAATGTCCACATATTATCTTTAGCCTCGGCATAACAAGAATCTACTTTCAGTGATATGATTAATCTTTTTTTACTTTTAACACTACAAGCTTGAAATTTAAGGTCTAATCTTATATCAAATATATTATACTGCCAATTGTTACAAATGACATAAGCAAAGTGGTGTGCATACTGAATATATTCATACAGAAGATGGAATGTAATTAATAGAGAATATTCAAGTACAGTTTGTAAGGTCATTGATTAATCAAATATGTTTTCTTGGTCTTTCTCAAAGCCAAGAAGAGCTTGAAATAGAAGCCAACACAAGGAACTGGACACATAAAACAAATGCTTGCTGAAACACTAATTTTAAAAAATCAGACAATCTTGATTAAATATCAATGTTTTTAATATACTTTTAAAATACAGTATTGATAAACTGTAGTAGTTTGATAGCTTTAGGCAATTTAAAAGTTATTTAAATACTAAGTAATAGTGTAATGTAATTCAAAATAATACCCATCTATTTCAAAGGAAGGTAGATGCCTTCTTAGGAATTTAAAAATAGAGGGATATACAAAAAGAAATTCATTGCCCACAAATTGTTAAATCAAAAAATTCCTGAAAGGAGAGTTCACAAGGATAGCCTTTATTTTATTCAACAAAAAGGCCTAAAAGTATCTTTTGATTTAAGCCTAAGGAAAGAAGTAGAAATCTGCGTCTATGCTCCATGTAACAGAGGCAGCAGTAGGCTGCATGTCAAGAGTAATGATTTCAGTCTTCTATCCTCTTAGTCTTTGGCCTGCTCTGAATCCCTCCTATATGTGAAAATCTTCTTGACCTTAGATGGGGATACAAGTTGGATTTAATTTTTTAATTACCTTCCATTGCTTGATATTTGATGTAAACATTTTTTCAATCAATTGATCAATAAATATTTCTTAAGTGCCTACTTTGTGCCCAGTCTTATGCTGGATTTGGGCTGTTAAAAACTCTTCTAAAACACCAACCCTGAAAAGGACAGGATGGATTTTCTCAAAGATAACAAGATCCTTTGGATTAAGGTATAATTTTAGCTAACATATTTAGTCAACAAGGTAAATTTGGATAGCAGGGAAATTAACTAGTTATAAAGACACAGGCATTTTTACCGATACTGTTATAATGTATTTGGGTTTGCATGATTATCTTTAAAGTGTTCAAGTCTTTCGATTTATAATCCCTTATTGAAATACACACGTTCTAATTCAGGACTGGTCTCTTGAATCTTGGCTTTCAATTCTGGCTCCAAGCGTGTAACAGACATCGAACTGAATGTGAAAGAAATGGTAAAGTGATTACTTGACCAGAATTCAAGAAGTGAAATGAAACATTCATGCAGATTGAGAATCAGGAATGAATTGATATAAGATAAATATTATTTGGTATTTGGTTAAAAAACAATCATCTTTCCCCTTCTGTTTTATTCCTATTCTTCTTTAAAGCCCAATTCAAATGTGATCTTCTCCATGAAGTTTTTTTTTCTTTTTTATTTCATCTTCTCCTTTCTGAGAATTCACAAAGCACTTTGTTTTCTGTCTGTTGCACTTATAAAATACTGTATAATATAATTCCACTCATCTTATCTCCTTTTTAGATTGAAAGTGCATGAAATTAGGGTCCATGTCTCATTTCAACATTTTTTTCAAGCACCTCACACAATACTCTGTATACAATCATAATTAGGTCAGAAACAAAAGTACCTTGTTCCTAAAATAAAAATAAAACATTGTTTCTTATTTCTTAAATTTTATTCTACATAACTAAGAAAAATCATCTTTGTAAATAATGAAGTACTCTAGAAACATGAATTAACTGATTTGCCCAGTCAGGCAGCTAGCAAATATTTGATTTGGAAGCTTAAACTTAAGTCTCCTGATTCAAAGTCCAGGATTCTTACATAAAATCATTTCATAGATCCACAATTTTAATAATGTCTAGATTCTGTAATTCTAGTGAATGATCTCCATTTGCTACTGTGGTTCAAACAAACAAACAAACAAACAAAAAACTTATTTAGTGATCAATTCTGGTAATAAGTCTTATTGCAATTAGGATAGGCCTCAGATGACAGACACACTGTCACCAGAACCAGCTGAAGGATTTCTTGATTAAGAAGACTATAAGGCCTTCCTTCAAGAATCCACTGTCTATTTTTTATCAAATAGAGACATCAAAAGAGTCTCTCAGTAAAGTTATGATGATTGCAACTCTTTTAAGATACATACTGAGTTTGATTAGTCTTAAATTTTCTACCTGAGTTAATACATGTCTTATTAAAGTTAGTCTTGTTCTTCCATGATTTCTTAAAATCCCAGTACTTCTTTCCTATCAGAAGTAATCTGGACTAAATCTAAATTAAGACTTCAATCTTCCTAAGTTGATATTTCTCCAAATAAAATAGCCAGTAGTGCTAAATACATTACCTTTTCTGAGGAAACAATGCACAACACAGAGGGGTAGCAAACACCAAACTATAAAAGAACAAAGAAATTTTTTGTCATCATAGAAGATATACAGTTTATATCATGCAGTCATGACATATAATTTTCATTACCAAAAAATGATACTATGATTAGATACCTATTTTCTGCACTACTATGTATTTTCTCCAAATACTTGTTTAAAATTAAATATGGTACAAAATCATCTAATGAAAACAGAGGCCAAGTTATGATAAGTTTCTTCTCCATGGTTCTATAAAATCTTTATTCCGTTAAGGGTCAACAAATGGTTTCACATTTTCTGTTCCTTCCCTATGCTCCCATACTCCCCTGATATACTTTATCCTTTAAAAACAATAGAATTAGAGTATTACTCACCAGAAGCCAACTAATCCAACTTGAATAGGAGCACTCATCCAGGGGAACCTCTGCAGTATAAATAAATTACAATCAAAATTCTTTTGCACCAGATATCTATGGACAATTTCCTAGGCTGATGAAATACCAGGTTTAGGGCAGTCCTAAAATTTTTATATTATGCTAACAGCTACCAACTCAGGCTTCTCAACCCTATCTAAAATGTACATATGAGTAAGTAATCAAAGGTCAATTGACCTTTAACAGCACATGTCAATTAATATTTGAATATATAAATTGTGTGCAACAATTCAAGCACAAATTAACTTTGGTTAATTGTGTTATCAGCACATAAGTAATGTTCATAATATCTTTTTTCTTGTTTTGTTAGTGAGAACAAAGTTAAATGAGTAAGTTTTGCTGGTCTTTGGTTAAGGGAAAAAAAGAAATTGGAATTTTAAGTTAATAAAGGAGGTAATAAAAATAGACTTAGTTAAAATACTTGAAAATTGTTATCATAACCACAAAAATAATAGAGTTGGAGAAATAATCAGATTGTGGTTAGCCACTGCCAATGATATATTTTCTTGCTTAATGATAACCTTAAAGAGCAGTCTATTTATATCAAAATAGGGTTCAAATTTTATCTCCCAAACTGACTGCTTACATAGTCAAGTCACTTAATCTCCCTGACTCTGAGATTTCTCATCTTTAAAATATGGGTTAATAATATTTGCAATTAGCTATCTCATTATGAGGAAAACACTTTACATTCATAGTTTTTTTTTTTTTTTAATTACATAAGGAATGTAAGTTCCTACTATTTGAAATTTCCCAGACATATTATTCCTGCCTTCAGGATTGCGGGCTGAAAATGTCTTAGGACTCAAATCTCAGTTCTAATCTTTATAAGGACATCATTTACTCAATAAACTTATTGCATTTTTGTGAGAATGCTCCTGGAAAAGTGGAAAATCTCTTGGTTTTAGAATTAGAGAACTTGGGTTTAAATTTTAGTTCTTTCATCACTGTATGATCCCAAGCAGCTTCTTTATCTCATCTATGCTTCAGTTCTTGATTTGTAAAATGATAACATTGAACAAGAAAGATGGCCTCTAAAAGTCCCTTTGACTCTAAATCTTTATAATGTAACTATAAAACAGTAAGACTAATTTCCAACAGGCTCAACATATTTCCTCCATTAATCTCTTAGAAGGCAGGGGGGGGGTTAAATCTAAATCCATGGAATATAAGTTTTTTTTGACATATTTTGTAGAGGACAAACTTGCAATCTTTTGTATATTATGCTAACTAACTGAGATAATCAATATTATGAGCAGATAGTTAATACACCTTTTATGTAGGAACAATTTTTAAAATAAAATTTGGAATGAAATATTATTTAATCAAGATGTCAGTTTAATTACTAATGATGGTTCATCAGAAAGATTACAAAAATAACCATTCTTAATGAAAAAACATTCATAAACACATCAAATTTTGTGCAGTAGCATTTTGCCATCTTCCCACTACTACTGATATTTTCCCCCAAATAATACTCTGGGAAAATATAAGAAAAGAGATATGTAGATCAGATTGAGGATCTGACTCCCTACTGGAAATATAAAAGTGTGGAGCACAAAAATGCTACCTATGTTCCTTGACATTTAAAAACATTATGACATCATGGTATCATGGCAAAATCAAAGGAGATTTGAATTACTACTGTTTGATTTTAAAAAGTAATTTCTTCCCTTCAAGACTAACTTTCCTCCATATCTGTCCAGTAAGGGCACTGCACTTAAGATCTAAGGATCAATCCAGCTTAGAAAAATCTGTGACTGAATTCTAGACAATGATTAGTCATACTGAACTGCATCATACAGAAAGAAGCAACATATCAGAAAATTATAGAATGAGGAAGTTTACTACCCATTCATTAATAATTTCTCCCTGGTTTAAAATGAATAGGAAAAAAAAGAGCAAACCTCAAATAAATTCCTTCCTTTTTTCATGAGATGGAGAGCCTTAGTTCTGAGAGATCATACCAACAAGTTATTAATTGTGGCAATATTTATCAAGCCAGAAAGCTTTTGACTAGGACTATCTACTCCTAATAATCTAGAACTAGAAATAGTCTGAGAAGACTTTAGAACTCAATTTGTCTTCTTGTTTTGTAAATAATAAACTGATAACCAAACAGTTAAAATTACATGTCCAAAGCCATATCACAAACCCAGGTCTTCTGACTCAAGATCTACACTCTGCTTTCCTAGTGAAAAAGAAGATAAGCATAGAAACACTCTCCAAAGAAAGCACAATATGATTACTTTTTTGGCTCCAGAAACTTATAAGAATATGTATCAGAATACATACAGAATATACATGCAGAAGAGTGCTGTGATCTGCAGTTATGGAGGGAGAAGAAAACCATGGATCCTCAAAAGATTTAAGTTAAGAAAACTCAGAAAAACACTGCTCCTACCATGAGGAATTCTCTTCATTAACTGCAATGATTAACAGCTACAATGGTATGATTATAAAAGTATAAGCCCAATGTGGCCATTGAGGTGATGTGAATTTTTCATTGACTAGGAGTTTAAGATCTTTCCTAGTAATCTATCACATTTGGAGGATTTCTCAATATTGACAAAATTCATTAGTTAACTAGACTGAACCTACCACTGAAACCTAGCAATGTAGAAAAGTATGGAGGGGCAGAGGAGAGCAAACGATCCAGAGTTAATCAACAGCTTCTACCCAGCAAAAAACCAAACCAAACCAAAAAAAGCTAATGTAAATACCACCATAATAAAGTAGTAATTGTTATGGCAACAACCATCTCTAATTTTGGCCCTGCTACTATTCCCATTTTTTCTTTCTCCCAATTGGGAGGAATAGGAAACTGAATTTCTCAGGAAAAAAACATTACTTGCCCAAGATCACACTATTAGCAAATAGCATAGCCAGGTTTGCCATCTAGATATTCTGACTGCTATATCCCAATATCTTTTCTCTTCCTCACACTGTGCTGAAGAATTCTTATTCCAATACCTTCTAAGCACATGAAGTAGTATAAAGGATTTTCAGACAAGCAAAGAAGATTGAGAAAAGAGAGTGGAAATGAAAAACTGAGGCTAAAATATTAATCCAAGCAAAGTGTGATGATAATTTGCATTCAAGTAATGGCTACCCGAGTACAGAGAGAAGAGGCTAGATGCAATACATGTTTGACAGCTTCCTCATCTAGCAAATGAAGGAGATAGAATAGGCATTTAAGGTCTCTAACCTTATGATTCTGATTCAGGTATGTACAATGTGCTTTTCAGATAACAGGCAAATTTCCTCATTTTATTCCATGCATCATCAGGAAGCATAATATAAATGAGTTGAACGGGATTCATTAGAGAAATCCAAAATTGGAAGACAACTCAACAGCTATCTATTTTAAACCCATTTTGCAGATTAAGAACCCAAGATGTTTTGGAATTTGTGACTTATTTAAGCCACAAGTGCTTGAAGTGGCATTTGAGGCTCCCTCCTTCCTTCTAGGGGCCAGCATTCTTTCCACTGTACCATGATCATATTTGCATCACTGGTCTATTTCTTCATACAGAGAAATAAAATAGCTTCCACTTGTCCAACAGACATAGTTATGTCCTATTTAAAAAAGAATTTTGGCATCAAGTCCTAGTTCTACTGCTGAGGATTTAATGTGACTTTGAGCAAGTGCCTCATTCTCTTTGGGTCTGTCTTTAGCCCTGCAGAATGAGATATCTGACCTAGATGAACTTCTAGATCCTTTGAAGTTTTAATACGGTGACAAAAGTACAATCATCCCATTATTATTGAAATTCAGAAACAACTCTAAATGTCATGAGAATAATGAAATAATACTTGCAATATATGACCCAGCTATCCTCTCATTCCCCATCTTTAACTAGTCAAAAAAAATTTCCTGTTTCAAAAAGGCTTGAAAAGAGAAATGTACATTTTTTAATAAAATCAATCATATACAATGTTGATGGGAGCATGTCTGTTAGTAAAGCAGACTGGAAGTATTGTCACTGCATTGGAGCCAAGATGCTATGAAATGATGAATTTTTGGAAGTCATGAATGGGCATGAAGAAGGTACTGGTTAAATCAAAGTTCACTGCTAATTCATTTTACCTTGAAGAAATCATTTTCAAATCCATCTGCAAAATTTGTAAACACCATACATTGGTTATACTAGGTAGTTGGCTGCTAAATTCAATTATTTCTTTCTTCTTCAAAAAAGTTGATCTGATATAATAATACTGTTTTTATGCATATTATAAACACTTATTTTACAAAATTTTTATTTTTATGAGGGAAAAGGAGTACATGACTATTATGTATGTTTGGGACCTCCCTGATGTCTAAAGTTGTGCATGGTTATTGTACCTTTAGAAATATAAGAAGTCTGGTAATTAATTACTTTAAATAAATGATAGCCTTGTTCAGTGTATATGTATATGTATATCACCCAAACACACACTCATATTCTCTTTCTCTCTTCCCAAAGGCTAAATTTTTCTGAGAAAAATATGATAACTTTCAGTTATTCTGTCATCATATTTATTGATTACATTGGATTAAACTCTTTCCTTACATGAGGTCATGAGTTGCTAGAGACAGGGATCATGTAATTCTTATTAATTTCTCTATCTCTTGCAGCATCTTGCATAGAATGCTTCCCACAAAAAAAAATTGTGCTAATGTTTGATGAAATGAAGTGCCAATATTCTAGAAATTCCCAACCATTATTATTATGCAATATTATAGAGACTTGAAGAGTTAATACATTCCTTAAGTTAATCAATATATTCACATAGTGATCAAAACACCATATTAATGCAGATAAAAGGTGAAACTTTTCCCAATTACTCAAATGCTATAGGCCTCCCTCCTAAACTATATTGTATTTAACTACTATGAATTTATTTGTTTTTAATGTCTTTCCTCTGTTTTCCCTATTAGAATGTAAGCTCAATGAGAAGGATTACTATCATCTTTTAAATTTGTTTCCTCTACACCTGGCAGATGTTTATTATTAAAGTTAAAGCAAGTTCTTAATAAACGCTTGATGATTAAATGAACTGAATTTATTTTTAAAAAAAACTTATAAATGCCCCTCCTGCCAAGGAGATGGGATTGTCATAATAAGTGAAAATATTTCCTTTTCTCTAAAAGTGTTGTTCTTATATTAAAATACTATGTTCAAAACTGAAGTAGAATTTATTCTGAGACATCATAAAATCCTTGCTTTTCTTGAGCTGAATTCTATTTTATCAAAGAATAAAACCTGGACATCAGTTTTCAAATACAAAATAAATCAAATGAGCTACATGCTAACTTATTGTTTTGAGATCACTATCATCAAAATAGTGTTCTAAATTCTCAAGAAGTCCTCAGATAAGCTATTCTGTATTTTAAGAGGAAAGGTATTGCCTATTCAGGATGTTCTGTGGAGTAATTTTTATGTTTATTAATCCAAATACAATATCTCTTCTTTTACTTTTAAATAAACATTCCATATTAAAGCTCAAGATGAATGAGGTCTAATGACTCAACAGAACATTTTCCTCATCAATATCTTTGGAAGTTTCAAATTTCTGAAAGAAATATGCTTTGGAAATAAGAAATATCTTTTTATTTGAACAGGAATACTTTATTCAAGTGCTTTTTATTCATTTATCAGCTTGTATTGGACAAGAAATCAACTGAAAGGGGAAATGCTGGTGGTAGCCTGGAAAATCTGGTATATATAAACAACTAAAAAGATGCTATAAATAGACTTACCTTTAAAAATGCTTTTTTCTCCAAAGTGTTCATTATAAATGGAGGGATGGCTGAATAGAAAGGAAAATATTCTTAAAACTTCAAATGCATTGATTGTATTTAACATTTTCTATTGCAACCTTATAGCAAATTCATGTCACTTTCTGGCTATTTAAACATGGACAGAGGATCCTCTTATGTATTAAAAAAAGATCCACTAATAGATATTAAAGTCCTAGAAATGCTTCTGTTTGTTGATGTCACTGTGTTGTTTTATATCCTGGAACCTTGCAGTTCAGAACCTCCTGGAAGAGTTCTATAACCACTCAAAGTTTTTGACCTAAACATCCACAAGAAAAATATTAAATGGACAAATAATGCCTATCTAAAGTGTGACATTCTGTCACACATACAAAAAAAGTTATACAATTATCTCTTCCATATCACAAGGAATCTAGAAAAATCTATGTCAAATGTTTTGGCCCTCCATTTGTACCAGAGACATGAATTTTTTTTTTTTCTTCTATAGAGTTTTTACAGTATCACATTATCTGGGTTTCTAAATTTTTCTGTGTTGTTTATTGGCCTTTGAACATTGTGCTTCTGCAAAACTTTCCCAAAATTCCCATTTTGATTTGTTATGTTGACCCATGATATAACAAAATTGCAATGGGAAAAGTTGTGATATGAAGAGGGATAACTATACACATATATGTGTATGAAACACAGTACAAATGGACAATGAGTTGGACTTCTAATTAAAGAGATCAGTGGGTTAAATTACTTTCAGGAAACAGGTTTCTTTAATACTCTCAGAAAAGTCAACTTTTAATTATCAATAAGCTACCTGTGTTATATGGGTATGAGACAAATACAATAAATACACCAAAGAATCAAAAATAAGTATCAAGCAGAGGGAAAAAGGTGTAAGAACATACACACACACACACACACACACACACACACACACACACACACAAACACCTTCAAAGAAGAACTAGAGTATAAGATATCAGAGAAATGTACAACTAAAAAGATAATGTAACTGGTCCTGGGATTGAAGAAAGTACGCATCCTAGTGCTCCATTGGTATCTCTGCCAAGTAAAGAAGGTCCCCAGGATTCTTGGTCACCCTATCTAAATTTAAATTTGAATATGTATAAACATTATAAAGGACCAATAGATTAGTATGAATGGGTTTCTGATTTGCACTCTCAGAGGGAATATTCAAATTGAGATTCCAGAGTCATTGGAGTATTATGGTGTACTTTGAGAGTATAGAATCAGCTTGACAAACTTGATTACATTTTTAAACTTCACAATTTTAAAAAATCCCACAATGTATAAACTACAAATGATCTCATGTGGAACACTGAATTAACAATTTAGTTTACAAAGACATCAGAGAGTCCATGTGAATGGTATGGTAACAAACTGTCCTCAGAGAATCTACATAGGTAAGAAATCCTACATAACATGAGCTGGAATTTTATTGAATCAGTTCTTTCATTTTAATAGACATCAGCCCATAAATGAGAAATCCAACAATCTGATGATTGGGATAGGGTTGAATCAAAAACTACCTCAATGGTCATCAGAGAATACATATGAGATAAATATTATAAATATGCAAAGAGCAGGCTTTTAATACATGGGAAAAACTTTCTAAATGTGGCATTCATGAGAAAGTTTAAGTTAGGACTCACATCTCAATCCAATGTAAATCTAAGAATGAAATTTTCTAAATACCCTTATGATATGAACAAGATCTATGGTATTTGTGATTATTCAATTAGAAATTTTCTCTAGGATAGGAGAAAAGTTTCCAGTATCACTGGACTAGCTATTTATCACTCTTTTTAAAAAAATGCTTTCGACATTTCTTTTCTGACTAGCACTGGGTCCTGTAAAAGGCAGAACTCTGGAGAAGTATACTTGAAAGAAGGTGTTAACTCAGTGGAATTGATAAGACAATGGTCATCTAGTTTAGCATGGTGATGAATAGTTCTTTAGTTCCGTATGATTGATTTAATCTTGCAAGATGTTAACTCAGTGGAATTAAGATAATGATTCTCTAGTTTATATATACTTAGTAAATATAGTTCTACAAGATTGACACCTCCCATGATGTATGTGTATATAAGAGCCACAAGCACTTGTTAAGGAATAAGGAAGGGTTTGTTCTGATTGTGCTGGGAGGTTCACCCACTCTATCACACTATGTCCTTGAGGAAGGACTGCTGTGAGTGCCTCTTTTGTAGCAAAAACTGATATTTTCAAGGGTTTTTAAGTAACTATTTCAACCACATTGCATAAAGCCAGTCCAACTTCTCTCAAAGCTACTTGAGCTTCTTTTGTAAACTGGCGTGGTGAGTTTAAAGCACTGTCTCCCCTTAAAATGTCATATAATAGTTGTAAATGATTGATAATTAAGCATAACACTGGACATCTATTAACTTTTGAAAGTCACTTAAGGTGTTCAATTTCTCTGTTCTTAAAAAAAAAGGTTTTATACTGTAAGCACCTTAGGATATACTTCATATCCTAAATATTGAAAAGGAATATGACTTTGATTTTTTTCTGGAGCTATATGCAATTTGTAGTTCCTTAGTGTTTCTTTTGTAGACATGCTTCTAACATTTACTCCTCAGGTGCACACCCCAAAATATCATCCATGTTATATAATAACATAACTTTTGCAAATGCTTTTCTTACTGGAATAAGAGCAGAAACAGCATACATTTACCACATAGTAGGGCTATTTTTCATTCCCTGTAGCAAAACTGTCCATTCATAGACTTTTTATAAGGCTCATTTAAGTTAATGCTGGGCTCTGAAAAGGCAGATCTTTTAATATCCTCCTTATCTAAAGGGATAGAATAGAAACAATCCTTAATGTCTATAACCCAAAGAGGCCATTCTCTAGGCAACTGAGTAGGAGATGGAAGTCCAGGCTGAAGAGTTCCCATATGTTCATTTACTTTTCTTAAATAAGTCAACATCCTCCATTTTCCAGATTTCTTTTTTACAACAAACACAGGGAAATTCCAAGGACTTAAAGAAGGTTGTAAGTGTCTTTGGTCAAGTTGCTCCTGTACTAACTATATCTATTAAAGCCTGAATTTTATCGCTACTTAAGGACCACTGTTCTACCCACACTGTTCTACCCCATTGAATGGGAACAGGTGAGAGTGCAGGCAGGCCTTAAACAGCAGCTCTGCCTAAAAAGCCAAAATATTCCTTTGTAATCCTAACTGCTTTAAATTGATGGGAATTTTTTCAACTATAAAAGGAGGAAAAACTCCTGTTTCACCTTCAAATGTCCATCTCAAAGAAGTAGCACTAACTTCAGTGCTATTGATCCTCCTATGCCAGACATATGGGTGTCTGCCTTAATCCTTGGCCAATGACTGGGCCAAATGCAGCTCTAATGCTTGGACAATCTGTACCTGTGTCTACCAACCTTTTCAATTTTCAATGGTATGTCATTTACATAGAGAGTGAGCATAGGACAGTCAGCAGCAGTGTAGAATATTCCTGGATTCTGCTGCTGGGAAGTCAAAATCTGGGAAACTATTATAAGATTTGCCTATTGGGAGTCTATATGAGTAAAACCTGATGCTACTACTTCTCCTGATTGATAAATCACACATTTACTACCTATTAGTGATTGGGATATTAGCTACACAGTAGTTGTGCAATGAATTTCACATTCTGATGCTATTTTGTTTGAGCTATTCTTTAGCTTTATGCTGGGGTGGCTCTAAATATGGACTGAAAAACCATCAAATGATTTATAATTAGAGCACAGGTTTAATTCTAGATTAAATAAATTCCTACTGTAAGACCTAAACTGACTAGTTTTAGAATCCTTTAATAAAATATTTTAAGAGACCCAGTTTGAACCATAGTCCTTGGAATTCCACTTGAATCATAGTTCATTTGTAGGACTTAATCCTTTCCCTAAAATTTAGACATTCCTATTAAAGGATATATTTCTTAATCCTATTATGGTTTTTTTTTTAAATCCTATCTCCTCCTCATCTCAAAAACAAAAACAAAAAAACAAACAAACAAACAAAAAAGAATTAAGTTATCTAATGAACCACACTAACCCATGCCAGGAGCTGCCATAAGGATTCTAGAGATAACCACTTGTGCAATAGCTTGTTGTGCAGCATTGACTGATTCACCTAATCGGTTTCCATTTTCATCTGTAACAGGAATACCAACTTTGAGTTCCCTATAGAAAAATAATAAAAAAATTATATATGCTTTTGTATTTTGTGGACAAAACCCATTCAGTAAATACACAATCTTTTAAAGACCTAAATGCACATATATGAATTATCTATTAGGAAAGTGTTATAATTATTTTTAGAATACTAAAATATGACAGGGTAGTAGATGGAGTAAAGATGACCTGTTAGTCACATGTTGACTGTGTCCTACTTAGGGAAGGCTTTCATCTCATTCCCAGGAAATTCTTGAAGGCTCCCCACTGTAAAGGAGTTTCTAATCTCCTTTAGTAAAGGGAATTCCTCACTAAAAAAAAAATACCTATTTCAATGAAATCACAAGTCCAATAAAGTAAAATAAAAAAAGATCTAATTCATAGTTTCTCAAAAGAGATAGTATATTAGATTATAATTTAATTGAATTGATCTTTTCCATACTGCTACAAAAGCTTATATTAGTGGATACAACATGCTCCATTAATAGTTACTAACACTAAAGTTCTATATTCCACTTTTACCCTGGTGCTTGTAATCTAATCCAAAATGCCTTTTCTCGTTCTTTCTTCTCCTTTTAACTTTTGCCAGTTCTAAAAAAATACTTCCAAAGATATAAATTAATATTACTTTAAGCCTAAAATAAGTGCTCTAGGAAATTCTTTTTTCAATTTGTTTTGGGCAGTAGACTTTTATTTTAACCTAGATCTAATGTCTCACATAATTAAATTTATGTCTCAAAAGCACCATTTTTTTTTCATGAGAATACCAAAAGTTAATATTAGAGAGTTAGTGCCTACTACCCAATACAAGCTTGTGCAAGGGACATTTCTATTCCAAAAGAGTATGATAATCTTACCTTTGTCTCATTAATGGAATATTAATGCAATTAGCAGCAGCTACAGCAGCAAAAGGAACCATACGTCCTATGAGGGGTGAGACATGCTACGAAAAGAAAAATTTAAAAATCATTTTAATAGCTCTACAATATGGAATGATCTATTTCTTCATTTAAAAACTTTAAAATTATAATACCATAAATTAAATTCAATTTAGATCACTAAGCATTTATTAATTCCCTAATATGTATAAGGATAAGGATCCATCCTAGGCATAAGGAAGTTACAGACAAAAGAACAAGATCATTCCTGTACTGTTTGTGCTGTTTTTGTTCCTGTCCTAGTGAAGCTTAAAAGCTAGTATGGATAAAATTAATATAATTTTTAAAAAACAAAGTATATGCTTTTAAAAAAAAGAAGGTCTGAGGAAGAATAGAGTACTATTCCACAGTCAAGGAAGCAATAGGATGAGGTATGGAATAGGGAAGCAGAACCTGTTGCCAGTAGACTTAAAATTATCTTCCCTCTTAATCTGAAACTGTATATAAAAATAAGCAAAACTAATGGATTAATGCTTGGATGTACAATACAGTGCTCTCAGAAGTGTCTGGGAAGGAAGGTAAAAAGAAGAATCAGATGAATACTTTATGATAGAGCAGTGCAATTCAATTAGTTTGGCATTCAAGTGTGATTTTCTATGTACGTATGTTTTTCTATGCTGCATCCTTGATGCAATCTTTTGTCTCAAACTGTACTATCTAAGAACTTGGGGCAGAAAGAAAACTGTTTAGTTAGCTGATGATGATCCTGCATCACAATTAATCTGTCCTTGGCCACACTCTGTGAACATTTCTTCTGTTGTCTGGGATATATTCATTTCTGTCTATGACAGTCATATAGCCAGAGATTGACATCACTTTTGATTTGGTTTTGCTTAAAGAAAATCTCCATGTAGAAAATGAGATTGAATGAATGCTAGGCAATAAAGAATGTGGTCTGTCAAAAAGCAATAGAGATCGTAGAAGTGTATATTCATATATTCTGACATAAGAATATGCAAGATAAATTTAAACAGGAATCTCCAGAATAGTGATATTATGTATTAGAAGGAATTATAATTAAACATAAATATATTTTAATACAAATATAATTAAATATATAACCATAAATAAATCTATTACATATACTTTCAGGAAAGCATCAAAAGATCAAGCTTCACTTTTCAGTGTTGTTTCATGTTATTTACATTTATAGACTTGGAATATATGTGTGTATATGTGTACATAAATATGTGTGTACACACACATTTAACTAGTATTTTTAAATGATTCTCAAATTTACTTATTGAGCATCATAATAAAAGAGATAGGTGATAGGCACTGATTATGATGAGAAGTTATAAAACTTTTTGAAGGAAAGAAAGAGCTGGGAAAAAGTTACAGAGATCAGTAGAAAGAAAAAGATGCCGAAAAAGTTTAACTGTGGAAAAATGAAAAATACCTTGGTTAGTGCATTAAGTCCCAACGCAGTTACTACAGCACCTGTGGTGGCAGATACATATGCTGTTCCCAATTGGCTGTAAAGAACAACATACATATCACATTTACATAACAAAGTATTGTGATACTTTTATCCAATAATTATAGACAAAAGAGTAAAAAGCATCTAATTCAACAACTCAGAACTTTCTTGTCATAGTATATGTTCTCAAATACCAATGAACCCACATTTATTACACACCTTTTATATGCCAGGCATGGCAGATGCATGAACAAAGAATGAAACAATCCTTAGTACAAGGACTTTATGTTCTAAAGGGGGGAATCAATACATATGTAAAAATGTACAGAAATGACAAATAAATCCAATTGAATAAAAAGTAACATTTAAGGTAGTTTTAGAGGACTAGCACTACACACAGGATAGTCATATGTGAAAAACAAAGAGAGAAAATCAGTATAGCTGAATCACATAATACAGGAGAAGGAGCAATATAGAATGATACAAGAAAGACGAGCAGGGGCCAGGAGTTTTAAAACTAAACAGTGGAGTTTATATTTTTTCTTAGAATCAATAGGAAACCACCAGAGTTTATTGAGTGGGGGAGTTACATATTCTTATGTACTTATTGGCAGGAGTTTATAAGTAAGACTGGAGCAGGATCATGACCTATATAATGAGTTTTCCCAGGAAATGTGTAAATAACTGCAAATTATTATTTCCAATAATCTGCTGAAGAGGCAGTGAGGGGCTAAATTAAGGTGGTAGCTATGAGTTCAGAAGAGACATTAAAGGGATAGAATGTCAAGATTTGGCATCCAATTTGATACTTAAGTGAGGGAAAGTAAGGAGTGAAAAAAATGCTGAAATTTACCATTCTGGGAGACTGAAAAGATGGGTAATATTTTTTAACAGAAAACAGGAAAGTTTAGAGAGTTTGAGGAGAAATAGAATTAGTTCAATAGCAGACATACTGAATGTGAGATGTCTTCAGAATCTCTGATTTTAAATATCTATTGGATATCTAGTGATAAGAGTTAAGTTCAGGAGAAAGGAGGGCTAGAGGCATTATACAGGTTATTTCAAAAGTCTTAGTGCATTTTTAAAGTATGTATTGATGTATATATTCACAAACATATAGATGTATGTATGTATATGTAAAGAGAAGAGAAAAAGGGGAAGTAAGTACAAGAGAAAATGGAGAGGGAGATTGAGATGATAAAGAACGAGGTGGAGGGTGAGCAAGTGAGAAAGACTGAGTGTGAGAAATGATAACAAAAATTAGCATAATTATTAAAAGTTAATAAGTTATAAATAAGCTCAAGGATAGAAGCCCTCTTTTACTCTCCACTCCTTATTATAAGGTTCTGAGTATAGTTAGCTCTTAAACTTTTTTTTTTAATTAATACAGAGACATTTGATATTTGGCTAAACAATTTATAGTATATATATTTTTAAATTACATTATTAAAGTGGTCAAGTTAAGTCCTGCTATGCTTACATTAATCAAAAGTGGTTGCCTAAAAAATTTCAAAATGGTCTAACTTGGCATCCTTCCTTCCACATTACTACAGGGAACTATAAAAAAATGTCTTTTAGTGGAGAAAATGGAGCCCTAAATTAAAAATTATTTATTAAATGAGAACTTTCTGTCCAAACAAGGGAGGTAATAATTTTATCGAACTCTGCCCTGGTCAGACTACATATAGTATATTATATTTATTTCTGAGATGTATTTTAGAAGGGACATTGACATGAAAAAAATCAACTAGTAGGAAAATGAAAATCTGAATATTAGTTGAAAAAAACTGTCAATGATATGTTTATAGAAAAGAAGGCTTAGAGAGCAAATAATTGCTTTCTTCACATATTTGATGGATTGTTATGTAAAAGAGCAATTAGTTTTATGCTGTTCTGATCAAGAGACCAGAGTTATAAGGAATGAACAGTGGAGAGGCAAATTTCAGCTTTATTTTAAGAAAAAACCCTTCTGAAAAAGTAGTATTCCAATGATTCTTTTTGACATAGAAATGACCCTCTCTCTCTAGGAGGAAATAAATCATATTATTATTAATTATATTATTAATTAGCATATGTAATTATATATATATATGAGATAATATATGTTATATATGATATAAATTAAACCCAAAAAAGGAATTTGTGGAGTTGATTTTAATGTGCCTAAAGCTATAAGAAACCTTTTAGCAGATTATTTGGCCATCTTGAATTGTGCTATTTATAAGTACTTTGCAAAAAAACCCCAACAAAACACCATAATAAAGATAGCTGAAACTTAATGTAACATTGACAGAAGAAGCAGCAGCAATTAATTTCTATGGAGAATTTGATAAGAATCTCTAAATAAGATCAATATACATTGTGATACTCAATGACTTTGATAAAAAAAAAAAACAGGCATAGGTGAGAATTCGAAACGTATGCAAACTATATAATAAAGTAGGATCTAAGATTCAGGAATGAGGGAAGTCAAAGACATATGAATGAAAACCAAAGCCTATATCTTCTCATTTTTGTGACTAAACTTATTTTTAATTTGTTTCTAAAATTTTTGAGTTCTAGGTTCTCCCTTATCTCCACCCACAATTAAGAAATCACTTGTGCAGTTATGCAAATGTGAAAAAAAAATCTCCTTCCTTAATGAAAATAAAAACCCTCAAGAAAAATTAAGTTAGAGAGAAAGAGAGATATATGATTTTTCATCTTAAGTCCTTCACAGTAGTCGTAGATGATTATACTACTGACAATAGCAAAATCATTCACAGAACATAGATATTACTTTGTATACAGTATATTTTACTTTGCTTGAATTCATGGAGGACTTGCTAGGTTTGTTTTTTCTTCCTATGAGCATCCTGCTCATCATTTCCCATAGAACAATGATATTCCATCATAAACACATACCATTTATTGAGCCATTCCCCAATTGATGGGCATTCCCTCAACTTTCAATTTTTTTTTGCCCTGAGAAGAAAGCTGCCATGAATATTTTTCTTTTTTCTTTTTGAATCTCTTTGGCATTCATGCCAAGTAAAAGTGTTGTTAAGTCTAAGCTTATGTATGAATTTTTAGCACTCTGGGCACAAATCATATTTTTTGATCATTTATCAATTTGTGGCATGGTTATAATTTTTTTTGGAGAAAAAATTTTTATTAAAGCTTTTTATTTTTCAAAACATATGCATGGATAATTCTTTGACATTAATCCCTGCAAAACCTTGTGTTCCAATTTGCCCCTCTTGCTCCACCCTCTCCCTTGGATGCCAAGTATTCCAGTATTTGTTAAACATGGTAGAACTATATGTTAAATCCAATATATGCATACATATTTATACAATTATCTTGCTGCACAAGAAAAATCAAATCAAACTGGGGGAAAAATGAGAAAGAAAATAAAATGCAAGCAAACAATAACAAAGAGTGAAAATATTATGTTGTGAACCACACTCAATTCCTACAGTCCTCTCTCTGGGTGTAGATGGCTCTCTTCATTACAAGGTCATTGGAATTGGTCTGAATCATCTCACTGTTAAAAAGAGCCACATCGATCAGAACTGATCATCATATAATCTTCTTGTTGCTGTATATGATGGTCTCGTGCTTCTGTTCATTTCACTTAGCATCAGTTCATGTAAATCTCTTCAGACCTCTCTGAAATCATTCTGCTGATCGTTTCTTACAGAACTATAATATTCTATAATGTAATATTCTCTCTAAAATGTGATCTTCTCTGGGAACAGGTTTCTTGGGGGGCTTCTGGGTACAGCCTTCATTTCAGTTCAGTAATCACCCCAAATGCAGCCAGGTGTTAAAGTCCAAATTCTTTACTGTCTCTTTCCAAGTCTTGTCTCCTTTCCTGCAGCCCAGTTAGCTTTCTTAAAGTCCAGATCCTTTATTATTTCCTTCTTGGGGCTGGGCAGCTTTCTGGAGAGCCTTTCAGACTGGCCTTGATTCTGAGAGCTTGAGCTTCCGCCTACCTTCTCTGGCTTCTGAATCTCCCCAATTGAATCCTGACTGAGGCTCCAAGAGCTTCCAGTGTGCTTGTCTTTCAGGCCCTGAGAGCTTCTTGCTTATATGTTCCACACTGAGTGTATACCAATCATAATATCACTAGGAAACCATTATTTGTTGTAGGATTAAATCAATGTTAGACTAGATTTAACCATTGTCTCCTCAATTCCACTTAGTACCTTGTTTCAAGTTCTGGCCCATAACATTTCCTTGAAGGATTAAATCAATCACACTGAACCATGCTAAATTATATAACTGTTGTCTCTATCAATTTCACTGACTTACCTTGTAAGAATACATTGTTTCAAATTCAGGGTTCTGGCCGATAACACCATAATTTATTCAACCATTCTCTAATTGATGGGCATGGTTCAGTTCATGGTTCTTACTTTTTATAAATTTGACTCAATTCCCTCTATGTTTGAGAAATGAGACCTTATCAGAGAAACTTGCTTCATAATTCTTTTTACAATTATTGCTAATTGTATTTCCCACCATTTATTCTCTCCTTTAACCCTATCCCTCCTCAAAAGTGTTTTGGTACTGACCATTCCCTCCTCTAATACGTCCTTTCTTTTATCACCCTTCTCTTCCCATTTTTCTACAGAGTAAGATTGATTTCTATACCTCTATTTAGTATGTATGTTATTTCCTCTTTGAGTCAGTTCTGATGAGAGTAAGGTTCACTTTCTCACCCTCTTCTCACTATCTTCCCCCCTTACCTTTTTTTTTTTTTAAATGGCAGATAATTTGCACTTCTCCCTTTCTCCCAGTGCATTCTTCTCTCATCCCATAATTTCATCATTTTAAAAAAGATATTATCGCTTCATATTCAACTCATATAAGTATCATCTTCCCAAGTAAAAAAGCAAATGGATACCTTATTGAGTTCCTTATTATATCACTTTCCTGACTACCTCCTTATGCTTTTCCAGAGTCCTCTATTTGAAAATCGAATTTTCCATTGAGTTTCTGGTCTTTGCATCACAAATGTTTGAAAATATTCTATTTTATTGAAGATAAAATTGAAGGATTTTACTCAGTTTTGCTGGATAGATAATTCTTAGTTGTAATCCTAGCTCTCTGGAAGCTGCTAAATCTTGTGTTATCCTGACAGTAGCTCCACTATACTTGAATTGTTTCTTTTTGGATGCTTGCAATGTTTTCTCTATGATCTGGGAATACTAGAACTTGGCTATGATATTCCTGGGAGTTTTCATTTTGAGATCTCTTTCAGATGGATTTTTTCAATTTCTATTTTATCCTCTGGTTCTAGAATATCATGACAATGTTCCTTGATAATTTCTTGAAAGATACAAACAAAACAAATGCAAACAAGATTAGAAGGGAAGTAACAAATTGGGAAAATATTTTTACAGGTAAAGGTTCTGATAAAGGCCTCATTTCCAAAATATGTAGAGAACTGACTCTAATTTATAAGAAATCAAACCATTTTCCAATTGGTAAATGGTCAAAGGATATGAACAGACAATTTTCAGATGATAAAATTGAAACTATTTCCACTCATATTAAAGAGTGTTCCAAATCACTATTGATCAGAGAAATGCAAATTAAGACAACTCTGAGATACCACTACACTCCTGTCAGATTGGCTAAGATGACAGGAACAAATAATGATCAATATCAGAGGGGATGTGGAAAAACTGGGACACTGATGCATTGTTGATGGAGTTGTGAAAGAATCCAGCCATTCTGGAGAGCAATTTGGAACTATGCCCAAAAAGTTATCAAACTGTGCATGCCCTTTGATCCAGCAGTGCTACTACTGGGCTTATATCCCAAAGAAATACTAAAGAAGGGAAAGGGACCTGTATGTGCCAAAATGTTTGTGGCAGCTCTTTTTTTAGTGGCTAGAAACTGGAAAATGAATGGATCATCATCAATTGGAGAATGGTTGGGTAAATTATGATATATGAACTGATGCTGAGTGAAATGAGCAGAACCAGGAGATGTTGTGAACTTTTCCTGAGCCCAATTCTTATTTTTCTTGTAGGCTTTGGATACAGGAGCTTAGATTCTGTTATCTTCTAAGTGTGTATTTTGATCTTCCTTGTCATCATTATAATTTTCAATGGTCAGAAACATTTTTGTTATCTGCTCAATTTTGCAGCCTATTACTTGACTTTTAACTATATGTTAAAATAGAGTCCTATTTCCAGGGTAAAGGGTGCACTGTCTCAAGCTTCATGGATTTTGTGCATTTATTTTGTGGGGGCACTCCCCATTCTACTTTAGCTGTGAGAGCTAGTGTACTAAATCAGAGTTATGCTTTGCTGACACTCAGGCCCTGGGATCGTGGCTTGGGCTGTGTTGATGCTGCTGGCACTGGTACTACACTGGGATTTCCCACCCTGTTGCCATAGACTCTCCTCCCCTGACTTTATGAGTCCACTCTGGTGTTCCCAAGGCTAAGATGTCAGAAGCCTCTAGCACTACTGTTAATTTAGATATCCTGCCTCACTGGCATTGGGATTCAGTCAAGGATGGGACTGGGCTAAGATCAAGACTGGAGCCAGGGCTATTTTGGTGTCTGAGCTGAGAGATTTAGAAGCCACCAGTACTGCTGTTGATTCAGAAGTCTGTATGGGGCCAGATCTGGGTTCCAGGCTGGAGCTAAGGCCAGGTATGCACTGGCACAGGTTGTGCTAGGATTATGCTCTATGCTTCCACCCTGATTCCATAGATCTTTTCTGCTGACCTTCCAGATCCTCTTTGGTGCCTGTGGGCTGAGAAGTCTGCTGCTGATTCAGAGGTTGAGCTAAGGCCAAGGTTAGGTCCAGGGCTACCTCAGTGTGACCTGCACTTGGACTGCACACTATACTCCCACCCTATAATCACAGACTTTTCCCTGCTAACCTTCTAAATTCTTTTCAGCTAGAAAATATTCTAGTCTGTCTTTTGGGGTGTTCCAACCTCTAAAATTTGTTTAGAGTCGTTAATTTGAGGGAGAAATTAGACAAGTTCCTGACTTTATTCTGCCATCTTGGTTCTGCCTCCCAAGTCTAAACTACTTGAGAAAATAATCTATAATCCATGGTTCTATTTCTTCTCCATTCCCTCTTCCAAACTTTCTGGAACCTTCATTATACAATTCAAAAATGCCCTCTTAGTTTTCCAATTTTTTTTTCTCTTTCTACCATTATAAAAGATTGTCATAAATGTTATTGTACATAGTGGTCCTTTTTCTCCTTGATTTCTTTGGGCTACAAAATCTAGTGAAGGGGTTGCTTGGTCAAAGGGTATGAATAGTTTAACTGATTTGGGAGCACAATTCCAAACTGATTTCCAGTGTAGTTGAACTTCTGTACAGGTCTATTAAAAGTATATTTTCCACAGCTCTTCCAATATTTATCATTTTCCTTTGTTGTCATTTTAGACAATCTGATTGTCTAAGCACTCCAATCTGATTGGTGAGATGGTTCATCTCAGAGTTGTTTTAATTGTATTGCCTAATTATTAGTGACTTTTAACATGGTTTTTTTTTCCATATGGCTTTTGATAACTTGGATTTCTTCCTCTGAAAACTACTTGTTCATATCCTTTGACCATTTATCAGGTTTCTCCATGCATTCTTGATCTGCTATACTAGTTACTTATAATTACTCAAACAAGTCCCTGCATCTCCCATATCCATGTTTTTATCCTAGCTATTCATCATGATCTGAATGTTTTGCTTTCTCACATCTACCTTTTAGTTTCCCTAACATCCTTCAACATTCTGGTCAATTCTCACCTTCTGTAGGCCTTTCCTGGTCCTCCAGTTGCTAATGCCATCTCCTTTTAAGTTATCTTCCATTTACTCTCTACATAGCTTTGATATATTTAGTTATTTATAAGTTGTCTCCTCTATAGAATGTATATTCCTTGAAGGTAGGGAGCTTTCTTCCTTTCTTTTTTTTTTAATCCCTTAGTGAACAGCACACTATATAGAGAGAAATATACAGGAAGTACTTCATAAATACTTGCTGATTAACTCTATGAGTATTTTCTTGAATATAATAACTAGAATACTTTAGAAATGGCAAATATAAAAAGAGATCATATAAGAAACAAAATGGATTATATTTTTTAACAGAAAATAAATGATTTGTTACTAGCACTCTATTTATATCCTCATGTTTCCAGGAAAAAATAAAGGAAGACTTCTAGCAGACTGGGTTGACCTTCTTGTGGCCACCTTACAACAGACCCTCGATAAGGGTCTCAGTGAAATATAGCAGGTATAGTTAAAGTGTGATCTGAACTACTGATGAGATGCTCATAAGTAGAGGTGTCCAAAAGTAGAACTGATTGCCATGAGAAATCAAAGAATCACAGATTTAGAGCTGACAGAACTTCAGTGAATTTCCTATTTCTGTAAATTTTCAAGAAGCTAGATGATGTGATGTTGTAAAGGGGATTACTGCTGAAGTACACAGTGGATTATATGTCTCTCTGAGATCCCTTGCAGACTTAAGACTATGTGATAAGCCTCAAAGAGAACAATGTTAGCTGATCTAGAAAAATAAGGCAGGTGATTTGGAATTGTTAACTTAGTTGACCTATTAAAAAAATAAATATGACAAAATTATATCATTATGGTTTCACTAAGCCTTCTAGAGATACCAAGCTGTAGACTGACCCGATTTTGTTTTTAGCATCACCATTCTGCATGGCTTATGGTGGGAGAGTGGATATGTTTCTCTAAAGCTTACTGACTACAACCCATATTATACCAGGCCAAGGAGAAATGAGCAAGAAGACATTAATACCATTACAAATTTAATAAAAGTTACATCTATGAAGGGACAGCTAGGGCATACCATAGTACATAGAGTGATGGACTAAGAGTTAGGAAAACTGAGTTCAAATATGATCTCAGACTCCTCTAGCTGTGTGATCCTTAAGCAAATAACTTAACCTCAGATTCCTCATCTATAAAATGAACTGAGAAGGAAATTACAAACCACACTAGTACTTTTGACAAAAAAGCCTCAAATGGGATCACAGAGTCAGACATAAATGAAATGAATTAATAACAACAAATATATGAAGCCATACTGACAAATTATTTTAACATAAAATAGGGATTTAGTTTTGTAGAATGCTTTCATTTAATATTATACTAGAACAATAACCTGAAAAATCTATTATAAAAGGGTTCTTTTAAAACAAGTCATATAACAAAATGATACACAAATTAAGTAATTAAATATTTTTTAAAACTCTTAATTATTGCTATAGATTCTTACCTAACAGAAATAGGGGCATCACCACTTCTGTTTGTATAATTCACAACAGCATTGAAAGACTGATTAATCCACTGCCAGAAAAGCACTGCAGGTGTCGTTCTGAGGATATAGGGGAAGAAGAGAAAGAGAATGGAGGAAGGGGCAAAAAGAGAGGAAGAAAGAGAGATTATTTAAAAAGTCAACAATACTTATTTAAAAAACAGGCCAAAAAGGTGAGTTAAATATTTATTGTAGATTTATAAATAAGTAGGGTTGGCCTAATGCATAATTATACAGCTTATCTTTGGATATTTCAATTTTCCTGTATTCCTTTGTCTCCTCAGGCATCAAGGTCCACTTAAGACCATTTTCTTTGCAATCAAAACCAGCTCTTAGTTAAATGCCTAGCAAAAATCACTCACACTAAGAGATAAGAAATATAACACAAAATTTTATTCCATCTAAAAGTATTCACATTTGATTAGGGAATCACTACAATTCATATTTTTAGAATTTCAGAGTTTAATTGATCCATTTTGAAGGTCCAGAAAGCCCAAGAAATCTTACAAGCTTATTTTGCCTTTATGTAAGTACAGGTCTACAAAAGAAAAAAAAATTGTGAAAATGATGATTCTGGTAGACTTTTCTTTTTCTTCTCCAATTTTTTCTTTATAAATAAGATTAGATAGAATTTTATCTCTTCATTAAATGCAATTTAGTAGAAAAAAAGTACAGCAGTTAAACAATAAGCAGCAAAACTAAATACATGTTTAAAAAGTAATACTTCAGTTTCCATTAAATTATACTTTATCAATATGGTTTGTTGCAAACTTACTTAAATGGCTGAGCACTATATAACTTACCTATAAAAAGTCATCATACAGCCTGTGATTGTCATGTTCATGGGAACCTGAGCTGACATTCTTCCTATCAAAATCATCTTTTCACCAGTGTCAGGATGAAATGCTGAATCATAAACATACTTTGCTCTCCATAATTCATTTTCTGTGAGCCCAGGAGCTACAATTCCTTTTCTAAAACAAATTTTAAAAAATCAAGGACAACATGTTATTAATTTTAAATGGGTCACTAGTAATCAATTTTTTATGATATGATTTGATAGTTACCCCAGTGCATTACAGTTTTTTCCTCTCTATAAAAAGTACTCATGTATTCTATTCCCACATTCACATTAAAATCATTAAGTGCCAAAGTTTAGGTTGATTTAATTTAATCTTAAAAAAAAGATCTTTGTGGAAGTTTTTTATGTTTATCCTTTGTAATTCATGTTGATATATAAGACATGATAATTTTTGTGATGCTTTTTATAAATTAATAATAATCATCTGCATAGATGTCTTACTCCTAAAAGATGACTAGCTCCTGACTCTTGTCAACTCCTATCCCGGTATTGTCTTTCAACAGATAATATTTAACAAATGTTTAAAGTGAGTGGCTGAACCATAATTCTGAGATGATTAACAAGAAACTATTTAGAAATAGCAAGCTTAGCAACAGATGAATTCTTAAGATAAGATTTAACTATAAATTTTTTTACATAAATATGATCAAATAAAAAAAACTTACTATAAATGTTACCTGTAATCATGAACAATTTGTCTTGCGTTTTCTAGTTGTTCATTAGTTAACAAAATATTTCGTGGGTCAGTTACAGTAAAAAAATGACTGGCTCTTCCAATAAAAGTGCTTTGATCCCATCGTGGTTCCTTGATATTAATGTTTAGCGGTATTTCAGCTGACATAGTTCTATATAAAATTAAAAGGGGTCATTTCAGTATTTAAACTTAACATTTTTTATAACTTTAAAAGACAGTAGATAAATTAAGGATTATGTATCCTTGCTAGTTATGAAAATCATTATGGCCAGAAATAGTAAACTTTATTAATGTTCCACTTAAAAGATATACAGAAAATTAAATAGCCTAAATCTTTAATAGGAATTGAGATGTCCAAATACATTTGATTTCAAGCCACCTTCCAATTCACTATTTATAGGAGCATAGTATTTTATATGGATATAATCATATAAATCTTGAAGTAAAAGGAATGAATTATATATTTAAAAAAAGTTTTAAGCTAAAAAAAAATTAAGCATAGCCATCATAAGTCAGTTAAAATTACAAAACACAATTTCAAATTAGCACTGTATTATATTTTATTCAAAAATATTTATTGGTCTAGTACTATAAGATTAACAGATTCTCCAATAATCTACAAATTAAGGTTAAATTAGCCTTGAGTGGGACACAAATCATCAATTTGATTCAAATATGTTAAAAATAAAACCTCCTTGATCACATACACACACATACACACACACATACACATACATACAAGCACACACATACATACATTTGTGCGTGCACGCGTTCTAAAGAAAAAAAGTGAGTTACTACACTGAAGAATTTTAAAAGGAGAAAGGATCTTGAAGACTTACAGGTCAGTGTACTAAGTCAAGGAATTCACAAAATTCTTGAATACACTGTGTAATGCTTTACTTTGTCTTCCAAAGGTCTATTATAAAAAACAACAAAAAAAAACAAAGAGAAAATATATAGTAGTGTTTCACTTCAGAATAAAAGATATGCACATGTTCCAAATCTGTCATAAATCATTATCAAATGTCCTTGTGTGTAAATAATAAGGCATAGTGGAGAGAGTACCATGCTTGTAGGAGTCATGGCAAGTCATTTAACCCACTATGTGGCACAGTCAACTCTTTAGGATTTTTCTAAGTCACTGATGTTTGACCTCCAAAAGCACTTTTCCTTCTAGTATTTCCATGAACTTGATATATGATATTATGTACCATGCTGGGCTCTCTAAAAATAAAAAAGACAAAAAGCCTCATAGAAGCTTACAATCTAAAAGAGGTAGCAGAAAAGTTTTAAATGGCATCTGGTAGTTAATTCAACTGAAAATTGTCCATTGACAAATCATTCAACTATAATCTTGGATTTAAGCTCAAAGTACAGATTTGGGTTTAATATAAGCTTTTGCTTATTATTCTGGTATATGCTGCAGTTTTCTTTAAGTGCCAGAGATAGAAAAAGGAAAAATAGAAAATCACAGCTAATCCAAAGAAGGTATAGTTTTTCATCTATTATAGCTGTTCTATACTAGTATCTTCACTTCTGCCAGTACTTATCAATTATATTTCATTTGGGGATTGTAAAGGTGATACTAATGATACTCTTGAGTAGCCATAGTAGGAATATACATAAAGGAAAAAAATCCCTTTGCCTATATCCTAATCTTTACCATTTTAAAATGTTTATTTCTACAGAAAAAATTGAGCTTTAAGTATTTTACTAATGAGGCACTAGGAAATATACATATACACACATATGATAAATTTGACTTTTATTTCATAGTATATAGCCATCCTGCACCAGCCTTTCCATTGTATTCCTTAGAATAGTACAACCAGAATGAATTCATACTTCAAAGTTTAAAAATCTCCTTTATTCTCATCCCATTTCATATCCTCCAATAACATCTCAGTGCAAGGCTACCCACCTTTTCCAAAATGTTCCTTTGAGTATCTGCTTCATAGGTAACACATCTGCTTTACCTTTAACTTTTTCCTTTCTTAATTCTTCCATCATCTTAATGAGGTTTAGATTTGGGGTACCCAAATGAAATTAGAGTTTCTGGTAGTCAAGGAGTTAAATGAGGTCTAATGGCAGGTTTGGGGTTCAGGGAGTCAAATGGAGCTCCCCTGGAATCCCTCAAAATTCAGCACAAGGGTTGGGAGTTAAATGAGGTCTAGTGGTGGCCCAAGCAGTTCTCTGTAAAGGAATTTACAGACCCAAAAACCTAGATTGATAAAAGAGGTTTATTAGGGGATTGGAAGTAAGGTTAAAGTCTAGCTAAGGAAAAGGGTGAGGGTAAAGAGAGGTTAGCACTGGAAACAGTATTCCAGTGGGCAGAAGCTCCTAGGGGTGCCAAGAGGGCTGGCATGTTTGAAACCTCTGCAAAGAGAGGGTTTTAGTTTGGTTCTTTTATAACAGGGGGCTTTGGCTACAAGTTGAAGGGGGCTTTGGCTAAAAGTTGAAGGGGTCTTGTGGGTGGAGTCTCAGATTGGCTCCTTACTGGGTTTCAGCTAGGGCTAAAATTTGAGTTGAATTCAATGGGTTTCTGGACTGAGATGATCCCATCCAGATAACAAAGATGAAACTGTTTGTGCTTGGGGTGGAGTCCCCTCACTGAGGCAGAGTCTAAGGAGGTTTTCTCCTTTAAGGATTTTCAGTTTTGGGGTTCCTCTTCAATCCTATATTCACTAAGACCTGCTTCCCTGGCTACTTTCTAGAGCACTGACTGCAATTTCACTCCCTGGTCAAGGTGGCAGATTTTCAATACTCCTTAGTGCCTACAGCTACAATGATGTTCTCCCTCTCCACCATCATTTACTAAACTCTCCTTCACTGAAATTTCATTCAGTCCTTATCTTCCACCCAATCAAAATGCTAGTAGCTTTTACTTACAGATCTCCAGGACACACTTCCGATTTCCTCAATGAATTCAGTGCTTGATTCAATCTCTCCTCCCCACTTAATGGGAAACCTCAATGCATGTGTATATATATATATGTGTGTGTGTGTGTGTGTGTGTGTGTGTGTGTGTGTGTGTGTGTGTGTATAGAGGGAGGAGGGAAGGATGATGATACACTTTCAAATGTTCCTTAACTTGCTCATTTCCAAAAACCTATTCCCCAGTCAAAACTAAGATATACAAAAATAGTCATATCCATGAGCCTATCATTTTGCCATTGATATCGCCATCACTATAAGTATTCCACTTCTATGTTCAAGATCTCTGAAATTTCTATCTATACTATAACTGCTAATCCTTTCATCTCTCAATTCATTCCCAGGCCATCATTCTTTGCATTACTCTCTTTCCTTCCTTCCTCATACTGATCCTTTGGTGAGCCAGTTTAGCAAACATTGTCCTTTCTGTCACTGGATAACTGATCTTGCCCTGTCAATCCCTGGTCTTAGATTACTCACTATCTGCAATCTTTGCTACAATTCATATGGTGCTAAATAAAACTGGAAGAAATGACAAAACTCATGCTGGCTAGGTCAGCTAAAATTTTTATTACATTGTTTCAAATGAACCCTTACTAGAGTGAGGCCTTTTACACCTCTTTTATTGATTCACCATCTGACTAAACATGGTGACTTTTCCAAGTCCTTCTATGGCTCCTCAAACCTCCCAGTTTCCCTTCTAGCTATCCTCTCAGCTGACAACTTTGTATATTTCACTCAAAAGTAGTGTGGCCATTCACTCAGAGACCCCCTTCACTCCCATCTTTGCTTATCTATTTGCTTATCCTATGTTCCTCATCTCTCAGCAAGCAGAAACTGTCCACTACTATTTCTCCTTTATCCTTGTTTCACATGAAAAGGTAGCCCTTTTAATTGCCCAGGCTAATATCTCTGTATGCACAAGTGACTCATCCATATTGACTTCTCTAGCAGATTGTCCCGCTTTATAATTTCTATTTCCTCACTATTCTTCAGACTCTCTATTGACAAAAATGAATGTCTTCTCTACCTTCAAAAACATCCCAATTTGATCCATCTATCCTCACTAGTTATACTGCTATGCTTTTTTTCTCTTATTTTCTTAACTAGTCTGTCTTCATTATTCAATTGAAATTGCTTTCTACAAAATTGCCAATGATATCTTAATTGCCAAATTTAGTTACCTTTTCTCAAATCTCATTCTTCTTGATCTCTGAAGCCTCTGACACTGTTGATCATCCTGTTCTTCTTGATACCCACCGCTCAATAAGTTTTCTCACACTTGATTCTCCTCTTATCTGTTTGACCATTCCTTCTCTATCTCTTTAGCTAGATATTTATCCAGGTCATGAAAGCTAACTATAGATGTCATTCAAAACTCTGTCCTAGGCTCTCTTCTTTTCTACTATTTGCAATAGTCACCTAGGCTCCTCTGGACTCAAATATCTCCATCGTGATGATTCTGAAAATTTCCTATTCAACTCTTTCCCAACTTGCAACCTCCCATTTTCAACTGCTTATTTAATGTCCTAAAGATATTTTCAGTTCAACATGTTTAAAACGGAACTCATTAGCTTCCCTTCTAAATCCTTTCCTCTTCCTATGTTTTCTATTTATGCCACAGTTCTCTTTTATTGTCCTGATTCAGTTTCCCTAATTATCCTGACTCAGTCCTGCCTCAGTTTCCCTGCTTCTCAGTTCTGCAAAACTTCCCCTCCCTCTTTACCACAATACTTGACAGAACATCAGAATGCCTTTCCCCATCCCAAGCTATTAGAATATCAGATACTGCCTTGGGATGCCTCAGCATCCTAACGCCACTCCTGCATCAGTCTTCCCTCTGCATCTGAGCCACGTGTATCTATGTCATTGAGAATTGATTGTATGCTGGATTTTTGGAGATGATAGTTTCCTTCAGCCTTGGGATCAAACCATGGATCCAATTGACCCCAGTATATCTCTCCCTTTAATAAACTATTAAGTACTCTTTAATCTCTAACTTGTTCAGATTCTCTGGCTATAAAGGATATACACTATAAAGGATAACACCATTCCCCTGGTCACCAGGCTCCTATCCTAAATATTACCCTTAACTCATCACTTTCTCTTTCACTCCCTCTTTCCATATTCAATCTGTTGCCAAGTTCTGTCAAATCTACCTTTGCAACACTACATGTTTTTCCTTCTCTCTTCTGACACTGCCACCCCGCCCAGTGCAGTCCTCACTAACTTACACCTGGGCTATTACAATACACTGTTGATTGATATCCCTGACAAAAGTGTCTCCTCACTCCAGTACATCTTTTTTCTACTCAGTAGTCAAATTAAGCTTCCTGAAGTACAGGTCTAACTGTTGGATATTGCTTTCTCCCTCCCTCTTCAGTAAACTCTAGTATCTATTATTATAGAAAAGCATTTGCTTTTAATTAAGATTAATTCATATGCTCTAGAAAAGATTCATTTTAACAATCACACACCTCCTATATGCTAGGGACTGTCAAAAGACAAGTCAGGAAGCATATTTTTGAAAATTTACTATTTTTATTTTTCAAGTTACAAGTATTTTTTAATCTCAACCCTTAACCCTTAACCTCAACCCCAAATGAAACAAATTAAAACAAGGTCCAGGAGAAAGCCAATGGATTTATTTTAAACAGCATTCCTCCAATTGAGTAAACACTATTATTGCTTCTAATACTTAAAAATCTCCCTATTAGTATGTTAAAAACAGTATTATTACTGTGAATTAAGATGCATTAGTTGAATGAAAAAAGTTAAGCTCTCCTTATTTTTATTTCTAAATAGTATTTAATTTGAGGGGAAAACTGGGCTCTAATTTCTAGAGAATGTGAATGAATCAAGATAAAAGCAAATGCTATTCTATAATTATGAAGAAGAGGAGAACAAATAAGTGAAATACAGTACACATATTGTTCAAAATAACGTTAGCCATTAATTTCAAACTTTAGTGATTATATTAATCAAATTATTTATATGTAGCAAAACTCTCATAGTATATTCCTGTCTCCTCATTTCTCTCACCCTACATTGTCTATTACATGTATTTAAACAATAAAATGACCAAAGTTAGAAAATAGAAAGTTGATAAAGCAAGCAAGGGTCTTGGATACTTCTGAACTGAATTAAAGCTTCTTAAATTATGGGTCATGCCCCATATGGGGGTCATGTAACAGAATGTGAGGATTGTCGATGTTATGATTTACTATCTGTAAATGTTTAATTTATATGCCTATTTTATATATCTACATACCTGGGGTCACATAAAATTTCTCAGGTGAAAGGAGTTGTGAATAGAAAAAGTTTAATAAGACTTGAACTAGATAAAAAAGAATTAAGATTCTATGAATTTGGAAAGAAGGAAGATTAAGAGACAATTTTATTACATGTCTTAAAGAATGTATAGATAAACTTTTTAGAAAATCAAATTAAAAGAATATTAAGTCTAAAATATTTTCAATGCTATTGATGTAATAGAGCTGTGTCCCCATATCTTTGTGGAAGGTGAGCCACCTGACCTGGGGAAATTCCTAAAAATGATCCCCACACTCCTACCAGGTTCCCAAGGGAATCTCCCACTTCCAAATAAACTGGGAATCACTTTAGTTTGAAAAACAATCACCATCCTTTATTGATTTGAAATTTAGCCTCTAATAACTTCCTAGCCCCAAACAATAGAAGGCTAGATAAAAGTTAAGATTCTATACCTAAACTTTTGCAAATTCCTAATCAGGAAGCAGCCCACTTAGGAAATAGTTCCTCAGTGAAAATAACATCCCCCCCACTTTTTTGTCAAAAAGTCTCTCCCATTGCTGAAATTTAATAATTTTTTCTCACAATCTCTCACCTCTCAACACTATCAAGGCATCAGGAGGAAAAAAAACTAAATTGTATTAGCAAATTTTTTTCCCTAAAGCTGAAAACATGTAAAATATAAGCACACATTCCATTCTTACTAAACTCAGATCATTCCAATCATATATGGTATGATTTCTGCTATTTACAACTTGTTTCCATAAATACTTTGGTATTAATATAACAATTATTTACAATTCTGTTGGTACTGATTAGCATCACAACTATGCCAGTTACAATTCTGTTTTGATAAGTACTTTGTTATTGATAGTTAAGGTGGAAATTGAAGTCAAAGAACAGTTTACACATTAAACCTGGGATGTACATGGCATCATCTGGAGCTAGCTGGTGTTCATTTAATGCTAGTTTAAAAAGGATATAAACCCTGGCTCTCAGATTAATAAATGAAAATTGCAAAGAATATCTTCAGCCTGGCCTCAGATATTCAATTCAGGTTCACATTCTTGGTATTCACTGGAGTTGGAGTTTGACATAAAGGTACAAGTATTTCCAACTGACAAATAGGAGAATGTTAGTTCTTAATAGACTTGTTAAGTGGATTTAAAAAAAAAGTCACAAAAATTTGGAAACAGGCAATATTTTTAATGTAGGTTCTCCCCAAAATAATTAAACAAATTTTGATAAAACAGAAATTTTGCACTAGATGATTTGTAAGTCTTCTTCTAGTACTGGCACTGCATATTTTAAGATCTCTTTCCAGCTCTAATATTAGCAACAAAAACAACAGCACATGTATGACCCCTGGTTCATTCAGTACTCATTTAGGCAAGACAATGTTCATGTCAAGGTCACAGATTTTTTTCTCCTCAACTTAGGTTTAACATCTGCCTCTTAAATAAACATAAAATGCAGAACTTTAGGCTGAAGATAAAAAATATAAGTAAACACAGGTATATAACTTTGACACTCATCTCTCTTAAAGAGTGGTCTTAAATGATCCTAAATGCTATTCTAGAAATCTTCATTATTGAGAAAGAGGGCTTGTTTTCCTTTTGGTTTTATATCCCCAGCATTTTTTAATAATTTTTTTACATTTTTTTTATTAATTCTATAATTATAACATTTTTGACAGTACATATGCATAGATAATTCTTTACAACATTATCCCTTGTACTCCCTTCTGTTCCTAATTTTCCCCTCCTTCCCTCTACCCCTCCCCTAGATGGCAGGCTTTCCCATATATATTAAATATGTTATAGTATAACTTAGATACAATATATATGTGCAGAACCTAATTTTGTTGTTGTTGTTGTTGTTGTTGTTGCAAAGGAAGAATTGGATTCAGAAGGTAAAAATAACCTAAGGAGAAAAACAAAAAATGCTAACAGTTTGCACTCATTTCCCAGTCTTCCTTCTCTGGGTGTAGCTGATTCTGTCCATCATTGATCAATTGGAATTGGATTAGCTCTTCTCTATGTTGAAGATATCCACTTCCATCAGAATACATGCTCATATAGAATTGTTGTTGAAGTGTATAATGATCTCTTAGTTCTGCTCATTTCACTCAGCATCAGTTGATTTCTTTTCAAGCCTCTCTGTATTCACCCTGCCCAGAATTTTTTTATACCCGATTTGGCATATACTGGACAATTAATAAATACTTATTCATTGACTGAAGTACAAAAGGCTTCTATTTTATGAACTTCAAGGATGGTGTTAAATTATAATATTTTTATTGGAGTCTTTAGAACATTCCAACTCAAAGAAAGAGAACTCCTTCAAAAACTATAAATCTAACTTTAACTGCTATGATGGAAGAACAATGCATTTAGTCAGAACCTTAGATTTCAATTCTTAGCAATGACAAAGACTAGAATTTGATCCAAAAAAAGTCTTTTCCCCTCTGAGAAAAATTTTTTCTATAAAATGAATGAGCTGGACTTAAAACTATTTCGGATGTATCTTCAAACTTTTAAATTCTAGATCTTTAAGTTTCTTCCAATTCTAACATTCTATGCTCTATAGTCGTTTACATCTAAAATGTTCTATATTATAAGTAGTAAGATATCTTCCAGTTTAAGATGTTGTGAATCAGGTTAATGTTTAGTACCTTTTATAAATGACTTGTGTATGAAAAGCCTGAGAAAATTTTTAACTTAATCCTTTTTCTGCCCACTGTTCCAAAGGTTTAGAGAGCCCAAAGAGGTAAAGGTACAAACTCATTTTGAAGTTCTCCTATGTGGAGAAGTATCACTGTCATTATCATTAAGGCATTTTTTGGTAGAGGAATGGCATAATGGGGAATAAAAGAAATAACTGACAGAATTCTGCCACTTACTAGCTCTGTGACCATGAGCAAGTCCCTACAACTCTCTGGGTCTCAGTTTCCTCATCTGTAAAGTATGGGAATTGAACTGGATGATCTTTAAGGTCCAATCCAGTTCTAACATTCTTTGATTCTGTGAATAGGTAAATAGACATTTCAAATCTTCATTAATGCCAACTGAAAGGTGTTTCCTCAATTAAAACAATGTGATTATGGCAAAAATTAAGCTGTTTTCCTGTTAAAAGTTTCATTGAAAATTATATCTTTGTAAAATCTTTTAAATGACATTTGTATTAAGTGCTAAGAAATTATATTTAAAATAAAAACTAACTTTAAAAAAACCTCTATGCTTTCATCAGTAAAGGAAGCTCAACATGAAGAAATTCCTCTCCCTTAGCAGACTAGAATTTTCTCTGCAATTTAATCTTAAAGAGGTTCCTGGAGGATTTAAGTGATTTATCCAGAGCCCCATGGTCAATAAATTTAAAGTCCCTTAAACTTAGGTTCTAAGGTCAGTTCCTTATTTGCTATGACATGCTGCCTCAATAATTTTATTACAAATTGGAAAACATTCTCTAAGTTTACCATATTCATAAATTTGCTCAATTTTAAACTTATCTTTGCTATCATAACTAAGATAACATATATAATCCATCATTAAAAAGTTGTGTGATCTTGGACAATTTGCTTTTTCTCCATAGTATTCAGCCTCCTTCTCTGAAAAATAAAGGAATTGGACTAAATGATCTCTTAAATCCCTTTCAACACCGAGATCCTAGATTCCTATGATTCAGTAAATCTACCATAGGTTAGATAGAATATATTAATAGAAAAAATAACTAAAGAGCATTTTGTAATCATACAGGGTTAAAAATATACATGTTAGTTAAAAAATTAAATGGGTCCTGCACTGAATAGTTGAAGAGTAAAATGTATTTTATCTGAGATATCTATAATTTTTCCATATTAAAATTGTATGCATTTTTTATCTTAAAAGAATAGTTCTAAATAGATTGCTAGTTCTCAACATACCTTCAAACCCACTTTCAAGCTTTCCTTAGAACTCCAGTCCCTTATTTTCAATTGCCTACAATCCCAGAATTTTGAGATCCTGATGGCATCTTAAAGTTGATGTGTTCTGAATTTAATCCCTCATTAAAACCCTTAATTTTTCTAGTGACTCTGACTCAAAACATTGAGTTAATAAACCAATTAACAATTATTTATTAAGTATCTGGGGACCCAAAGGCAAAAACAGAAGTTGAAATCTCAAAATATGATAAACTAGTGGATATGTGGGTTGAGTAAAAGTGAGGAGTTGAAAATGACAGCACAGTTATAACATGGGTCACTGAAAGCATGGAGATGCTGTTCTTGTAATAAAAAAAAAAAAAAAATAAGGAAATTCCAAAGAGTTTTTGGGGTAGTTCAAGGGGAAAATTTAAAACAAAAAGCTTTGGACACGTGGAATTTTAGATGCTCATGATATCCATTTCAAAATGTCCCCAAGGTAGTTAGTGATATGGAGCTAAATCTCAGGAGAGAATTAAGGGTTTTATAGATAGCTTTGATAACCATCAGGATAGGAGCCCAAGTGAATGAATGAGATTCCCAAGACAGAAAGTATAGAGAATATAATGAGGTTCAGTATAGAGTCTTGTGAATAACCATTATTAGAGGATATATTCAAGATGATAATCTTGACAGGACAAGACAAGGACAGGACAGGAATGACAATCTGACAGGAAAACAATGAGAACACAATGGCAAGAAAACCCAGAATAAAGAATGCCCAGAGAGGATGAAATTCTACAGATAAAGAAGAGATAAAACTTAAGAAAAGATAATTAGTTTTTGCAATTAAGAGATCTTTGGTAATGATAGGACAAGGAGGTCCAAAGTTCCCCTGTGAAGGTCTAAAAGAAAGTGAGAGGAGAAAAAATGAAGGCTATGATGAAAGAAGCTTTTTTCATGTAGTTTAAATGAAATGCTAAGTGTATTCAAAGATGATAGGATCTACTGAAGATTTGAGGGTTTTTAGGTGGCCTGGAAGAAACTAATGGATCAGGAAAGATTAAATATTAGAGAAAGTGTTATGGTGGTAGGAATATCTGTGGAGACGACAAGAGGGAAAGGGATCAAGTGTACAAGTACAAGGGCTGACAATATTCTCTCTTCAGAGAATGAATTAAAGAAAAAAAGAGTAGGGAAGCATGTCAATTATTTAGAAGATTAACAGAAGAAAGTTAAAATGAGTAGCTCTTATTTGGGGGGAATAGAAGTGATAGAAAGTCAATGGAAAGTAAAACAGCCACTGTGGATTATAGGATTCAGACCCACTTACACAGAAAAGGACCCCCATGTAACGAGGGCTTATATGAGATAAGTTCTATTCAGTAACACAGAATGGGAGAAGTGAATGCTAGGATTTACCCAAAGCTCAGTTTGGCAAATTCAGGGGAGAAATAGGACAGAGAATTATCTTGAAGTTCAAGAGCAAAAGATAACAAAATGTTAAAATAGTCAAGTAAAAGACAGAATGGGAGAGGAAAATTTAAGCTGGAGAATGAGAGATAGCTTGAGTAAGAACTAAGGAGTGGAAGGTTTTGAGGACAAAATGATAGAAAGGGTTTAATCAGACAAAGCAATTCCAGAGTTTTGTGTCTGTGGTTGCTGTTTGCTTGTTTTGTTCTGTTTTTCATGAAAATGAAACATTGGTAGCTAAGATAGTGGAGGCTGGGGACCCAGCTGAACTCTCCTAGCATTCCTCTCTAAATAACTGTAAAATAATTTCAAGTAAAATTCTGAAGTGGCAGAGTTAATAAAAGATAAGAGGAAGACATTTTTGCAACTTAAGACAACTTAGAGGAGGTCCAGAGGAAAGTTCTATTACCTACTTACAAGGGTAGACACAAGCATGGCAGGAACACCAGGACTGCTCTCAGCCCAGAACAGAAGAGTAGATTCAGCAACTAACTAATTGGAAAGAGATTACAGGGCACCTAAGGCTGGTGCTGACTAGCAACTCTATAGCATTTAAGCAGTTTTTAATCTTAGTTTCAGGATGGAGAGAAGAACTTCTGGTCAGTCACAAGCAAGCAGGGGCCCCAGTAATAGTTCTAGGGCCAAGAGGAATGCCAGCACTTATAGATACAGAAAAATAGGGGACTTGGTTAAAGTTCCAAAGCCAAAAAGAGTACTAATACTAGTATTTGCAGAGTAGTAGGAGTCCTTCCTTGGTAATGAGCAGATCAGAGAGCAATGACCATATGTCTCCCCACATCACATCATCTTGGAAGCACTGAAAACTTAACAGATTCTCAGAATAGTTCTGAAAACAGCAGCACAAAAAACCCCAGCACTTGCTTGGAACAGTGCATTTTCACCCAGAGGTAAACTGAGTCCAACTTTAACAAAAAGTTCACTCAAGAAATAGGCTTGAAAACTAAGCAAACAATGAAAGAAAGAAAAAAGATCATAAAAAACTATTATGATGACAGAGAAGAGAAAGGCATAAGCTTATTAGTAGAAGATAATGTGAAAACAGCGATAAGCAAAGCCTCAAAGAAAAATGCTAATTGGATTGAAAAACAGCAAGAATTCCTGGAAAAGTTAAAGAGTAAAGAGTAGAAGAAAAATTGGGAAAATAAATGAGAATGTTGCAAGAAAGTTATGAAAAGAGAGGCACAAAAATTCACTGAAGAAAAATCTTTAAAAAGCAGATATCCTTTTGACACTCTCCAGAGCCCTCCAGTCACTTGATACAAGATAAGCTCCTCAACCCTTCATGCTATTCCTTCTCATTGAAACCTTGGTACAAGGAATATTCTGGGCTTGGAAGTCAGATGAACAAGATTCAAATACTGGCTTGTTCACTTTCTGTGTCACATAGGGTAATAATCTCCCTGGGCCTCAGCTTTCTAATCTATAAAACAAGGGGTATGGCTTGCTGAACTTTAAAGTTCCTTTTATCTGAGACCTATGATCTTATGTACATCCAAGTTCAAGTCCTCTGGTCTTCTATACAATAGTAGTATTGGTCTTATAATTAATATTCCTCCATTTTGTATATTCATTCTCTATTTTATCTTTTGCATTACTTGAACAGAATAATCATCCAACTTTATATTACTGCAAACTCAACTGCCTACTAAATGCTAGGTACTAAGAATAAAAATACCAAGTGAAGAAGTCACTGCTCACAAAGATCTAATATGCTACATTAGGAGAGAAGAATGAGGGACCCAGCCCTATTATTCCATTGGTTTGGAGAGCTTCCTGGTGAGGAAAAAAAAAAGTCTCCGCCTACCAATGCAGACCACCAGATGCTCAGCATTCTGTAGTTTTAGAGTTGTTTATGGCAGGGTTTATTTTTTCTCTCCTAACCCCTTTTGCCTGAGAAAATTTTACATCACTTCAGGTACATAGGGATATAGAACAGGTACACAAAACAAATTTACTGATAAGTCAAAACTTCATGACCTCCACACTGAGTTACATGATCTCATACAGCACTTCAACCTACAGTTTAAGAAATTTGATCTATGGCATTAAAATATAGAGTGACTTACTAGAACTGTATAACCAGTATATAAAAAGGGGATATTTGAATCCAGTTCTTTCTGATACTGTGGGAATTCTCTATCCATTATCTCACATTTCCTTTCTGAAGCATTCTATTTAGCACTCTTAAGTATCTGACAAAAAGTGCTATTTGGTCTCCCTCCTTTGACTGGAACTCACGTCTTTACTCATTCATTCCACTTCCCCAGTATGGATCACCTCTCCCATTAAAAAAGTTTTTCTTTTCCTTTTTTTTTTTTCTTAGAATAATTTTAATTTTCAAAATATACACAAAGATTATTTTTAACAGTCACCCTTGCAAAATCTTGTGGAACATCTTTTTTTTTTTTTTTTTGTCCTTCCCCTTTTTTCTTTCACAAAAACTTATATCACTCTGTCCCCTCTGTAGGGGAATGTTCCTATCCTCTTCAAATTTCTCCTAGAAGTTTATCTGGTTCTTTCCTTTGATTTTTCCTTATTTTCATTTATATCATACTTATTTGTATACATGACCTTTATACCAATCTATAAGATTGCAAGTTCTCTGAATCTAGCATAGGGCCTTAAGTATTGAATAACTATTTGTGGTATTTAACTGAAACTACAATAAAAAGGTGTAAAATGGCATGGAGGGAGAAATCAACTCAATTTAAAATGTTGGAGAAAAGGATTTGTTTAATCTCAATGTATTTAAACTCTATACCAATGCATTTTGTTACTTTGTGTCAAGTCAGGAAGGGCATTTTATGGTAACCTAGTATCAATGGAGTTCTGAATATTTTTTTGAAGTTACTTTTGTTTCAATATGTTGCTACTATAATATCAACATTAATATTGCCTACAATAGTAGCTGTTTAACAATAATTCTACTGAAAAATTTATAAAAGGTATACAGCTGCAAAAAACTCGAAAATAATTCATTTGTCCCTTACACTATGATAGGAGCTGATCCAACATATTCCAACTACTTTAATATGTAAGGATCAAGCTAATTTTATTCAAAATTAGGTCATTATTTATTGATATTTCACTACAAGAACAAAGATATTATCTTATAACCTGAGGCACCAGACTTTACAGTATGAGGTTAAGTGTATTCTTCCAAATAGTAATTTAGTTTTTGGCCTTTCAGGAACAAAAATTCTCCTAACCAGTCTCCTAGCTTCCACAAGACTAATGTAGGATCAAGGGATTTTAGGGTTAGAAGGAACCATTAAGATCACCTAGTTCTTTGTAAAGATTAACGTAAGAGGTTCCAGTTGACACATTTCAAAACCTGCATTTCACAAAATTGTACTATAACATATATAGGTATTTCACAATTCCTACAAAGGATAACACAAATAAAGGATGTCCTAAAATTTCCTATCCTTTTATTGACCTACAGAGGCTTTATAAGGCCTTCTCCAGCTATACCAGCCCAGGAATCATTATGCCTTTGAATTTCTAGAAAATTCATAAATGCACAATATAATCATTGAATAGTAGAACCTAAAGGAATCCAGAGTCCTCATTTTATATCTGGAGAAACTGAGGTCCAGAGATGTTGAATAATTTATTCCTGTTCATCCAGCTAGCTACTTAGGAGCAAGGAGGTACAGTGGAAAGAGCTCTCAATCCTGTATCAGGATACCTGAGTTTCTATTCTAGGCTCTACAATAAATTTGCTGTAACTTTGACCAAGTTTCTCTGGGCTTCAGTTTCTTTAAAATGCAGTGGTTGCATCATCCAGCTCTAATATTTTAAGATTTCTGAGTCTTAAATTCCTCTAGGGCAGATTTTTCACCTTAAAAAAAATATCTCATGGTCTTTTTTTTTTTTTTTTAACGTTGTCCCCCTTGTTAGAATATTTGTAAATATATAAAATACATAGAATTACAAAGGAAGACAATTATATTGAAAAACACATCAAAATATTAAAACACAAAATTCCCATCTTTCGGGCAAAAGATGTTCCTTATTTATTCTTTTATTCTCCTTTTGCACTCTGCACCCAAACATAATAGGCAATACATAAATCTCTGTTAAAGGAAGTGTAAAAAAAAAAAAAAATCAGCTGACTTTTATGATAAATAAGGCTAAAAAAGTACTTTTCCACAACAACCGTGGCAGATCAGTACTACAAATAACAGTATCCCCACTTTACTAAAAAACCTATGTTCAGAGGAGGTCTTAGACAATAATGGGTCTCATCCCTCAAGCATTAGAACCTCAGCCTGGAGGACAGCGTGGAGTACCTGGATTCCAATGTGAATTCTGCCCTTTATAACAGGGTGACCTAGCAAAGTCACATTTGCATGTCATATAGTGGACAGTTAATAAAAGTTGGTCAAATTGAGATCACCTGACTTCTTCAGACTTCAATTTCAAAAGTAAATTGATGGGTGGGGACACAATTTCTAAGCTAAGGAGATCAAGATCTCAGAGGACTTTCCTCCCCAAGGTCCATCACCTAGCAACGACTCCCGCTGTCCCCTTCAGGCGGTCGCACGGGGTCCCCAGGGCGGCCGCCATCTTGGATGTCCATTAGGAGCCAGACTCCGTTCTGCTATTCCCTGAGCACCCAGAGTCCAGGAAAGGACTTGTCGGAGCCAGAAAGGGGGATGGGGTGGATGACCTAGGTATGCCGATAGAGAGAGGAGCTCCTATACTGCAGCTGTGCCCTCCAGTCCCACGCCAGGTCTAGGAGTCATTCGTGGGGTCTGTCCAAGGTATCTGGGAGTGGAATGGTGAGGGGGTGCCCGTCCCCGCTCCCGGGTCTTGGACTAGCCATAGAAAGCTCCAGGCCGCTGGTGCCTCCCTCCACCCTGCTCTCCCTGGCTCTGCCCGCCTCGGCCCAACTCACCGCTAGCTCCCGCAGCCTCTACAAGCGATTCCACTGCTCCCGGAAGAGAAGCTCCCGCCAGCCCCACGGCCTCAAGCCCGCCAGTCAGTGCCACCTCTCCCCACCCCCCTACCCTCCCTACCCCCCCAGTCTCCTCCCTCCCGCTTGCGCCTGCGCAGCCCAACTCCTGAGCCCACGCCCGAGTCCTAGCAAGGAGCCACCCCTGTTAGCTAGAGGATTTCCAGTCCTACTCCTCCCGTTTTACTTTGAGATGGAATTCAGGGCCAAAAAAAAAAGGTTAAGAAATTTTTCCCTGGGCTCTTAGATGATAAGTAAAGAACCGAGAATTAAGCTCAGGAGAACAATGCTTTAATAGTAGGGCTCAGGAGAACTTGAGTTCAAATTTACCTTCCCTCCGTTAGGAATGCAATAAAAGGAAAGAGTCCCCCTTCTTTTTGTGATTGTATGCAGCCTAGCAGAGCAAGGCTTAAACTCTTTTAATTTGTAACCCCTTTTCTCTGGAGAATCTTTACCTGACCCTGGTATATAGATATATAAAATAGATAAATAAACCAAACATTTAATGATAATCATAACCCCTTACGTGATAAGGATCCACCGTTTTAAGAAATTTTGGCTTAGAATATCGTATATGATGAGGATCTAGAAGACACGTTTAAGATCATCTCCTTGTTGACTTGGAAAAGCACTTCTCTACTCAGGGCATTCGATTCTGACCGGCTCTTAGAACAGTGTCTGAATAGTAAGGACTTAATAAATACTTCTTGAATGACACGTTTTCTGAAGCCCTAAAAAGCTCCTTTTCTGAGTAATTGGATACACACGTTTTCCATTTGATCCTCAAATCCAGTTTTTAAGGGAAAGTTTGAAGAGGAAGACTAAACTAATCAAGGCTTATCCATCTCTGCCCCCTTCCCCAAAAGTTCCTTTCCACCCTTCCATTCACTCGGGGCTAATTGTGAGTTTCCAATATTATAGCCCAGAAGCACAAATGCCATATGTTTGTATGAGACATGTTGCTAGAGATTCTGTTAAAAAAAAATAAAATGGATGGGTCTAGGTCTGTGCTAGTGTCAAATCTTTCTCCCCATTTTTCAGCTAGTCAGTCCCCTGAAGTATGACTTCTGCATTATTCCGGGTCCAAGAAATCTCGTGAGACAGATGAATATTTCTCCTTCCCACACCATCAGCCTCCTTTAGTCACAGCTCCAACCTTCCCCTACTACCAAATTCAACCATGATCTTCCTTAAAAGCTTGCAAGCTTCCTTATTAACAGGTTCAATTTCCCTTTGTTGTTAAAGTTTTCTCTAGTGTCTTGTGACCCCATTTGGGGTTTTCTTGGCAAAGTTACTGAAATAATTTGCTATTTACTTCTCCAGTTCATTTGACAGATGAGGAAACTGAAGTAAACAGGGTTAAGTGACTTGCCCAGGATCACACACAGGTAGTTTCTGAGGCCAGATTTGAATTCAGGAAAACTGGTTTTCCTGATCCAGGACCCAATATTCTATCCATTTTATAAACTATTTTCCTACTAAGGGACAAATTTTCTGTACTTGAGTATATCTCTCTTCTTTATAAGAGACCCTATCACTCTGCCCTTCTAAGAGCTCTAGGTTTGATAATATTTTTTATTACCAAATTCAAAGAGTTGTGAGGAAGCCTTTTGGTAAAACTTAAAACTATAGATGTGTGAAGTATCATTATATATTGCCCTAGATAACAGAATAATGCATATCTACTTCCTTGGGTGACTAGGCAGAGTTATAGTTCAACTGGAGCACATTTGAATAAAGTTGTTTTTGTTTTTGTTTTTGTTTTTGTTTTCTAAATTGAATCAGCCCTATTTACAAAACACAGCAGAAACTCAAAGAATTTGGGGGTGAAGGACTGGGTGAAGGGAAGGTTGCATATGGAAATGTCAGAGTTAGCCTTCTTTTTGAGGTATTGAATGTAATGTTGGACAGAGGGAAACTAAAGAACTGATCCCTGAGGAAGAGATAAGGCACTGATAGATATCAGTTTAGCTTCAAGGTTCCACCCTCTGAAAAGATCATGGAGACTGAAATTCAAGTTCTGTCAAACTACTGAGATCCATTCACAGTAGGGGACTTGAGCAGTCTTACTTTGCATGTCCTGTCAAAAATCCCAGGCATGTCCCTGAGATCAAATTTTCCCTATAAAATGGTACTCTGCTGCATGGTGTCTTTCTCTTTACCCCTCCACCATGTCAAATAGTATCTCCCCTAACTTCACTATGCTTCTTAACCTCACTTCTCCTATTTATAGCTAAGGAACTCTTCTAAGTTTCTTTCAGGATTTAGCCTTTCAACTAAGGGCATGTCACAACCTTATAGGGTAGTCCCTTTCTACTAGGTAATCGTGAATTCCTCCGAGAAACTTGTCTTTCATATGCTCTCCCAACTCTATTTTATATTTACTATTTCTGCTGTTTATGTATCCCTTCATTTTATCTGTAACCTATTTTTCTAAATAAATCATTTACCGAAGAGAATGGATGTTATTAAATTCTTCACATAACTGAACCCTAACATTTTGGTCTCTACCATCATCTGGTATTTTCATCCTCCACATCATTTTGGTGCAGAATACACGTTAATCTTAATACATTAAAGAATTTATAGTTAGAAGATCCTTTAGATGTCTTGTTGTTCAATTCAAGAAGAAACAGACTCATTGGGAGGAAATGATTCCACTAAAGTCTTTCATTTCATTGGAAACAAGCAGTTCTCTTTTATACATAACTTTTTATTAGGTGCCTACATATTGTGTGACACATATTCTTTTAGACCTAACGACAAATATGTAATCTGAAGAGAAAGAAAAAGCAAAAGGGAAGAGAGGTTGGGAAGAAAGAGGAAGGCCAATCTAGGTGAGGGGGTGAGGGGAAGAAGGGGAAAATTTAGAACAGAAGGTTTTGCAAGGCTCAATGTTGAAAAAAATTACCCATGTATAGTTTTGTAAATAAAAAGATTTAATAAAAAAGGAAAGAAAAGAGAAAGACCAGTTGACAAAGGAAAAGGAGAAGAAAAATGAAAAAAAAAGTTATTTTTTAAGTTTAAAAAAAAAGGCAGAGGGAAGAAGGAAAGACTTAAAAATATAGACATTATGCTCTTTTAACAATTTCAAAAGAAGGAAAAAACATGATCCTGAAATTCAGTTTCCAGTGTCATTTTTTTTGAGGGGGTAGAATTTCAGCAACTGTTTCCACAAACATTTTATCTGATTTTTTGCTTTTCTATTTAACAGGAGCAGGCAAGCCAGAGCACAAAATGCCCACTAATCTCATTCAAACAAATGTGACAAAGTATTTGTGTTGGAACATAGAATTTAAACAGTTTTTGATTGAAAAAAAAAAATCCAAAGCTTAGGTCAGCTAGAATCAAGGGCATTTCTGAATACAATAAAAAGTCAAAGATCTGATATAAGATCTTGCTGACTTATATAATGAGGTATTATCTGCTCTGAGTTTAACAGTCATAATTAAATTCAGCTAGCTTTTGTACATTTTAGAAAACTTCTTTTTACTTCATACTATAAATCATGCAAATTTTCAAAAGTCTCCACTATAAACATTGAAGTATAATTCAGGGTGGAATAAACACTATTTGAGGCCTGAAAATATTTTCCCAAGTGAATAAAAATTATATTGGGAGATGCCAGTGGGATCTCAGTATTAAACAAGGTCTTAAAAAATCATCTAATACAACCTTTTAATTTTATGGAAGAAGAACCTAAACTTTCAATAGCAGATCTGCTATTGTGTCTTTCTTATCCTAGTTATTGACCATGAATCTACTTTGATTTTGCACAGAAAAACAGTGATATAAGGGGTTCTGTAGTTCTTTGCTACAAGATAGTAGAAAGGGCACTGATCTTGTAGTCACATCTTTGCTAGCTGTGAAACTTATAGCTATGCAAATATGTGGAAGTTACCTTTGCACTTTGGACTAACTTCCTCATGCATAAAACCTACTTTGCAAGGTTATTTGAAGGGAAATACTTTAAACCCATGTTTTCCCTTTGAAGTGTGTAGTCATTCCTAAGGTTTTTCCGGATTCTTTATCTGCCTTTTATCCATGTGAATGACAAAGAGGGCTCAGTCCTGGGCCCTTCATTTTGTTGTTATTCAGTCATTTTTTTCATTTATGTCCAACTCTTCTGACCCCAATTGGGATTTTTGTGGGAAAGATACTGGGGTGATTTGCCATTTTCTTCTCTAGCTCATTTTATAGATGATGAAACTGGCAAACAGGCAAACAGAGATGATTTGTTCAGGCTCACAGCTAATATGTATTTGAGACCAGATTTGAACTCAGGAAGATATCTTCCTGATTCCAGGCTTGCTCTCTATCTACCTATCACCTATCTGCTCCAGTTTTTTTTCTATACTGTTCCATTTTATGCTCTCAACCTCTACCATGTGTACTCAGTTATTATCTATACATATTGATGATTCACAGATCTATTTATGCAGCCTTAGTCTGTCTCCTGAGAATAGGCCAAAATAACTTATCAGTATCAGTTTTTTCTCTGGAGGCACATAGTATGCTTCATCATGGGTATTTTGGGATTTTTATATTTGATGAACTCCCCTTTATACATCTTATGATACAGCTATACCTATTTACTTATGGTCTCTTGAACATGTCACTTCATTTTGATGGGGTTCTAGTGGCAGTCAAAGAGTTGTGAAAATTCCCTTTTGATCCTGATCTGTGCCTTTGTAAAAGAATTCATGAACCCGAAATATTAAGTAGCAAAATGGAACATTATTGTTAGGTTAGAAGTCAGCTTTGCTAGAAGACTGACTTCCTAGTGGCAAAGTCCTATTAGGGAAATGGAGGATGGCACTGAGAAGAGAATATCTTCACAGTGGGCAGTGTCCTGGCAGCTATGCCAAAGAGGCAAAGCATGCTACTTTGGACATTCTGCAAAGAAGTGAGTGAACAGAAACCTACTTCATGAGCAGATCTTGGGGGAAAGGGAGCTGGGGGCAGTTTGAACTGATTATCAGACCAAGATCTTTTTCAAGTATCTGGAATTTCCTGAAGAAGTGGTACCCTCAAAAGATCAATGGAGTGTTTTTGACCAAGATTTCCAATTGAATAACAATGTTTAACTTGTCGGGGGAGATATGCTCTCTCTTAGACTCTATGGTGTCTGGGAGGCCAGGAGTCAAGGGGGACAGAATTTCAGAGTTTTAATTTTACAGATCAAAAGAGAACACAGTTTCACACCCCCATCAATTTCCTATCTTCATATATTTACACTGACTGTCCCCCCATGACTGAAACTGTCTATCCTTTTACCTTCTTATCTTGGTTTCCTTAGATTTCTCTAAAATTCAGCTCAACTGACCATTCTACAACCTTTTCCAAACTTGTCAGCTGCTAATACTTTCCCTTCTCAGATTTTCATTGAGATTTCTATGTCCTCTAGATAGCTTGTATGTATCAAGTTATTTACAGGTTGTCTCCCATATTAGAATATATGCTCTTTGAGGGCAAGGACTATTTTTGCCTTTCTTTTTACTCCCAATGCTTTGCATAGTGTCTGGCATAAATCAAGTACTTGATAAACACTTATGGATCAAATAGACTTTACAGCCCCATAGAAATATAAGCTAATTAACATGGTTGCCTGTTCTAGCTCAGACACTAATAGTGATTATCCTTCATCTTCATACTAACCTAGGCTCCCTCCATATACTAACCATGTCGCTAGCCTCACCGACTCTAGTCCCCTCTATATCAACCACCTTACTCTGATATGCATGTATAACAGCAATTCATAGTAAAATACCACTATACGGCCTTCACCTGTGACTTCCAAAAATACATGTGGAGGCCCCTATTGAGGGCTTCATAGTCTTAGCGCCATCCTGCTCAAACTAGGAGGCTACGGTATTATACGAATCACAGCCTTTACTGAAGCAGTAACAACAAACCTATGTTACCCATTCATAATTCTTTCCCTATGAGGAATGATTATAACAAGCTCTATTTGCCTATGACAGACAGATCTAAAGTCTCTTATTGCTTACTCCTCTATAAGCCACATAGGTTTAGTGATTGTTGCAGCTCTATTACAATCCCCCCTTAGCTTTATAGGAGCAACAGTCTTAATAATCGCCCATGGGCTTACCTCTTCTATACTGTTCTGTTTAGCTAATACTAACTATGAACGTGTTCACAGCTGAACCTAAATACTAATTCAAGGCCTCCAAATTGTACTTCTACTGCTATGTGCCTGATGACTACTTGCCAGCTTAGTAAACCTAGCCCAACCCCCCTCTATCAATTTGCTAGGTGAACTTATAGTTATCATAACTACATTCTCCTGATCCAACCTCTCCCCCATCCTCCTAGGCATTAATACAGTTATTACTGCCCTATACTCTCTCCACATACTAATCACTTATTTCTTCTCTCTGGGCATTAGCTTTCTGATCTTTAAAATGGATATAAGATGCTTTGAAATCCTCTGTGATTTGTATTTGTGTTTTAGTGACTTTTTTCATAGTGGATATGCATATTTTACTGGAACCCTTTCTCTTATTCTTTAAATGTTTATTTATTTTGGGGGGTTGCCAAGACAATAGACAATAGTTTACCTGTGAACCCTAATGTTGACTGCCTCCTTTTCTGTTGATGTACATTCTTGCTATATTTTATCCTACTTGTCAGTACAAATCAAAGAGAGTTGAACATGATTATAATAAATAAAATCATTAATATCAATTATTATTTATCTGATACAGAACAAGAACCAGTGCAGTGGGATAGCTGAGAAGACATCTTTTGGAGGCTAACAAATTCCAGTTCCTATAAAGTTGTTGATTATATAAATTCTATTTTCCAATATTTCCTTTCTCTTTATAGAAATCCTTTCAATTTTCTCCAGATTCTCTCCTTTCATCTTGACCCATTGTTCTGATACCAATGCAATTTAAAATAGTTGTTCTTTGTGTAAGTTCCATTTAAGTTAGCTGCTATCTGATTCTAGGCTTAGTTTTGCCCTGTCATAAGAAGATACTAGCATAGTTTCCATACTGAAATGTTCTTTCTGAGATGTATACAAAAAAAGATGCCTCAGGCCTTCATGCCCTTCATGCTTTATGAAAGCAGAACCTTAAGTATTATAGCTCCCAAAATGAAATATGATTTGAGAGAAAGGATTTTCTTTTCTTCTTTTTTTTTTTTTTTTTTTTGGAGGAGAGATGTCACAGGAGAATGTTTTTATGTTGTGCCACATTTCCCTTTATTGTTCTGCCTCAGTTTCCTCAAATTGTTCTGCCTCAGTTCCTTGAATTTTTCTGCTTCAATCCCCCCAATCTCCCTAGTTGCAACTCCACTCCTTCCTGATCATTAGGACTGATATAACTTAGGGTTGGTTACACTACGGTTATAAATTGTAAATGTGTAAACTCAAGATAAGAGTTCCTTCTAAGTTATCAAGAATTTATGGTAAATATACAAAATATCAAAACCTGAAACTAAAAATCTATGTACGCTGTTTTTTCCCAATAGTTATATTCATTTTAATTAATATTTTATAGCAGAGACACATATGATAGAATAGAGAATAGGTACATACACACACACACACACACACACACACACACACACATACGGCTATTTCTCCAGTATTACATTAAGATGTTAAAAGGAATTTGAGGGTTTAATTTTGCCTATTTAGTATGTACTTATTTATTTAGCTCTTTGGGATGGGAATGAGAAATTTTTCATTCTGACTTTTATTTTAATAGATACATGGTTCTTCTGTTCTATCTGAAGGGGCAGGTATAATGAGAGAAAGTGTTAATCCATCCTGGAATTTTGTAGAAATACCATCCAGTAATTCTAAACAAGACATTGTAAAGGAAAGTGTAGAGATGTCAGAAGCTGGAAAATTTCATTATGCAGCTGGAACTAGATTAAAATATAGTTAGGAAATGTTTAACAAAAATAAGTAAAAATACAATACAACATTGATAAGGTTAATTTATAGTTTTCTAAAGTCCATACACTGCAAGGATCCATTTCTATATGAATTTGATATCAATTGTGTACAAGATTCTATTAAAGATTGTAAAAAGGAAAACAAGTTGGAAACAAGGCAAGAGTGAAGGAGAACTACAAGACAGACCATGGGTTCCCTTGATGTTATAATAAAATCAAGAGAACTTTAAGAATGGCCCAAGAGTTGATTGGACTTCTGTGATTAACTTGTTTAAGAACAAGGGCCAGAGCTATTCAGGAGGCACAGGGATGGATAAATTATGAAATGCATCATTGGAGGGAGTATACTCAAATAAAATCAGTCATTCATTTAAATGTGATTAAGAGAATTATCAAATGAAATATGTAATGTGGAAGACTGTATTTTCTCCCTTTGCTCATTCATATGAATTGGAAAGAAGTCAACACAATTCAATCATGAATTACTGAGCACCTTCCACATGCAAGACACTGTATACTAGTTGTTGGAAATACAAAGAGAAAAAAACATAGAATCTACTCTTCAGGAGCTTATTACTATCTACCTGCATGATCTTGGGCAAGTTACCTACATTCTATGAGATTCCATTTTCTCATCTGTAATGTTCTTGGTTCGGTTTTCTTGAGGTCTTGGGGCAGCCTTCATTTCAGTTGATTAATCACCACAAGAATAAGCAGGTTTTAAAGTCCAAATCCTTTATTATCTCCTTCAAAGTCCTATCTATTTCACTTGGGATTTGGCTAGTTTTCTGGGGGGGCTTCAGACAGGACTTGGTCTCAATGGAGGAAATGCAGGAGGAGAGCCTGCCATCAGGAGCCTGACCGAAGATGGAATGAATCTTGTCCAGTCCTTGCTGGCTGTTATATACTCCATTATCAAAGGTGTGAATCTTGTAGAACTATATTAAGTACTAAGTACATGTACTGAATTAGAGAACTATTAAACACTATGCTGAACTAGATAACCATTTCTTTATCAAACCCACTGTCTTGACATTTTTTCTCAAGTTCAGAGTTCTGGCCCATAACACTCATCCATAAAATTAAGAAGATGGATCACATGATTTTTCAGGTTGCTTCAGCTCTAAGACATATGATCCTATAGTAGAGAAAAAACAAGTATAAAATGAAGAAAACAAACAACTTATGATATAAGTGAAAGTGACATTGCTAGAGTTTGAGGCAAATTCCTATGACAAAAACAGGAATGAAGAATTCACCATTGCCAAGAGGAAAGGGAAATGGCATAGTGGATAAAGTCCTGGGCATAGAATCACGAAGACCTGGATTTGCATCTAGTTTTAGACACTAGCTATATGACCCTGAGGAAATCATTAATCTCTATCTGCCCTAGTTTTATCAACTGAAAATGTAGATAATATTAGCATTTATCTCCCTGACTGGTTATGAAGGTCAAAAGGAATAATTAAAAGGTAATTAGCAAAGTGCCTGGCATTATAAGGTGCTTAATAAATGCTTATTTTCTTTTTTTCCTTTCTTATAGAGGTAGTACTTAGCTTGGTCTTTAAAGAATTTGGACAGATTTCAATAGATGATCTGGTTAAGGCTGGGGACTTGTTTCAAGCATATAGGACTTTCTGAGCAAAGACAATGAGATGGAACATAACTTATAGAAAACAAGAGATAGCTATACTGCGGGACAGATTTTTATCAGAACATAAAGTTCCTTAAGGGAAGCAATATGAGAAAAACCAGGATAAGCAAGCTGATCCAAATTTGTGGGAATAAGAAATATATATGTTACTTCAATATAGTGAGAAAGCATCAAAAGTTTTTGAGTAGAAGAATGACAGAGTACTAGCAAAATATCAAAACCCAAAACTGAAAAATCTATGCACGCTGTTTTTCCCCAATAGTTATATTAGCTTTAATATTCTATAGCAGAGACAGGTATACATTCCCCCACATGCCTTGAACCAACACTCAGCTTGGCACATAGCAGACATTCATCAAATGTTTTTTGATTGATCATCTATTGAATATATCCCCAAGACTTTAGTTCTCATGAGCTTGAACATAGAGTAAATGCATCATATGATGAGTAATAGCTGTAGATGAAGCATGGTACCAGGGTTTTTGACCATAAGGGAAGAAAGGCAGATTGGGAAAGCATGGATTTTATTATGGCCATGGTACCGGGTAATGCCTAATACCAACCAAAACAAGAAATATTTGAAGATATAATCAATGATACTATATAGAGAAATTACCAAATATCAGGTTCTAGTCATGACAGCATGAAAAACAACTGAAGACCCAAGAAACCTGTAGCAGAACATGTGTTCTGGAGTTTATCTTCCAAGTGCCATTGGGGGACATGGGAGTTTTTACTCCTAAAAAAGTGAGATTTTTTTTCCTGTGTAGCAGAGAATGACTGGGCTGAGAGAAACCACCCAAGGAACATCAGACCAGAGCTTCTCTGAAAGCAAAAGGAAACACCAAAGACATGGTGATTTATTTATTGGTCCTTTGACTGATGCCAACTTTCTGGCTCCTTTTAATCTTCAGATGTGTCAACACTGAAACCACTTTGGACTTTGGAATGTTGTGGCAAGCCTTAATTGGTTCTCTGGTCAATCTTCTGGAAAGAGGTGATAAAAAAGGCATATTTCATCAGTTAAAAGAAGATGAGTTTCTGGTTGATAGGCATGCAGCTGCAGGTCTCGATGCAGTTTTAAGCATGGAATTTCTCAGTGAGAAGTAGAGTCCTTCTGTATCCTAATAACATGGCAACATCTCCCATGTGGAAGATCTTTGCAGGGCTGTAACTAAGTGAATTTAGTCTTCTCTGCTCTTAAGGAAGTGTATACTACAGTGAATATACTGAGGTAGAGGCATGACTTAAGGAGGTCAGGAGGTCCTATTGCAGGTCAGAGATAAATGGGATCAAGGAAGGTGACACCCAGCAACTACTCTAACATTATTGAAATAAATAAGCACTAATAAGAAAAACACTAAATGTTTTACATATAGACATGTTTGGGTAGTGTTCGATTGAGGTAAAATATAAAAATTCTTGATTAGCAATCCTGCAAACTGCTTTGTCTTTTAATGAACTTTAAGAATTAGCTTTATGGAAGATTGTAACAATTATTGTTTAGTCATTTCAGTCACATCCAGCTCTTTATGATCCCTTTATGGTTTTCCTGGCAAAGATACTGGCATGGTTTGTCATTTCCTTCTCCAGATCAAGCAGATGAGGAAACTGAGACAAATAAGATTAAGGGGCTTGCCTAGAGAGCTGAGGAGTGTCTGAGGCCATAGTTGAATTTAGAAAGGAGTTTTCCTGACTCCAGGTGCAACATTCTATATACTGTGCCACCTAGCTGCCATAACTTAAATTACTGAATCATATTTTGTTGACTTTTATTAAATGTATGCTTATAAATTCTAAATGAAGTGAACTGTGAAAGCTAAGACCTCACAAGATGAAAACAAGTTCTAAGAATTAAGTAAAGGTTAGTTGTGTCCCAGGCCTAAGTTTCTTTCTTTAGAAATCATATGGTTTACAAAGAATGGGATTATACAGCCTTTTCTTTTTTAAGACTAAGTTATGCCACCTTGGCATTAAAACTCCCATATAAGGTAATTTAATAATTAGTTTAATAATTAATGACTTAGGAGTTTTTCCTCATTTATGACTTAGAATGTGAGGTCATTTGTCCTGATTAATCAGGGAAAAGGTCCAGGCTATAGGGAGTGTTACACCAAACCAGTATATAATCATTGGTATATAATCATTGTCTGCTTACTGTACCTCACCTCTCCTTGTCTGACTGCTTGTTGGCAGGGAGATGCCCTTTCTCACAAAATCATAATAAGATTCCTTTCTACTTCTACCTTGAGAAAAATCTCCTTGATTTATTTGATTTGGTATTCTTTATCCCACACAATTCCAAGCATTTCCTTTATGTATAAAAATGAATTAGCCATTCTATATCTGGTCCATATTATTATTTACTGCATATTATTTTCTAACTACATTCTTTTCAGGGAGAAATTACAGGCATTATTCAAAATTGAAGCCATAAGCAGTTTCTTTAGACATTGGAGCTGGGTTTTAACAAGCTAAAGAAAGGAAGCTTAAGTTCCCTAAATAAGACAAGCTCCCTAGAGAACTAAGTGTTGTACAAACCATAAAACATGCAATGTTGCTGAATTCCATCCTACTGCAGAGATTCTGTAAAGACAGCTGGTGTTATTTGGTATTGGCTAAGAAATAGACCAGTCAATCAGTAGAACAGATTAGGTACAAAGGACAAAAAAGGGTACAAACTATAGCAATCTAGTGTTTGACAAACCCAAAGATACCAACATTTGGGATAAAAATTCATTATTTGAAAAAAACTGTTGGGAAAACTGGAAATTAGTATGGCAGAAATTAGATATGGATCCACACTTAACACCAAAATAAGATCAAAATGGGTCCATGACTTAGGCATAAAGAATGAGACCATAAATAGATTAGAGGAACAGAGGATTGTCTACCTCTCAGACCTGTGGAGGAGGAAGGAATTTATGACCAGAGGAGAACTAGAGATCATTATTGATAACAAAATAGAAGATTTTGATTACATCAAACTAAAAAGTTTCTGTACAAACAATACTAATGCAAACAAGATTAGAAGGGAAGTAACAAATTGGGAAAATATTTTTAAAGTTAAAGGTTTTGATAAAGGCCTCATTTCCAAAATATATAATTTATAACAAATCAAACCATTCTCCAATTGATAAATGGTCAAAGGATATGAACAGACAATTCTCAGATGATGAAATTGAAAATATATCCACTCATATGAAAGTGTTCCAAATCACTACTGATCAGAGAAATGCAAATTAAGACAACTCTGAGATATCATTACACACCTGTCAGTTTGGCTAAGATGAGAGGAACAAATAAGGATGAATGTTGGAGGGGATATGGGAAAATTGGGGCACTAATGCATTGTTGGCAGAGTTGTGAAAGAATCAGGCCATTCTGGAGAGCAATTTGGAACTATGCCCAAAAAGTTATCAAACTGTGCATACCCTTTGATCCAGCAGTGCTACTACTGGGCTTATATCCCAAAGAAATACTAAAGAGGGGAAAGGGACCTGTATGTGCCAAAATGTTTGTGCCAGCTCTTTTGTAGTGGCTAGGAACTGGAAAATGAATGGATGTCCATCAATTGTAGAATGGTTGGATAAATTATGGTATATGAATGTTATGGAATATTATTGTTCTGTAAGAAATGACCAGCAGGATGAATACAGAGAGGTTTGGAGAGACTTACATGAACTGATGCTGAGTGAAATGAGCAGAACCAGAATATCACTATACACTTCAACAATAATACTGTATGAAGATATATTCTGATGGAAGTGGATATCTTCAACATAAAGAAGATCCAACTCACTTCCAGTTGATCAATGATGGACAGAAACAACTACACCCAGAGAAGGAACACTGGGAAGTGAATGTAAACTGTTAGCACTACTGTCTTTCTACCCAGGTTACTTATACCTTCGGAATCTAATTCCTAATGTGCAACAAGAAAATTGGATTTACACACATATATTGTATCTAGGTTATACTGTTACACATGTAAAATGTATGGGATTGCCTGTCATCTAGGGGAGGAAGTAGAGAGAGGGAGGGGAAAATTTGTAAAAATGAATACAATGGATGATGTTATAAAAAATTACTCATGCATATGTACTGTCAAAAATTTTTATTATTATAAAATTAATAAAAAAGACAGCTGGTATTTTATTATTTTCATCTTAATTTCATATTTAACATTTCTAGTGTATTTTCTTTACATGGTCCATTTTCATGGTGAAAATGGAATTTACTTACCTTTAGAATTTCTAGGTGTTCTGGGTAGGAATCTGAAAGGATTGAAAAAAAATCTTAAAAACCAACCAACAAACAACTAGTCGAAGTAAATTATTTTATTGAAAATCATTCCATGGCTTGAAATATAAAGCCTTAATCCATATTGATTCAAGTAAGGAGGAAATGAGTTGCAACCTAATATTTTAGCCAAAAATCAATCAACAGCTATTATATCTCTATCCCCAATCTCTTGTACCAGGTACTTGGGTCAGATTATATATGCAGAGGGTGTATGATTGAGTATACACTAACATAGAAAGTAAATTAGCTGAACAAGCACTAATCATGTTTCAATTGATTTTCTATATGTTGTAACTATGCTATAATATTTTCTTATCCTATTTTAACTGTTTATACAACAGCTAAAAAGAAACACAATCAACAAGATGCTACTTTGGTGAAATAATATTAGGATGCTATAATAACTCATTTCTAAATCTTAAAGTTTAGAAAAATATTTTCTTAAAGTGTGCATAAATTTTTAATCTAGAGATCTCAATATTTTGCCCCAAGAAGGTGATGATGTATGAGATTTGAGGATAAGAGATCCCCAGATCTCTTGAGAAAGAATTCACAAACCCAAAGTCTCTGGCAAAAGGGGATTTATTTACACTAAGAAGATAGCTTACTAGAAAGACAGCTTTTAGTGGGCAAGGTCCTGTCAGGACTATTGCAACGATGGGTTTGTACTGAGAAGAAAATATCTTCATCAATGGGCAAAATCCTGTTAGGATTTCTGAAAAGATGTCTGGGCATATAGTTAGTACTAGATATATTTGGGGCTGCTTTAATCTTTGGCCCCAACCTGAGGGCCAAATGAATTTGAGAGACCGATTTTTAATTCAATTCAAAATTGAATGAGATTTCTTATCTTGGGAGTTTCCTTTATGGATATGAGGCTTTGCCCCTTCTAGAGGAGAGTTTGAGACCCTGAATCACATTTCCCCCACAGATTAAAGGGGACACAATTTACATCAAAGGTCAAAAATAGAAAAATCTCATCATTTCTGCCAGTAATAGAGCATTACAATTTTAAAATGTTTAGCCTTTTGCAATTAATAAAAATGATAAATGTGGAAAATATAGAGAAGCACTAGAATACAAAAATGAAGTGATAATAAAAAGGAAAATAGAAGCAGGAAGTAATTTATACACAAAGACTCCATATCTGGCATACAGGCAAGGTCCTGTCAGGACTATTGCAACAATGGGTTTGTACTGAGAAGAAAATATCTTCATCAATGGGCAAAATCCTGTTAGGATTTCTGAAAAGATGTCTGGGCATATAGTACTAGATATATTTGGGGCTGCTTTAATCTTTGGCCCCAACCTGAGGGCCAAATGAATTTGAGAAAATTATGGAAAAAAAGGTAGGGGGAATATGAACCTCACTTTCATATGAACTAGATAAGGAAAGGACTGAACATAATTACATATACTCTCTGTCTTATAATTCTTGACATATAAAGATCTAAATATAGAAATAGTAAGTTGAAGAAATTAAAAAGAGGATCAGGGACAAGGTAGAGAACTATAGTGGTTTAAGGGAATAAGTAAGGAAACAATATTAAACAAAACAAAACAAAACAAAAAAACTTTAAGAGGAAAGAGGACTAAGGAGGATTAAAAAGAAAGGAAAAAAGCATTAAAAACCCAAGATCAAGCCTCTAGCAAGGCCAAGAGAAAATCTGCAATAGAGTAGAATTAGGCTATTTTGATTATAGATCACAAATATTAGACAAACACCCCACACCTTTTTATATATAAAGAAATGAAAACAAAAAGGGAAAAAACAAACAGAGGATATAGTGGAAAGAAATATTATATTAATAGACTTAATTGTACATGTGCATGCACCCAAAATGAAGATAACAGAATTAATTAGAAAACAACATCCAACAATATGTTGTTTGTAAGCAACAGATTTGAAACATAAAACTTCATGATTAAAATGAAGGTCCCAAGCAGGATTTATTATGCTTCAATTAAGCTCAATCAAGAACATCACTCACTATTTCAGATATGTCCTCCCATGCTCTCCACTATTTAATTTGACTACCTTTTCCTTCTTCCAATTATTTGCATACCTTTTCCTTTAAGCATTTAAATAATAAGTTACTTAGGTGAACATGGGTTAAAATTGAAATTTATATAGCATCTTTAAGCATAATGTAGTTTCCCTGCTTTCTCTCTGCCTTGCCCATATTTACTTTATCTGAAAGGGACATGAACTCTTTTCAGAAATCTAACTAAAAATAAATAAATGATGTGAGGACATGAATAGAACTTTAGAAAATTAGCAAAGGTAGATTTCTGGCGGTTACTGAATGATAAATAAAAAGCAATTTACACATTTTTCTTATGTACATGGCATCTTTAGGAAAATATATTGGATCATAAGGACCTCAAAAATGTAGAAAAGTAGAAATATTCATCATGTCATTTGTTGGTTACAATGCAACAAAATTCTACTCATAGTGTTGTTGAATAAAGAATTAAAGTATTTGATACTAGCATAATTCTAAAGAACTGACATATCAAAGAACAACTTACAGACCCTAAAAACTGTCATGAATAAAATGCTAGTAATAATATATAGCAAATGTAAAGAATGCAGCTTAAAGGAGTTATGGGGGAAATATATATATATTTAAGCTTACATCATTAAACAAAAGAAAGGACAAAACAATGAATTAAGCATGAAACTAAAAAAAAAACTTTTTAAAAAATCCTCAAATTAGGCAACAAAGTTAAATTTATAAAACTAAAGAAGGGCTTAATTAAGTCAGAAAAAAAATTCCAGAAAACCCTAGAATAAACCACATTGAATTGATGAATGAAATTAGGAGGGTTGTTTTTTTTTTTTTTTTTTTTTTTTTTTTTAATAACAAAACTACTAGAACAAACTGTTGGGTTATCTGATTTTAAAAAGCGAGACAAAAACCAAAGTTTTTGTTATTCACAGTTATACACATATACATACACATATCACAACAACTGAAGGTGAAATACAATTATCAGAAAGTTTTGTATACAATTTCATTGCAATAAATCTGTTACCTTAGAAGAAATGATTCTAACTGACCAAAATATAAAATACCCAGATTTATAAAAGAAGAAATAAACTAAATCAATATCAGTTATTGTCCCCAAGGAGCTTATAATCTAATGAAAGAAATAATAAATCAACAAATATTTAGAAACAAGATATATAAAGATCAATGTGACATAATTAGCAGAGGAAAAACATCAAAATTAAGAATGATTATGAAAGTCTTCCTGTAGAAGATGGGATTGTAGCTGGGACTTGAAGGAAGCTCCGGAAGGCAATAGGTAGAGATTGTTATGCTACAATTGCCTTGGATTATTCTACCTCAGTTTTCCTAATTGTTCTACCTCAGTTTCCCTGAATTATTTTGCCTGGTTGAAACATCCCCACTCCTAACCATTAATACTGACATAACTTAGGGCTAGCTACTCTGTTTAATCCAGATAAGGAGAAAGACCCTCTATCTTAGACATCTTGACTCCAGAACTTCCCAATTTATTAGAATGTCTGATGCTCCTCTGCTTCCCCCATCCTGTCATTGTTCTTCCTAATCACCAAACCCTATAAAGAATCTCTGGGACCCCACATTCGATAACTGGATACTTGTTGATAAGAGTCCGATCCAGTCACTTAAACTCTCCAATAAATTATTATAACTCTCTAATCTCTATCCTGCCTCAGTTTCTCTGTCATTACAAAATGAGAGAAAATATTCCAGATATGGAGGATCAACCAGAGTAAATGGCTAGTCAAGAGATGAAGTGTCTTATTTATGAAATTGTAAGGAAATAAGACACACTAGGTTGAAGTATATGTCACAGGGAGTAAGGAATGAAAAGGTGGGAGAGGGCTAGGTTTTGAAGATCTTTGAAGACCAAGCAGAGGATTTTGTATTTGATCCTGGAGACAATTTAGAGCCACTGGAATTTACTAATTAGAACAAAAATTATGATGATTATTTTAATCTAATATAAAATTAAAAGAAATGCAAATTAAGACAACTCTGAGATATCATTACACACCTGTCAGATTGGCTAAGATGACAGGAACAAATAACGATGAATGTTGGAGGGGCTGTGGGAAAACTGGGACACTGATGCATTGTTGGTGGAGTTGTGAAAGAATCCAACCATTCTGGAGAGCAATCTGGAGTTATGCCCAAAAAGTTATCAAAATGTGCATACCCTTTGACCCAGCAGTGCTACTACTGGGCTTATATCCCAAGGAAATACTAAAGAAGGGAAAGGGATCTGTATGTGCCAAAATGTTTGTGGCAGCCCTTTTTTGTAGTGGCTAGAAACTGGAAAATGAACGGATGCCCATCAATTGGAGAATGGTTGGGTAAATGATGGTATATGAATGTTATGAAATATTATTCTGTAAGAAATGACCAACAGGAGGAATACAGAGAGGCTTGGAGAGACTTACATCAAGTGATGCTGAGTGAAACGAGCAGAACTAGGAGATCATTATACACTTCAACAATGATACTGTATGAGGATGTATTCTGATGGAAGTGGATATCTTCAACATAGGGAAGAGCTAATTCCATTTGATCAATGATGGACAGAATCAGCTACATCCAGAAAAGGAACACTGGGAAATGAGTGTAAACTATGAGCATTATTATTATTTTTTTTGTTTTTGTTTTTCTTCCCAGATTATTTTTACCTTCTGAATACAATTCTTCCTTTGCAACAATAACAACAACAAAATTCGGTTCTGCACATATATATTGTACCTAGGATATACTATAAGATATTTAATATGTATGGGAATGCCTGCCATCTAGGGGAGCGGGTGGAGGGAAGGAGGGGAAAAATTCGGAACAGAAGGGAGTACAAGGGATAATGTTGTAAAAAAAAATTACCTATGCATATGTACTGTCAAAAAATGTTATAATTATAAAAATTAATTTTAAAAATTGGAAAAATAATATAAAATTAAAGTGATAAAAATAAAAACATATTAATAATTTTTAAAAAAGAAAACACTTCTCACAACAATTGAATACAATGAATTTTGTTTGCTTTCCTACAATGTGCAATGACATCATGGAGAGAAGTCCAACTCTAGAGTTAGAAAGGCTTGTTTCTGAAATATAAAAGCTATATGACTTTAGGCAAGCTACTTAATCTCTAGCTCCTTAAAAAAAAAAAAAAAAAACTCTCAGGTTTTAAATTGCATATGATTTTCCATTCTGCTTTGGTGGCGGGAATGCTCCCTATTATTGATACAAGTGATACAATAGCTACTCTCTCATTAAAAATAACAATAGCAAAATTATTTTTAAAATGATGCATAAAGTTTATGATGGCAATCATCTGAGGTCATAAATTCAATGACTTTTTAATTCTACCAATGTAAAACTGGTCCTGGATTAAAAAATTTATTCTTTTTATTTGTGCTAATCCTCTTTTCCCACTAGGATTTGAAATTCTAGATGTTATTTCTTTTTTTTATTTTTAAAATATGTATTCATTTAAAATAATAACACATCTGTTACATGTTAATTTAAATATGTTTTTATGAAAAATATTTTTCTTATATGTACATATAGGAAATATATTTTTTGGAAAAATATATATAGTGTGAAGTCACAAAAAATAGTGAGAAGAGTAGCATTATTTTACATATTTTTGTAAATATCTTTAATGCCTAGCCTAATAGAAAATAGTTTATCATGTCTACTTTATGCATCCAATCTGGTGCAATATGTTGTTTTGGTTGAAGTATATATATATTAATGTTTTATTTATTTCCCAATTACATGTAAAAACAATTTTAACATTCTTTTTTTATTTTGAGTTCTAAATTCTCTTCCTCCCTTTTTTAATTCCCTTTATTAAGAAGGCAAGTAATTTGACATAGGTTACACATTTGTAGTCATGCAAAACACATTTCTATATAAGTCATGCTGTGAAAGAAAATACAGGCTAAAAGAATTGGTTGAAGTATATTAAGGACATCTGGCCTCCCACAATTATGTAGTTGGAAAGGAAGGCATATTTTAATAGGCAAATAACTTCTTAGTATTATGATGAAAACAATTTTGACCTCAAGGATCTTTCTTTTTTTATTATGGCTTTTTATTGACAGATTATATGCATGAGTAATTTTTACATCATTGTCCCTTGCACTCACTTCTGTTCCAGTTTTTCCCTTCCCTCCTTCCACCCCTTCCCCTAGATGGCAGGCAGTTTCATACATGTTAAACATGTTAAAGTATATCTTAAATACAATATATATGTGCAGATCCATACTGTTCTCTTGTTGTACAAGAAAAATTGTATTTAGAAGGTAAAAATTACCTGGGAAGAAAAACAAAAATGGGAGTAGTCCACATTCATTTCCCAAGGTTCCTTCTCTGGGTGAAGCTGATTCTGTCCATCATTGATCAATTGGAATGAATGGTATCTTCTCTTTATTGAAGATATCCACCTTCCATCAGAATATATCCTCATACAGTATTGTTGTTGAAGTGTATAATGATCTCTTGGTTCTGCTCATTTCACTTAGCATCAGTTCATTTAAGTCTCCTAGATTTCATTTCTATTAAAATATCCCATCTCCTTAAGATCACTCTACATACAACTTCAAAAGGAACCTTAATACTAATAGGAACTTTCAATTCCTCTAATGTCCCTTGGATCTGTTATCTCATTGAGATGGATATTCTCTCCAGTGATGTAAGCAATCTCTTAATCCTTATCCAACCTATGTAGCTCTTGTTCACATCTTCCCACAAATCCATTCTGGTCCCAGTAGGATTTAGCATTATAGGAGTGGAAAGAATTGGTACTTTTATCACTCTGGCTCTGCTACAGGGTGTTGTAGAAGAACTATTTTGATTCTACTTTCTCAGTTCTGGATTGAAGTTATGGATTTTGCATTAGGTTAATATGTTTCCAATTTAAATCATGTTTCATTCACCATGTTCTTTCCTCTCTCCTTCATGCTTTTTTGTCTTTATGGAGTAGGAAAGAAAAATTATTTTAGAGGAACCAAGGATTCTCCTTTTTTAATCACTCTCTTGGATACATTGTTCATTTCTAAATAAGCCTGTAAGTGGCACTGCAAGACTGTGTTTTTAGTAGGAGTCTGCTGAAAGTACCAAATAAAAAAAATGAGGGGAAAAAAACAGAATCATAGTTAAAATTCTGAGACATCTCATAGAGTCATTGAAGATTAGGAAGAATAGAGGTTTTACTACCTTGTAGTTCAGCCATGCTTATATGGAAATAATTTAAACTATTTAAATTAACCTTATAGAAGCAGATATTTTCAAAAATATTAATATTAAATGTATATTTATATTTGTACTAGGTTCTGAGCTAGGTGTTGTTTGATATAAAAAAAGACAAACATTATTTCTGACCTTATAGAACTTATTAGTTTAGTAAGGGAGATTCTCAGTATAAAATTAAAATCCAGAGTTTACCAAAAAAAATGCAAAGAAACTTCTATGAGATAACTCTGGAAGAATATATTATTTTTCATTATGGGAAGGAAGGACTCAAAGAAAAGCTCTATAGAGTAGTTTTACATCATGGAAATTCTGTATATTTTGTTCTTTTCTGTACATTGTTTTCTTCATTCTGAGGTCAGAGATCTATTTTATAAGTGAGAAAACTGTGGTAAACAGGGTAACATATCTAGGAAACATCTGAGGTTAGAATTCAACTCAGAAAGATGAGTCTTTTAGACTTCATGCCTATTGCTGTATCCAGTGTGCCAACCTATCTACCCTAGCACTAGTATTACTATTAGATATTAAATCATGATTTTCAGAGTACATTTGTAATAACATTATATCTTTTGATTTGTAATTCATGGCAAAATCTTTTGGCACTGAGAAATATTCCACAGAAACAAAGATAACAAATTCATAGAAAGTAGTGTGATATATTGAAAGAATATAGATCCTAGTGTTAAAAGGCCCAGATTCAAATTCTTGCCTTGACACTTCATTGCTATGTGATTATGTATGCAATGAGGATAATAATATTCTTGTTTATTTCTCAATTTTATTATGAAGGAAGCATTTTGCCTACCTTAAAACATGTAAGGAATGTAGTGGTTAATGAGGAAGCTGATTATTAAAAATGAATTGTCAATGTTCCAGTTATTTGAATGAGGATAGAAATTATAACCTTGAGGAAATCATCCATTCCAACATAAACTTGGAACCATGCTTGCACTAGGTTGATCAAAACCAAATTGGAGTGTGAAAGCTTACATCTACCCCTATGTTTTCAAGAGAGCAAGGATCTTCCCTTAGGTGGTGAGATAGTACACTAGGCCAGGAAGGTGAGTTCAAACTAGGCCTCAGACACTTTGTAGTAGAATCACCTTTTAAATAATCTTTTTTTTTTTTTTTTTTTTTTTTTTTTTGGCCTCCCTCAATTTCTTATAGCTCAGGGTTATTGTTAGGATATAATGTGATATTACACATTTGTAAAGGGCTTAAATCACTGCCTAGGACACAGTAGACATTTAAATGCTTGCTTCTTTCTATTTTGTTGATTTAGAAATAGACTCAGAGAGACTCTGTAAGATGAAATTTATTAGTCTTCGGCACTCACAAATTCTACATTCTAAAGCTTCTCACCTTTTTCAACTCCTTTCAAGTATAAAAGATCTAAATATATAAACATATTTATAAGAAAGTGAAATCATATAATTTTTTTTATGTAAACACAATAAAAACTTTACTCAGCATTTCAATCAGTTGTTGATTTAGCCTTCTGGAAGTTTTTTTTTTCTTTTAATTTTAACTCCTAGATTTTATTATACTTTATTATTTGATGGAGCAGTAGAGAAAGTTGGCCTTGAAGTCACAAAACCTAGCTTCTATCCTTTATCATCTATCTGCCTCAGGTTCCTCATTTGCAAAATGAGGATAATTAGAGTACCTACCTCCTATGATTGTTGCAAGAATTAAGTGAGATATTCTTTGTTAAGTGCTTAGCATGGGTGGGAGATGAAGAGGCAGGTCACAGAGATTCTGCTTCCATCCAATTCACTCCTATCCCTGAAGACCAAGAATAAAGACCAAGGACTTTTGCTTATCCGGCTGATTCTAAGGTATCCAGGGTGCTAACACAGTCATCACATTTGGTGCCCAGCATGGGGCCAAGCTTAGCATAGTGCTTGACACATAGTAGGTGCTCCATAGAAACTTGTTTCCTTGCTCCTCTTGTAAAGGAGTTTTCTTCTTTTCCTTTTTTTATATTTTAATAGTTTCTATTTACCAGATATATGCCTGGGTAATTTTATAACATTGACAATTGCCAAACCTTTTGTTCTAATTTTTCCCCTCCTTCCCCCCACCCAGATGGCAGGTTGACCAATACATGTTAAATATGTTAGAGTATAAATTAAATACAATATATGAATACATGATCAAACAGTTGTTTTGTTGTACAAAAAGAATCGGATTTTGAAATAGTGTACAATTAGCCTATGAAGGAAATACATAATGCAGGTGGACAAAATTAGAGGGATGGGGAATTCTATATAGAGGTTCATAATCATCTCCTAGAGTTCTTTTGCTGGGTGTAGCTGGTTCAGTTCATTACTGCTCTATTGGAACTGATTTGGTTCATCTCATTGTTGAAAATGGCCACATCCGAAAACTGGGACACTAATACATTGTTGGTGGAGTTGTGAAAGAATCCAACCATTCTGGAGAGCAATTTGGAACTATGCCCAAAAAGTTATCAAACTGTGCATACCCCTTGATCCAGCAGTGCTACTATTGGGCTTATATCCCAAAGAAATACTAAAGAAGGGAAAGGGACCTGTATGTGCCAAAATGTTTGTGGCAGCTCTTTTTGTAGTGGCTAAAAACTGGAAGATGAATGGATGTCCATCAACTGGAGAATGGTTGGGTAAATTATGGTATATGAAGGTTATGGAATATTTTTGCTCTATAAGAAATGACCAGCAGGAGGAATACAGAGAGGTTTGGAGAGACTTACATCAACTGATGCTGAGTGAAATGAATAGAACCAGAAGATCGCTGTACACTTCAATGTTGTATGAAGATGTATTCTGACAGAAGTGGATAGCTTCAACATAAAGAAGATCCAACTCACTTCCAACTGATCAATGATGGACAGAAACAACTACACCCAGAGAAGGAACACTGGGAAGTGAATGTAAATTGTTAGCACTACTGTCTATCTACCCAGGTTACTTACACCTTCGGAATCTAATACTTAATGTGCAATAAGAAAATGGGATTTACACACATATATTGTATTTAGGTTATATTGTAACACATGTAAAATGTATGGGATTGCCTGTCATCTAGGGGAGGGAGTGCAGGGAGGGAGGGGAAAATTTGGAAAAATGAATACAATGGATAATGTTATAAAAAATTACTCATGTATATATACTGTCAAAAATTTATAATTATAAAATAAAATAAAATAAAAAAGAAAATGGCCACATCCATCAGAATTGATCATCATATAGTATTATTGTTGAAGTATACAATGATTTCCTGGTCCTGCTCATTTCACTCAGCATCAGTTCATGTAAATCTCTCCAGGCCTTTCTGAAATCATCCTGCTGGCCATTTTTAATAGAACAATAATATTCCATAATATTCATATACCACAATTTATTCAGCCAATCTCCAATTGATGGACATCCATGTAGTTTCCAGTTTCTGGCCACCACAAAGAGGGCTGCCACAAACATTCTTGCACATACAGGTCCATTTCCCTTCTTTAAGATCTCTTTGGGATACAAACCCAGTAGCAACACTGCTGAAATGATGATTTCATTGTAACAAATTACAAGTCCAGCTCCTATCTCTATTTGATGGATGGTAACTTAGTCACACATTCACCTTTTGATAGGGATACTTCTTAACAGTTCTGTGAAGCAGGTAGTTTCAAATATCAATTATTATTATTATTTGCATTTCATAAATGAAGACATATTTTCAGAAAAACAAAGTAGCATTATAATAGAGTACTAGATTGACCTGCATTTTAAGGCCATTTCGACCACCCATTGGGTAATGACCATAGACAAATCATTTTGACTCAATTTCCTTATTCATAAAATGAGGATATTAAGATTCATATTATGTGAAATGAAGATAGATTTGTTAAAGTGCTTTGCAACCCTTCAAGTGTTATATAAAAATAAATATTTAAATAACTTGTAGGCAGTCTGCATCATTGGTGTAAGCATTCTCTACCATGCTGATCCCAACTCTTTCATGCTTTAGTAGATGGTTTCTATGAGCCACTGTAGCCACCAAAAAATAATCGCCTATGAGCCAATCTTCTGATTATGAACCTTTCCACTTGCAGTTTTGCTGGTTCTCAAGTAACACACAGAATTAATTTCTAAATTGTAAAGGGCTGAAACTCTTGAGTTAATACACTGAGGTCCGAACACTTAAGCCTAATTACTGATTGGACAATACTCTATTAGAAAATGCTTTGAAAATTACCCTTACCACTATGCTGTGCTGGCCCAGTTGTTTTGGTGTATACAGAGAATTGTAGGAGGGACTAGGGGGTGGAGTAAGACTAGCCAGAGTCACTTATGGGTGGGAGATGAAGAGGCAGGTCACAGAGATTCTGCTTCCATCCAATTCACTCCTACCCCTAAAGACCAAGAATAAAGACCAAGGACTTTTGCTTACCCTGACTCAGGCTGATATCCAGGGTGCTAATACAGTCATCACATTTGGTGCCCAGCATGGGGCCAAGGACTCTAATTTCACTGAAGAAGTCCTTGGGGACCAGGAAATAGGGCGAGTATTTTAATAGACAAACAGGGAACTTACTTTGTTAAGGGCTAAACTAGTAATCTTTTCTAGCTGAAATAGGACAGATATTAGGAAAATATTCTCCCCCACCCCCACCTCCACCCCCACCCCATCCCCATTCCGAGGGGGCACTATAGAAAGCATGCTTAAGTTAATCAAGGGACAAGGCTTAATTAATTATAACTTGGTTGCAGATCGCTAGAATCTTGAGTTCATTAGATGATTAGAAAGACTACATAATTGGTGATGGATTCTAGAAGAAAAGGTTTCTAAAGTTCCTTTTAAAGGACCAATTATCTTTACAGATGAATCAAAAAATAATATTTGTACAGTATACTCTCGTGACTTAACCAAAGAGTAGTCAGAACTCCTTTTCAGTCCACTCAGCAGAATGAATTGTATGAAATCACTCTAGCTCTTACTTATTATCCAAGACATATAAATATAATATCTGATTTGGCCTATTCAATAGGTGTGGTACAAAGAATTGCCATAGCCCAAATAAAATTTGTAGCCTCTTTTATATATAGCTTCAAGAGCAAGTGAGAAAGCATCCAGGTAAGATTTATATCTTGCATGTCCACTCTCATAGTGGACTTCCAGGTCCTATTTTTGATGGTAATTCAAAGGCGGATAGCTTTCTAACCATGTTGGCCAATACTCCTTTATTTCAAGAAGCCCAAGAATCTCATTTTAAATATCATCAGACTGTTTGAACTTTATGTTTACAATTTGGAATAAGAAGAGAGGAAGCTAGGAGCATAGTAAAAGCCTGTACAGCTTACATTCCTTTCCACGCTCCTATACTCCCTCCAGGGAAGAACACTCGTGATTTGAAACCCAATGAAATTTGGCAAATGGATGTGACCCATTATAAATCTTTTGGTCATCTGTCTTTTATCCATGTTGTGGTAGACACTTTTTCAGGATTCACTTTTGCAATACAGCAGCAAAAGAGACAGCCCAAGTGGTCACTGAATTCCTTATACAAGCATTTGCAATTATGGGTGTGCCACAAGCAATAAAAATAGATAATGGATCTGCATATACTTCTAAACATTTTGCACACTTTTGTGCACAGTATAAGATTTTTACACACCACTGGCATACCCTTTAATCCTCAAGGTCAGGCAATAGTAGAAAGAAGAAACAGAGACTTTTAAGACACTCCCCAAAAACAAAAGAAAGGGGGAGCCTCAAGTAACTCTAGAGAACTTCTAAATCTAAGTCTTTATTCTATTAATTCCTTGATTTTTGACAAAGATGCACTGACTCTGGCAGACAGGTTTTACAAACCACCAGAGGGCAGGGTCCAGTATGAATAGCTCCACGATCTTTAGATAATCACCAGGTGATGTGATGAGGCCCAGAAAGTGGTGAATGAAAGGGACCAGATAGGTTGACTGCTTGGGGGAGAGGGTTTGCTTGTATCTTTACAGATGGAGAAGAAATCAGATGGATGCCAACAAGCCGTATTTGCCATGTCCATCAGAGAGAGATGGAGCAGACCCTTGAAACAAAGGAGAAGTCCCAAGAAACACCAGGTGATTCCATTGCTGACTGTACCCACCACTAAAAGAATATGGCAGTTATGGCAATCGACTCATGGACATCAAAAATTGTTGGACTTCAAAACCCTCAGGAATCATTGGATTCTCTGAGACATGATAAGACTGTTGTAGGACTTGAAAATTCTCAGGAATCATTGGATTCTCTTAGAAATGATAAGACTGTTGCAGGACTTCAAAATCTGCAATAATCATTGGATTCCCTAACACATAAAAAGACTGTTGCAGTACTTCAAAAACTTGTGGGGATCATTGGATTCCCTGACACATGAAGCAATGGACAATAGATTGGTTCTAGACTATCTCTTGGCTGCTGAAGAAGGCGTACATGTGACTGTTGTTTACATACCCTCCTTCTAGGACTTCTGGAAATCCTTTACAACATCATGTTGATTTATATTATTTGTAGTTTATACCACTAATTGCATGTACAATTCATATTTGTTATACCACATTGAGCCTGCACAGGCTGTGGGTAGAGTCATCACTGCTAGCCTATTCTTTATTGCTATGTGCTTATGTAATACCTCCCATGCTAATGGATTTGTGCATACCTGTTTCTCATAAGACCCTTCAGCTCAGAAACCTGCTAGCAATCCCCACTTCCCTTTGGTGCTTTTCACCTTCTTTCCTGAGAAGTCAGGGAGGGTGTGATCACCTTCTTTTTGGGGTTCTCACCTCCCTGAGAAGTCAGGGAGGGCATGACCACCTGTGTTCTAAAACAAAAGAAAGCAGGAGATGTAAAAAGGCTGACACTCTTGAGTTAATGCACTGAGGTAGAAGCACTTAAGGCTAAAATTACTGATTGGACAATACTCTATTAGGATATGCTTGGAAAATGGCCCTTCCCCACTATCCTGTGCTGGCCCAATCGTTGTGAATACAAAGAATTGTAGAAGAGACTAGGGGGTGGAGTAAGACTAGCCAGAGTCACTTCTGGGAGGGAGAAGAAGAGGCAGGTCAAGGAGACTCTGCTTCCATCCAATTCACTCCTACCCCTAAAGACCAAGAATAAAGACCAAGGACTTTTGCTTATTTTGATTCTGGCTGATTTTAAGATATCCAGGGTGCTGACGTGGTCATCACACCAAACCAATATAGGTTTTCAAAGATTTTTTTTTTATTTTTTTTGCTCAATAGAACCTATCAGATATTGCTCTTCATTGTCATGATACAAGTTCAAGCTCTCAAAGGAAGATTTTAGTGGAAGAGTACTATTATGACAAAAATATCAACATCAATATTCATCAGCATACACATTGATTTCTATGTGTATATAAACAGCCATAAATAAGTCTATATCTATGTGTTTATCACTCAAAAATACATATATATATATATACATTAATTTGAGGTTCTATAGCCAAAATAATATATATTATCTGGAATGTCTCCATAGAAATTGCATTTTCTACCAATAGAAATTTCCAAGTAAAGGTCTCATTACAATTTGTTAGGGATATTTTATAAAGCATTTTTGTTCAGGTGAAGGTTGTTCCTTGAAGCACCTTAAAACATGGATATTCTATGAATTTGTAATAGCTTTCTCTCAGTTAAATTGTGATTTTAGTAGATGCTGGAGACATCTGTTCCTCATGTTGATAATTTCTCAAATATGCAGACAATAATACTAAAAGCATTCTTGTCCTGAAGCCATAGCCTAGTCCTTCCTTCATGCAAAAACAGTGACAGCTGTTTATGCTAAATCTCTTCACATCAGGAATTGGCTTTTTATTTTTAAAATTACCAATAATTCATAAATCTTATTTGGAAGTCAAGTAGATGTTGCATTTTTTAATCAGGACTAGAGGCTATACAGTAAATGCTGATTGTTCTGACTCTGCTGAGTTATTACTTTGAATGCCTGAAGAAATCTGTAATATTATCCAAATTAAGCATAGTATAATAGTGCTGATTATACTATTTAGGGAAAAACAATATTTAATTATTCTTTTCATTATTATTTTAATTATTCTTTATTCATTATTTTTTAATTATTCTTTTCATCCCAAATGTATTTTGTTTCCTGGAATCCTCTGTTTAAAAAAAAATTCAAAATCTTCTGTTGGCCTCTCAGTTTCAATCATTCTGAGTTTGTACATAATTATTATTATTGAATTAATATGCAAGTTGACTTTTAGAATGTTTTCCTGACTAAGACTAGCCTCCTGATTTAGGGACTTAGATTTTTAAAGTGAAACTTTTTCAGAGAGTAACTTGTAACCATCAATAGAAAGTGAGACAGTATGGAATAAAGGAGTAAGCAAACTTGAAGTCAAAATATATAATTTCAAGTCCAAATTCTGGATGGGAGTCAAACAAAGCTAATTTCAAGTCCAAGCGCTGATAGATGAGTTTTCACCTTTACTCTAGACCAGGTTTCCATTTCTTCCCTTCCCTTTTCACTTCCTTTGTGTGTTATCTTTCCTAGTTAGAATGTAAACTTCTTGAGTGAACAAACTATCTGGCATATTTTCCTTTGTATCCTTTGTATCCTCTGTGCTTATACTATATGATTAATATCTCTCTGTCCCTGATTCTCTCACTTACTCTTTTCCTTTAAAATTAAATTAACCAATAGTTTATCTATTTTTAAACCTATCTCCCAATTAAATTTATTAGTCCAAATTTTTTTAACTTTAAATTTTATTATTGTTTCCTTTGATTTTCAGGATTTCTATTTTGATGTTTAGTTGGGGTCTTTTTTTTTTTTAATTATCGTTTTTATTTACCAGTTATATGCATGGGTCATTTTACAGCATTGACAATTGCCAAACCCCTTGCTCCAATTTTTCCCCTCCTTTCTCCCCTTCCCCAGATAGCAGGCTGACCAATACATGTTAAATATATTAAAGTATAAATTAAATACAATATATGTATACATGTCCAAACAATTGTTTTGCTGTACAAAAAAAATCAGACTTTGAAATAGGGGATAATTAGCCTGTGAAGGAAATAAAAAATGCAGGCAGACAAAAAATAGAGGGATTGGGAATTCCATGTAGTGGTTCATAGTCATCTCCCAGAGTTCTTTCGCTGGGTGTAGCTGGTTCAGTCCATTACTGTTCCATTGGAATTGATTTGGTTCATCTCATTGTTGAAGATGGCCACATCCATCAGAATTGATCATCATATAGCACTTCAGATATACTCCTTCCTTTTCCCACTCAATATTATCTGGAGATCTATCATATCTAACTTTTCTAAAATTCTATTCATCTCCTTAATTTTCTTGTTTTTTTTTTGGTTAAATTTATCTAGGTCTGAAGGTATAAATTGAAATCTCTCACTTTATCATATAACTTACTTAAATTTTCCTTAAAAAATTTGGATATAATGTAATTTGCTGTGTATATTTTCAGTATTGATTTTAATTCATTGACTATGTCCTTTTAGAAAAATGCTATTGTCTTGCTTGTCTCTCTTAATTGGGTCTGAAAGAAACAAAATCTTATGCTTTGCCTGAAATTATGATTACCTCATTTGTTTACTTCAGGTGAAAAATATTAGATCCTATTCCAGATCCTTATTTTAATTCAGTGAATATTTGTGTGTTTCAAGTGTGTTTTTTGTAAACAGCAATGTTGAATCCTGGTGTCTGCTATTCTCATCCATTTTATCAGTGAATTAATCTCACACTCATATTTATGATTGTTAATTATGTTTTCCTTTTTTCTTTTACTTTTTCTTCTCTTTTTTTATTCTATTCCTAACAAGAATTTTGTAATTGTTGTTGTTTCTGATTACTACTTTTATTAATCTACCCCCCCTTATCCCACTCCCTACTTTTAACTCCCTTTTCTCACCAAATTATATTAGATAAGATGAATTTCTGTACCTAATTATGTATATGTGTATTCATTCCCCTTTGATCCAGTTCAGATGGGAATGAATTTCAAGTGTTGCCCATTCTCACTGCCCCATTCATGATAAAGTTCTGAGAATCATGTAAAAATTCAACAATTTTTAATTTATTATTTTATAATTTCTCCTTCATGTCTATGTTTTTATGCTTCTCTTGAATCATGTGTTTGCATGTCAAATTTTCTTTCAATTCTAGTTTTTTTTTTCCATCAGAAATGCTTGAAAGTCTACTATTTAATCAAATATCCATCCTTTGCCCAAAAATTTTCTCCCCCAAATTTGGTCTGGCATATTTTATAGGTTTTTGTGGAAGAGATGTGTTGAATGAGGTAGGCTAAAATTTGGAATTTCCTTCTATCATCTTGTCCCTGGCACCAGAAGATACCATACTCTTTTTACCAAACTAGGTTGATGTCCTTCAATGACAACATGTTTTATCAATGAAACTGCTAGTGAACTCCATTTTATGTTTTCTCATATTAGCAATGACTAATTTAGTTTTTCCAAAACATCAATGTACTTAGCATATTGATAAATTATCTGTGTTAAGCAAATATTGTCAAACTGTTTTAATTGCTTCAATATTTTAAGGATCTTATGCTTTATTCACATGTCCAAAGCTATCTGTGTAGCTCTCCTCTTAAGCAGAATAAATGTTATTATACTCTGGCTAATACAGTTTTTCATGGACAAAAACCATACATCACCACCTGGTCAATCATCTGATAAATAAGCTCCTATTAATTTAGCTACACTAGTTTTGAAATAGTGGACACACGGATACTGACTGAACCCATCCTCAAAGGCTTTCTAGAGAAGGGAATAAGGATTTCTTAAGACTTTATTTTAGCATTTGTGCTAAGCAATTTACAAATAGTATTTTATTTCTTCTTTACTTACTCCCCTTTGAGTCAGAAAATCATTTAATCTTTATGGGCTTTAATACTTTTTCTGTACAAGGGAGTTGTATTATAAGACCCCTTCCAATTTTAAATTTGTATTTCTCTGATATCATGAATCCAAAGTTATATTTTTTGACTCATGAAAGACTGAGATTTTCATGTTGTGAGTACATTCTTAATGGTGTGATTTTTCCTCTAAAACATCAAAAAGTCTATAGTCCCATTAGTGTGGATACTATCTTCATGTATTATATCATTTCCATATACTGTTAGATTGGTTTTTGTGCGATGGAATGGGAAAGAGGGAAAGAAAGAAAAAAAAAGAAGGAAAGAAAAGAAGGTAGGAAAGGAGGAGTGAAGGGTGAAGAAGGAAGGAAGGAAAGAAGGAACAAGAGTAAAATTTCAAAATGGTAAAGGAACACATGTTATAGTCAAAGTTTCCAGATGATTGTGCTTTGGCCCCTTATCCTATATGACCATATTCACATGTGTTGACATTTACTTTGTATGCAGATATTTAATCTGAAACCAAACATTTGATCATTTTAAGACAATTTGTATTTTATTAGAACATATCCAAAGCTTTTACCCAAAGTGTTGTCTGCCAAGTGCAGACCTAAATCCCTTTAGATATTTTCATTTGCTCAAATGAGAAAAACATGTTCAATTTGCTTGAGAGATAACATGCCATTTTATTTTAGTCTAGTTGCTAAAATGAATTTGAATCCAAATTTTGCTTCCTTTTTAATTAACAGATAAAGCATGGATCACAAAACTCACTGTCCTTTGATAAGTTCAGTAGATAGTTTTAAATTTGAATAAATATACTTGAATTTCAATCCTAGATCCAGGACTTAATAAATATTAGGCCTTGGATCAGTCCCTGCTCTTTGAATCTCAGTTCATTTGCAAAATGGTGATGATAATCTCACTATTTACCTATGCAATTGTTGAGGGATATGAGGTTTGAGTGTTATTTGAAAGTCTGAAACATTCTAAAGATGTGAGCCATTATTTAATCTAAAAATAACGAGCTATTGTTATGTTTATTGTAAAATTTAAATATACAAAAACTTTTACTGAAAAGTACATGCATCCAAGTATAAACAATAATGCAATGAAAAAAAAAGCCAAACAAGTTTGTAAATATAAGCACAAAATTTTAATACTGAAAATTCTTAAAGGCAAAAGAAACCATAAATAAGAACATGTTTAAATTAACTGTTGGGAGGATAACAACAAGCTTAGCCTGATTGTTTCTGTAGTTTCTTTCTGTGCATTTAACAAGGTTTTGTGGCTATTGTTGATTTTTGTGGCTGTTATTGTTACTAAGACAATACATACATATCCATAAAATAGATTTCATTTGTTCTATGTCATCTTCAGTGAATATGGAAATCATTACACCATATACCTTTTGCTAAATGACAACATGAGAAAAGCCTTGCTTTTATACTGACCCTGATTCAGGGTCAGCTTGATTTTATTTTAGTGTAATTTCATCCTAATGAATTATGTTGATCTCTTACTCTGCATTAGAATCTCATATTCTTTAATTAGCATGCTGGAGGTTTTTTTTTTTTTAATAGCATCTGTTCATACTACATATACACATATTTTCATTATATTACAACTTATAAGTCATATGTAGTCAGAGCTAGAAGAAGTATTCAAGATGAACTTATCATTTCATAGAAATCAAGGGCCCAAAAGATCATTTGACTTGGTTTGCCTCTCATTTTTTTGAGTAATGAACAAATATAATTTGATCAATCTAATTTAAAAGAAATCTAAAAGAATCTAATCTAAAAGAAAGGGGGAGAAATCCTATATGAATAATAACAATTCAGGCTTTTATTTGTTTAGGTGATTGTAATATGATACTAATATCACCTAAGTAACTGTATCTAGCTAACCCTTAGGACATTATTTTATATCTTATATAGCTACTGATCTTGGATGTCATGCTATCTGGTCTGCCACTCTACTTATCTTCTGCCTATTCTCCTATTTCCTGGCTTTTTACTACTAGCAATAGTCATCAGATCAATGCTAATGTTGTTTCTGATTAGGGTATGACAACTGCCTTGTAACTTCACTCTATCCTTGGGCTTCCCTGGCCTAAAACTTTCTTCATTGGCCATCCCATCTCTCTGTCTCTGTCTTTGTCTCTATCTCTGTCTCTCTCTTTCTGTCTGTGTATCTATCTAGCCATCTATCCTATTTGTCTGTTTATCTTTCTGTCTATCTGTTTGTCTGGTTTCTGTCTATATTTTTCTTTCTTTTCTTGTTAAAATATGAGCAGTGACTATTTTATTTTTGTATTTTAATACTTGGTATCTTTTTCAGGGAGTAGTAATAGTAAAGCTAAATGCTTATTCATTCAGCACAATTATTTGGTAAGCTTTTTTTTTTTCTATTAGAGATATTATATACAAATAACAGGATAGGGAAATACAAAGGTAGAAATATGACTTTAATTATTTAATTAGGGAAATAGATATAATACTACAACTCCAACACAATGCCTCAAACATATTAGTATCAATATGATTGGGTTTAGAATGGCTCATGTTGGGACCTGTCACAATTTTATGCTCAAATATGCCCTTGAATTGGATCAATAATATAAGCAAAATTGTATCTGAAAAATCATAGGTAATTAGGTGGCACAGTAGATAAAATGCTGAATCAGTCTTTTGGTTGTACTCTGGGATGAATCCAGGATCATTTAATAATTTTTCATTAAGGTTTTCACTACTTTAATCTTATATGTACCTTTATCATTCATAGATGAAAAGGACAAAAAAAAAACAAAACAAACAAAACAAACAAACAAACAAAAAAAACTAATATCCTCCCCTCACGCAGTTTTCCTTCTAATAGCCTTGGGAATAGAAGCTCAAATCTGTCTTCAATTCTCCAAAAGACTCAATGTCATTCTAGGTAAATTTCCAATGAAATATGTAATATTCTCTTGTTGTGGTTTTCTTGGGGTCTCTGGAGGAAGCCCTCATTTCAGTTCAGTAACCATCACAAGTACAGCCAGGGTTAAAAGTCCAAATCCTTTATTGCCTCCTTCAAAGTCTTGTCTCCTTCACTTGGGGCTTGGCTAGTTTTTCTGGAGGCCTTCTGGATCTTGGTTTCAGTGGAGAAGCTAAGGATAGCCTGCCACCACTTCTATAGTCTTCCCTTGTTCTGATTCTGGCTAAGCTTGTCTGAACTTATATGGTCTCTTATCAAAGTGTGAATCTTGTAGAACTATAGTTTAGTATTAAGTACATGTACTGAACTAGAGAACTGTTAAGCACCATGCTAAATAACCATTGTCTCTATCAATTCCACTGACTTAGCACCTTGTTATAAGTTCTGGCTCATAACAGAAATATATTCTGAGAACTTCCTGTTTATATTTTTTTAACAATTTGTCAATTGGGTCTGCCTTTTATTTTTATTAAAAAATGACTCACTTCTCTATATATTTGATAAATCTTTATAAAAATATGATTTATTTTTTTGATATTATTTCTCTGACAGCATCTTTTTTTTCCCCCCCTGATGCAATTGGGGTTAAGTGACTTGCCTTGGGTTACACAGCTAGGAAGTCTGAGGTCACATTTGAACTCAGGTCCTCTTGACTTTAGTGCTATATACACTGTGCCACCTTGCTACCCCTGATAGCAGCATCTTTTAGCAAAATATATTTCCCTCATCTCTTTTAATTAGGCCTAATTTTGCTTTTGCTTCATCTAAGTTTATGATTACCACCACTGCCTATGTCACTTCAGCTGAAACAATAGACTTTTCTCCAACCCTTCATTTCAACTCTGTCTTTTTGGTTAAATTATCTCTCTTATACACAGCATACTGTTGGATTCTGGTTTCTAATTTTTTTGCTATCTGCATTTTTTATGGATGATCTTTGCTATTCATATTCTCATTTATGTTTACTGTGTATTTCCCTCTAGTCTATTTTTCTCTTTATCTTTTGCTCTCTTTTTTATTTTCTTATTTATTTATATTATTTATTTCTCCTCAAAAATCTGTTTTGCTTCTGGTCACTGCAAACCTTTTATTATCCTTTATATCTCTTATCCTTTTCTGCTCCTATTTTCATATTAGGTAAGAGATTTCTGTATCCAACTAGGTATAAATATGTATATATATATATATATATATATATATATATATATATATATATATATATATTGGTTCAAAGAAATATATACCTATACAAATATATGTATATATATATACATATATATATACATATGTATATACATATATATTTCTCTCTTTGAACCAATTCTGATGAGAGTGAGGTTCAAGCATTGCCAACTATCCTCTTTCCTTTTTCCTTCTACTAAAACCTCTTCCTTGAATGACATTTTTATGTGATGAAACCTCCCCCTTTTTACCTCTTTCTTCCCCTTTCTCCCAGTAAATCCCTTTTTCTCAATTCTACATTTTTTGAGATAATCCCTACATATTTGATTTAAGCCAGTATCCTGTGTCTATGTAGATGCCTCTTAACTGCCCTAATAATGATAATGCTTTTAGGAATTATATGTAACATCTGCCCATATGGAAATAGAAAAAAGTTTGACATTATTGAGCTCCTTATTTCTTTTTTCTATTTTAGTTTATACTTCTATTGAGTGTTCTGTTTGAAAGTCAGATTTTTTCTTCATCTATGTTTTTTTCATCAGGAACACTTGAAAGTCTTCTATTTCATTAGATAGAAATTTCCCCCTTGATGATGATACTAAGTTCTTTTTTTTTTCACTTTTCAATTTATTTATTTTTTAGTACACATTACTTTATGAATCATGTTATAGTAAAATAAGAGCAAAAGGAAAAAAAAAACACAGGAGAGGGAAAAAACACAGGAAAAAAAGAAGTGAATATAATATGTGTTAACTTACATTTAATCTCTATATTTCTATTTTTCCAGATGCAGATGGCATTTTCTGTCCAAAGTCTTTTGGAACTGCTTTGGATCACTAAACCACTGAGAAGAAGCAAGTTTTTCATAGATGGGATTACTACACATTCTTGCTGTTATTGTGTAAAATGCATTCTGCTTGTTTTGCTCAGCATCAATTCTGTAAATCTTTCCAAGTCTTTCTAAAATCAGCTTGTTCATCATTTTTTATGGAACAATAATATTCCATTATCTTTTATGCCATAACTTATTCAGCTATTCCCCACATGGTAAGCATCTACTCAGTTTACAATTCTTGCTAACAAAAATTAAACAATGTAATATCATAATGATAAACTTAGCTCTTCTCAATAACACAGTGATCAAAGACAATTCCAGTTGGGATTGAAAATGGCATTCACAGGCAAAAACAGTACTATGAAGACTGACTTCAGCAAAAAAGCATATTATTTTCACCTTGTTTTGTTTTTTCCTTTCTCATTGTTTTTTCCCTTTTGTTCACATTTTTCTTTGGAAATTTTTTCTATGAAAATAAGTTAAAAATGATTGTGCATGTATAATCTATGTCAGACATATTGCTGTCTTGAGGAGACAAGCAGTAAGAAAGGGACAAAGGAAAAAAAGTTAGAATTAAGAATTACACTTCTGCCTAATCATGCTTCTATACTTTAAGAATATTCTACAAATAAATAAATGAAGTATTAAACAAACAATGTAGTAGCACAAAGACACATATTTTAAAAAATCAATACAGTTCACTATCCAATAAACACAAAAAAGCTTGAAGTAAATGAATTATTAGCAATACTGTCCTAAAATAATATCCTTTAAAATGATATAATCACTTGTAAAACATTTACCAGGATATGGAGTTTCAAACTTTGAATATTGTATATTCAAATATGTAATAGTATATTCTCTTCTTTTTACCAGAGTGCTTACTAAGTCTACTAGCATTTAAACTATCTTGTGTTTCCTATCTGATCAAAAAAGATAAAACAATGACTTGGCCTTAATTGCTCAATACATTATAGATGCATTCTATGAATGTCAGATGTCTCAAAAAAGCCATGGTTCAAAATAACCAACATATTTTTAAAACTTTGATAACAAAAGGAATTATACTACTATCATAAAGAATATATTACATGGCATATGGGATTTATTTAAAATTCACAGAATGTTGCAATGGACCCTAGAAAAATCTTCTTACAGAAAAGGAAACTAATACACAACTGAAATAACTTCTAATCACAGAGCAAAAAAATGTGAAATTTTTCTCCATGTTTGTTTCACAAAATACATAAACTCAAAACATATAAATATTTCAAATTTACTTTTAAGTTTGTTTTTGACAAACTAGGCATAAAATTAAACACTATGAAATCTATACAAAACACATTTTCATTATACTACTTCAAAAATTATTTATGTGCAAAATTAAGACAACTCTGAGATATCACTACACATCCCTCAGACTGGATGAGATGAAAGGAAAAAATAATGATGCAGATTTGACAGGATTTGGAAAAACTGAGACATTAATACATTGTTGGTGGAGTTGTGAACTGATTCAACCATTCTGTAGAGCAATTTGGAACTATAACCAAAGATCTATCAAATTGTGTATACCTTTTGATCCAGCAATGTTTCTACTGGGCTTGTATACCAAAGAGATCATAAAGGAGGGAAAGGGACCTGTATGTGCAAGAATGTTTATGGTAGCCCTTTTTGTAGTGGCTAGAAACTAGAAATTGAATGGATGCCCATCAATTGGAGAATGGCTGAATAAATTATGGTATATGAATGTTATGGAATATTATTGTTCTGTAAGAAACTTACATGAGCTGATGCTAAGTGAAGTGAACAGAACCAGGACATCATTGTACATGGCAACAAGATCATACAATGATCAATTTGACAGATGTATCTCTTTTCAACAATGAGATAATTCAGTCCAGGGCCAATGGTCTTGTGATTAAGAGAACCATCTACTCCCAGAGAGAAGACTGTGAGGGCTGAGGGTGGATCACAACATAGTATTTTCACTCATTTTGTTGTTCTTTGCTTACATTGTATTTTCTCATTTTTTTTCCTTTTTGATATGATTTTTCTTATGGAGTAAAATAATTGTGAAAATATGTATAGAAGAATTGCACACATTGAACATAAATTGGATTACTTGCTATTTGAAAAGAAATGGGGAGGGATGAAAAAATTTGGAAGACAAAGTTTTTCAAGGATAAATATTGAAAATTATCCTGCATGTCTTGAAAATAAAAAAAAGTTTTAATTAAAAATGTATTATTTCTGTATAACTTTGAAGGAAATGAAACCCAGAAAGGTAGACAAATACATATACTCTGAGGTCTCTTAACCAACAACTTTTACTGATCAAACTCAATCAAAAACTTAATACTGTCACCTGCTGAAGGTACAATGACAAAGAATAAAATAATTCCTTCTTTTGAAGGGTTAGGAGTTATTCTAACATGAGTAACAACAACAATATATACAAGTATATACAGAATAATTGTAGTTTATATACAGATATACAGAAAAAAGTAGTTTGAGAGGGAGGGGAATAGCAAATAAGCAAATGAAAGAAAGCTTCAAATAATATAGTTAGTGCTGGAACTGAGTATGAATGTTTATTACTTTGATGTTATTATTTGTCTATCAGTTGGGGAATAGCTGGATATGTTGTGCAATATGAATGAAACAGAATATTAATGTTCTGCAGAGAGGCCTGGAGAGACTACATGAAAAAAGTGAAATGATCTCAAAGAGGATCATGATATGAAGGAGGTGAAGCCATGACATGCAAGTGAATTGGTTTTAAGTGAAGGAGGGTTGTACAAGGTCACTTGCCTCACTTTCTCCTACAGATATTTTGCCAGTGGCAAGATTTAGTTCAGGCCAATTGGAGATGGTCCTGGATGAAATGGGTCTTTATGCTAAGGTCTTTACTCAGTTTGACTGAGGAAAATCCTAATTAGTAATTAAGACTAGGTAAGAAGGGAAACAAAGAACAGCCTCTTTTACCTAGTCAAAAAACAAAACAAAAAAACAAACAAACAAACCAAAAATCCCACAATCTGGTAGGGAAAGACTCCCAGCATTTCTGGTGAAATGACAGAATGAAGGAATGAACATATATTAAGCACTACTATATGCAAATCACAATGATCAATGCTGAAGATTCAAACAGAAAAGTAAGGCAGTTCCAACTTTCAGGAAGTTCACATTCCAAAGAAGAACACAAAACATATGGATGGTTTCAGGAGCTGCTCAGGTGAAAAAATCCCAAAGTTCTGGGGTACAAAAGCAAAATGATTCTTTGTAATGTAATTTTCTTTGGGGAATATTTTTAATGTCTCTTGCTGCTCCAATGTGGCTGAAGTGCTTTTGAAAGAGTACAGTTCTAGGGGAGACGTCACTAGGGCGGTTCCCCCTCCCAATCTTATAGTACTATTATTCAGGGAATCTGTCTATCAATGATTGTAAAAAGTCTCCTGGCCTAGGAATATGATATTTCTTCCCTTAGACTTTAGGGAAGATGTATTAATGATCCTGAGACTCTTTAATCTTAGAATACTATTGTTCTGAATATCTTGTCCTTCTCTGTCAATGATTCTAGGTCTGCTGGTCAGTGATAACCAAATTCCTGAGACTACTTCTCAGTTCTACCTCTAGGCCATAAAAGTAGCATATCAATAATATGAAGACCTAGATAGATGTGTCTCCTTGTTTCTGATTCTTTGCTAAATTCTTCAATTGGCATTACAATTATAATAAACTTTGCCTCTTGACTTGGGATATGGGTTTTCAAGCCTGCAAATTCTTTTTTTTTAAATTTTATTTATTATAATTTTTTCACACTATATATGCATGAGTAATTAATTTTTTATAATATTATCCCTTGTATTCATTTTTGCAAACTATCCCCTCCCTCCCTGTACTCCCTCCCCTAGATGACAAGCAATCCCATACATTTTACATGTGTTACAATATAACCTAGATACAATATATGTGTGTAAATACCATTTTCTTGTTGCATGTTAAGTATTAGATTCCGAAGGTATAAGTAACCTGGGTAGATAGACAGTAGTGCTAACAATTTACATTCACTTCCCAGTGTTCTTCCCTGGATGTAGTTGTTTCTGTCCATCATTGATCAACTGGAAGTGAGTTGGATCTTCTTTATGTTGAAGATATCCACTTCCATCAGAATACATCTTCATACAGCATTGAAGTGTACAGCGATCTTCTGGTTCTATTCATTTCACTCAGCATCAGTTGATGTAAGTCTCTCCAAGCCTCTCTGTATTCCTCCTGCTGGTCATTTTTTACAGAGCAATAATATTCCATAACCTCCATATACCATAATTTACCCAACCATTCTCCACTTGATGGACATCCATTCATCTTCCAGTTTCTAGCCATTATGAAAAGAGCTGCCACAAACATTTTGACACATACAGGTCCCTTTCCCCTTCTCAGTATTTCTTTGGGATATAAGCCCAATAGCAGCAATGCTGGATCAAAGGGTATGCACAGTTTGATAACTTTTTGGGCATAGTTCCAAATTGCTCTCCAGAATGGCTGGATTCTTTCACAACTCCACCAACAATGTATTAGTGTCCCAGTTTTCCCACGTCCCCTCCAACATTCATCATTATTTGTTCCTGTCATCTTAGCCAATCTGACAGGTGTGTAGTGGTATCTCAGAGTTGTCTTAATTTGCATTTATCTAATCAGTAGTGATTTGGAACACTCTTTCATATGAGTGGATATAATTTCAATTTCATCATCTGAGAATTGTCTGTTCATATCCTTTGACCATTTATCAATTGGAGAATGGTTTGATTTCTTATAAATTAGAGTTAGTACTCTATATATTTTGGAAATGAGACCTTTATCAAAACCTTTAACTTTAAAAAATATTTTCCCAATTTGTTACTTCCCTTCTAATCTTGTTTGCATTAGTATTGTTTGTACAGAAACTTTTTAGTTTGATGTAATCAAAATCTTCTATTTTGTGATCAATAATGATCTCTAGTTCTCCTCTGGTCATAAATTCCTTCCTCCTCCACAAGTCTGAGAGGTAGATAATCCTCTGTTCCTCTAATCTATTTATGATCTCATTCTTTATGCCTAAGTCATGGACCCATTTTGATCTTATCTTGGTATATGGTATTAAGTGTGGATCCATATCTAATTTCTGCCATATTAATTTCCAGTTTTCCCAACAGTTTTTTTTCAAATAATGAATTTTTATCCCAAATGTTGGTATCTTTGGGTTTGTCAAAGACTAGATTGCTATAGATGTACCCTTTTTTGTCCTTTGTATCTAATCTGTTCCACTGATCAACCAGTCTATTTCTTAGCCAATACCAAATGGTTTTGGTGACTACTGCTGTATAATATAGCTTTAGATCAGGTACACTTAGACCACCTTCATCTGACTGTTTTTTCATTAGTTCCCTTGCAATTCTCGACCTTTTATTCTTCCATATGAATTTTGTTGTTATTTTTTCTAAGTCATTAAAGTAGTTTCTTGGGAGTCTGATTGGTATAGCACTAAATAAATAGATTAGTTTGGGGAGTATTGTCATCTTTATTATATTCACTGGGCCTATCCAAGAGCACTGAATGTCTTTCCAATTGTTTAACTCTGACTTTATTTTTGTAAGCCTGCAAATTCTTTTGAGACACTTCATGACCCCCAACTTTTTGGAGTCCCTTCTCAACCTCAATATTTTCAGGCAGTTTGTTGGTCCTCAGTATCTTCTTTCCCCAAATAATATCTGTGAATGCTTAGATGAAAATAGGTAGAATCGTCCAGGAGCTAATGATACCCCTAGGGTTTTTGTATTCATTAACCTGTTAGTGGAAGTTGGTTAGCAGCTGTAACTGATGGTGATGAGTTGGGTTGGACTGTAAGCAAGTCTTGTACTTGGGTTGACACTATTATTCCCAAGGTTTTTAGGTTCAGGATTCTGAGCTGTGTCTTTTAGTGTGAGGGTAGATGGTCTGATAATATAATTTAATAATTTATTTGAAAGGGTGAGATCTGGGACCAAATGGATCCATGGTTTGGTCCCAGGGCTGAATGAGACTATCTTCTCCAAGAATCCAGCAGCCAATGTGAGTTCTTAATGACATATATGATATATATATATATATATATATCTACATATATATATGTATATACATACACACATGTGGCTCAGATACAGGGGGTAGACAAGAGGCAGGGGCAGAGTCAGAGTGCTAAGATTAGGAACAGGACTCTGACAGGGTGAGAGGCACTAGAATTCTGGGATTGGGAGAGGCATACTGATAAGTGGGAAAGTGTAATGTTCTGTTCTTAAATTGTAATCATTCTCTGGGAGGAGATTTCTTGGGGAACTTCTGGAGGCAGCCTTGACTTCAGTTCAGTTCAATAATCCCAAAATGCAGCCAGGAGTTAAAGTCATTTACTGTCTCTTTTCCAAATCTTATCTCCAGATCCTTTACTGTAGGGGACTGTGGAGCAGTCTCCTCTCAATAGAACAGGAGCTGCTACTAAGAAACAGATTTCTGAACAAATTATGCAGTTAGCAGGCAACCTCAAACTATTAGAGACCAGATACAAAAATGCTGAAATACTAATTAAGGGACTGGGTTTACAGAAATGGAGAAACAGATCAGAGAGACTGCCAGTCCCAAAACAGGTGTCTGATTTCTGGTTGTTTCTAAAACTAATCCCCAAAACTGAGTCTGCCAGGGCAATTCCAACAGAATAAGGGATTTCAAAGCTAAAGCATAAGCAGCAAATCATAATCCAGTAAATTTAAGCAGGAAATAAAAACGAAAAGGACTGTTTGAATAAGGCAAAGTGAATAGGAATTATTTCCATTCTTTCAGGTATTTTTGAGAAAAATGCACCAGTTTCCTATCTCTTCCTCTTTTTTTTCCCCCTCACGGAATCATCAAATAATCATTCCACTTATAAATCCCAAGAGTAAATCAAAATTCCTATACATAACAGATTAGTACAGTTTTAACAAATTTCATCCTACATCTTAAACACACAGTAATAGACCACCCATTTAGGGTTCCCAAATTCCCCATATCAAGTCCATCAGGAGTAATGGACGAAGCCTCATTCAAAATTGCTTCAGGCTGGGCACTGGCGGAGACTCTCAGTCCATATAGAGGATATGTGTGGCATGGTGTGCTGGCAATCAATCAGAACTGATCTAGGTCACAGAAGCAAGTCAATACTTGTAATTTGACCAAAATCAGCAACTTAGCAAATTCTTTGTTCTCTGAAAGAAACCCATACCCAGGATGTACAGCTTGGGCCCTGGTTTTCTTAATGGCTAACATGATGGCATCCATGTTGAGGTAGCTTTTGCTGGTAGGAGCTGAGCCAACACAGACAGCCTCATCCACCATTTTCACATGAACAGAACTGTCATCAACATCACTATGTATAGCAATTGTCTTGATGCCCATCTTCTTGCAAGTTTTAAGAACCTTACAAGCAATCTCTCCTCTATTAGCAATAAGAAGTTTGTCAAAAGTCTTTTCATGAAGATTATTTCCTACTGATGACAGGCTATGAAAAGCCCTCAATCGCTGCCTTGATTGGTGTAAAACAGACTTCGGGGTCCACAACGCCGCACTCCACAGGAACAGCTGTGGGAATTGCCAGCTCCCCCCACCCTGCAGCTTATAAGGCCACAGCCCTAGCACACAGTCCCACCATGGCCGATACTTTGGGACAGCTAGATACTAAGTTCTGCTGGGTAGTTTAGTTGCAGTTCTTGCATATTTGAATTTATTCCTCTCTGCTTCTTTAAGATGGAAGTTTCTAAATCTTGTCTGATCCTGACTGTGGCTTCATGATATTTGAAATAATTTTTCCCCTGGCTGCTTTTAATATTTTTTCCCTTGATCTGGGAGTTCTGGAATTTGACTATAATATTCCTTGGAGTTTTCATGTTTGGATCTCTTTTTGAGGTTGATTGGTGTAGGTTCTTTCAATTTCTATTTTACCCTCTGGATCTAAGATAATAAGTATTAAAGAAATACTTTCTTGAAATAAGATATCTGGGTTCTTTTAAAAATCATAGCTTATGGGTAATTCAGTAACTCTTAAATTATCTTTCCTCAATTTGTTTTCCAGGCAAGTTGTTTTTCCAAAGAGATATTTTACCCCTCTCCCCAAATTTTTATTCTTTTTACTTTGTCTTATTATTTTTTGAAGCCTCAGTCATTAAATTCCATCTGCCCAATTTTAAATTTTAAGGAATTATTTTCTTTAATGAGCTTTTGTGCCTCTTTCTACATTTTTCTATTCCAGTTCTGCGTTTAAAAAGTTATTCTCTTCAGTGAATTTTTGTGCCTCTTTCACTATTAGGTCAATTATGCTTTTAAGATGCTATCTTCTTTTGTATTTTTTGTGCCTCTTTTAAGAAGTTAGTAATTCTATTTTTATAATTTTCTTTTAAGATTATCATTTCTTTTTCAAGTTTTTCCTCTACCACACTTATCTTTTTCTTTTACTATTTTAGGAATTCTTGCCAGCCTTGAGTTCAACTATCTTTTTTTTTTCAGACATTTCTTGTGGCTGTTTTCACATTGTTGTCTTCTTCTAAGTTTATGTTTTGGTCTTCTTTGCCATCATAGTAGCTTTTTTATGATTAAGTTGTTTTGTATTATTTATTTTCTCAGCCTATTTTTTAAACTTCAAATTTTACACTAAAATTGAGCACTGCTTACCTTGAGAATGGGGATGCATTGTACTAAGTTTCAAGCTTTTTTTTCTTTTTTTTTTAATTAATTTTTATAATTATAACACTTTTTTTTTGACAGTACATAAGCATAGGTAATTTTCTTTTTTTTACAACATTATCCCTTGTACTCCCTTCTGTCCCAAATTTTTCCCCTCCTTCCCTCCATCCCCTCACCTAGATGGCAGGCATTCCCATACATATTAAATATCTTATAGTATATCCCAGGTACAATATATATGTGCAGAACCGAAATTTGTTGTTGTTGTTGTTGTTGTTGCAAAGGAAGAATTGTATTCAGAAGGTAAAAATAATCTGGGAAGAAAAATGAAAACAAAAAAATAATAATAATGCTCACAGTTTACACTCATTTCCCAGTGATCCTTTTCTGGATGTAGCTGATTCTGTCCATCATTGATCAATTGGAATTGGATTAACTCTTCCCTATGTTGAAGATATCCACTTCCATCAGAATACATCCTCATACAGTATCATTGTTGAAGTGTATAATGATCTCCTAGTTCTGCTCGTTTCACTCAGCTTCACTTGATGTATGTCTCTCCAAGCCTCTCTGTAATCCTCCTGTTGGTTATTTCTTACAGAACAATAATATTCCATAAAATTCATATACCATCATTTACCCAACTATTCTCCAATTGATGGGCATCCATTCATTTTCCAGTTTCTATCCACTACAAAAAGGGCTGCCACAAACATTTTGGCACATACAGGTCCCTTTCCCTTCTTTAGTATGTCCTTGGGATATAAGCCCAGTAGTAGCACTGCTGGGTCAAAGGGTATGCACATTTTGATAACTTTTTGGGCATAATTCCAGATTTCTCTCCAGAATGGTTGGATTCTTTCAGAAATCCACCAACAATGCATCAGTGTCCCAGTTTTCCCACAGCCATTCCAACATTCATCATTATTTGTTCCTGTCATCTTAGCCAATCTGACAGGTGTGTAGTGGTATCTAAGAGTTGTCTTAATTTGCATTTATCTGATCAATAGTGATTTGGAACACTCTTTCATATGAGTGGAAATAGTTTTAATTTCATCATCTGAAAATTGTCTGTTCATATCCTTTGACCATTTATCAATTGGAGAATGGCTTGATTTCTTATAAATTAAAGTCAATTCTCTGTATATTTTGAAAATGAGGCCATTATCAGAACCTTTACCTGTAAAAATGTTTTCCCAATTTGTTACTTCCCTTCTAATCTTGTTTGCATTAGTTTTGTTTGTGCAGAAACTTTTTAATTTGGTGTTATCAAAATTTTCTATTTTGTGATCAATAATGGTCTCTAGTTCTCCTTTGGACACAAATTCCTTCCTCCTCCACAAGTCTGAGAGGTAAACTATAATATGTTCCTCTAATTTATTTATGATTTCATTCTTTATGCTTAAATCTTGGACCCATTTTGATCTTATCTTGGCATATGGTGTTAAGTGTGGATCCATATCTAGTTTCTGCCATACTAATTTCCAGTTTTCCCAGCAGTTTTTGTCAAATAATGAATTCTTATCCCAAAAGTTGGGATCTTTGAGTTTGTCAAACACTAGATTGCTATTTTTATTCACTGTCTTGCCCTGAGAACCTAACCTATTCCACTGATCCACTAGTCTGTTTCTTAGCCAATACCAAATGGTTTTGGTGACTGTTGCTTTATAATATATTTCTAGATCAGGTACAGCTAGACCAGCTTCATTTAATTTTTTTTTCATTACTTCCCTTGAAATTCTCGACCTTTTGTTGTTCCATATGAATTCTGTTGTTATTTTTTCTAGGTCATTAAAATAGTTTCTTGGGAGTCTTATTGGTATAGCACTAAATAAATAGATTAGTTTAGGGAATATTGTCATCTTGATTATATTCGCTTGACCTACCCAAGAGCACTTACTGTCTTTCCAATTATTTAAATCTGACTTTATTTTTGTGGCAAGTGTTTCATAATTTTGCTCATATAATTCCTGACTTTCCTTTGGTAGATATATTCCCAAATATTTTATACTATCAGCAGTAATTTTGAATGGAATTTCTCTTTGTATCTCTTGCTCTTAGATTGTGTTGGTAATGTATAAAAATGCTGAGGATTTATGTGGATTTATTTTGTATCCTGCAACTTTGCTAAAGTTCTGAATTATTTCTTATAGCTTTTTAGCAGAGTCTTTGGGGTTCTCTAAATATACCATCTTGTCATCTGCAAAGAGCGATCGTTTGATTTCTTCATTTCCTACTCTAATTCCTTGGAATCTCTTTCTCGGCTCTTATTGGCGAGGCTAGCATTTCTAGTACTATATTGAATAGTAATGGTGATAGTGGGCAACCTTGTTTCACTCCTGATCTTACTGGGAAAGGTTCCAGTTTATCGCCATTACATATGATGTTTACTGACAGTTTTAAATATATGCTCCTTATTATTTTAAGGAATAATCCATTTATTCCTATACTCTCAAGCGTTTTTAGTAGGAATGGATGTTGGATTTTATCAAATGCTTTTTCTGCATCTATTTTGATGATCATATGGTTTTTATTAATTTGATTATTAATATGGTCAGTTTTCCTAATATTAAACCAGCCCTGCATTCCTGCTATAAATCCTACTTGATCATAGTGTATTATCCTGGGGATGATTTTCTGAAGTCTTTTTGCTAATATCTTATTTAAGATTTTAGCATCAATATTCATTAAGGAGATTGGTCTATAGTTTTCTTTCTCAGTTTTCAATCTACCTGGTTTAGGTATCAGTACCATGTCTGTGTCATAAAAGGAATTTGGTAGGACTCCTTCATTCCCTATTTTTTCAAATAGTTTATAGAGCAATGGAGTTAGTTGTTCTTTAAATGTTTGGTAGAATTCACATGTAAATCCATCTGGTCCTGGGGATTTTTTCTTAGGGAGTTGGTTAATAGCTTGTTCTATTTCTTTTTCTGAGATGGGATTATTTAGACTACTTACTTCTTCCTCTGTTAATCTGGGCAAGCTATATTTTTGAAGGTATTCTTCCATTTCATTTAAGTTATCGAATTTATTGGCATAAAGTTGGGCAAAGTAGCTCCTAACTATTGTTCTAATTTCCTCTTCATTAGTGGTGAGTTCTCCCTTTTCATTTTCAAGACTAACAATTTGCTTTTTCTCTTTCCTTTTTTAAATCAGATTTACTAAGGGTTGTCTATTTTGTTTTTTTTTCATAGAACCAACTCTTAGTTTTATTAATTAATTCAATAGTATTTTTAATTTCATTTTTATTAATCTCACCTTTTATTTTTAGAATTTCAAGTTTTGAGTTTGTCTGGGGGTTTTTAATTTGTTCCTTTTCTAGCAATTTTAGTTGTAAGCCCAATTCGTTGACCCTCTCTTTCTCTATTTTATGCAAGTAGGCCTCTAGAGCTATAAAACTTCCCCTTATTACTGCTTTGGCTGTATCCCACACATTTTGGTATGATGTCTCATTATTGTCATTTTCTTGGGTGAAGTTATTAATTATGTCTATGATTTGCTGTTTTACCCAATTTATTCTGTGGTTTGATTTATCTAATTCTGAGAGTGCAAGGTTGAGATCTCCCACTATTATAGTTTTGCTAACTATTTCCTGTTGCAGCTCTCTTAATTTCTCTTTTAAGAATTTAGATGCTGCACCACTTGGTGCATATATGTTTAATATTGATACTGCTTCATTATTGATGCTACCCTTTAGCAGGATATAATGCCCTTCCTTATCTCTTTTAATTAGATCAATTTTTGTTTTTGCTTGATCTGAGATGAGGATGGCTACTCCTGCTTTTTCGGTTTTACCTGAAGCATAGTAGATTCTGCTCTACCTTTTTACTTTTAGTTTGAATGTATCACCCTGTTTCAGGTGTGTTTCCTGTAAACAATATATAGTAGGATTCTGGCTTTTAATCCAGTCTGCTAACTGCTTCCTCTTTATGACGGAGTTTACCCCATTCACATTTATGGTTAGAATGATTAATTCTATATTGCTTGCCATCCTGTTAACCTCTGCTTATGCTTTTCTCCTTTCCTTCCCTCTTACCCACCTACCCAGTATTAAACTTGTGAACACCACTTGCTTTTCACAGCCCTCCCCTTTTAGTATCCCTCCCCCACATTAAAGTTCCTTCCTTTATTTTACCCCTTTTTCTCACAATTTCTGTATTCCTTTCCCCTTAGCTTAGTCCTTCCCTCTCACTTTTCAATGAAGTGGAAGAAGTTTCACCATAAATCGAATATGTCTATTGATACACACTATGTTCATCTTTTTCCTTTCTTTCTCTCAGACATAATAGGTTACATTTGCCTCTTCATGAGATATAGTACCACCACTTTACCTTTTTTTATGATATAATTTCCTTTCCAACTCTAGTTTCTAGGACAAATTATACATGTGTTCTTTACATATCTTTATGGCAGAAATCTCAAGATTTCTTTTTACCTTTTTAGAAATCTCTTGAGTTCTGTATTTGAAGATCAAACTTTTTATGTAGGTCTGGTTTTTTCATCAAGAATAGATGGAATTCATTTATTTCACTAAATGTCCATCTTCTTCCCTGGAAAACGATTCTCATTTTTGCTGGGTAAGTTATTCTTGGCTGCATACCAAGTTCCTTAGCCTTTTGGAATATCATGTTCCAGGCCCTTCATTCTTTTAATGTGGATGCTGTTAGTTCCTGGGTTATCCTTATTGTGGCTCCTCCATATCTGAATTGCTTTTTTCTAGCAGCTTCCAGTATTTTTTCCTTCATCTGATGGTTCTTGAACTTGGCCAATATATTTCTTGGCATTTTGATTTTACGGTCCCTTTCAGTAGGTGATTGATGAATTTTTTCAATGTCTATTTTACTCTCTGTTTCCAAAACATCTGGGCAGTTCTCTTTGATAATTTCCTGGAAAATAGTGTCCAGACTCTTTTTTTCCTCACATTTTTCAGGGAGTCCGATTATTCTCAAATTTTCTCTCCTGGATCTGTTTTCCAGGTATATTGTCTTTCTAATAAGGTACTTGACATTCTTTTCAATTGTTTTGTTTTTCTGATTTTGCTTGACTACTTCTTGGTTTCTCCTTGAGTCATTCATTTCTACATGTTCGAGTCTAATTTTTAATGATGTATTTTCTTCACTCACTTTTTTATATCTTTTTGTAATTGTCCAATTGAGTTTTAATTGAGTTTTTTTCTTCTATGGAATTTTTTTTCCATTTCATACATTTTCTTTTTTAGAGAGCTGTTTTCTTTTTCCAGCTCACTAATCCTGTTTTCCTTGGAGTTGTTTATCTTTTCTAATTCACTAATTTTATTTCTCAATGATTTGATCTCTTTATCCACTCTGGATAACTTCTCCAGACTTTCTTGCCAAGCTTCCCTTTCCTTTTCCCATTTCTCCTCTAGCTCTCTTATGAGAGCCTTTTTGATTTCCTCTATGTATTATGTATTGAGGAGCAGCTCATATCCCCCTTAAGGGATTCCTCTGGGAACAATCTGCTTTTAGTGTCCTCAGTATTTGAAGTCTGCTCTCTCTCCATACAGAAGCGGTTAATGGTTAGAGCCCTTTTAAATTTTTTGTTCATTTTGTCAGAGTGGGAATCAAAGAAAACAAATTGTCTGTTTCTGGGGGGGGGGGGATGGGGCTGGATGGTGTTATTGGGCTTCCTCTACAGATTGAGGGAGACAGAGGCAAGGTATTAACAGGACAGTGATGGCTGCACTGTGTCTGCCCTCTGAGCCTCTGAGACCGTGCTGAGTCACTCTGGGTGGGGGTGGGGGTGGCCGGGTCCCAAGAGACACTGGCTTTCTGGGGTTTTATTGTTCACCTCTGGTGTTTACCCCCTCTTTGCTGCTCCTGGCTTGCTGCCAAGATGGAGTATCCACACTGGGTAAAAGTCTTTTTGCAGAAACAGAAGCGATTGTACCCCTCCCCACTCTGGTCTTGGTTGTGTGCCTGTCTCCTTCTGGCTGCCTGCCCTCAGTCTGTGCCCAGTCTGTTCGATCCTCCCCCCAGCAAAGACAGACCTTCTCTGGTGAATTTCAAGAATGGCTTCTGTTGGTGATTATTTGTAGGTTTCTTTTCCAGTCAAGCATTAATTGTGAGGCTTGTCATGAAGTAAGTCCTAAGAGAAAACAAGGAGCTCAAGCATCTGTCTGCCTCCATGCCGCCATCTTGGCTGGAAGTCCAGCTTCAAGCTTTTTAGATTACTATTTTTAGAGATCATTCTGAGGGTCTGCAAGTTTTTAGGCTTAAAGATGGTATTATTCTGAAAGAGATGTGATATCTGCTTTCCTGGCATGTGCCTATGTTTCTTTGCAGCCAAATGTAATCTGTAGTCACAAATGCTACTGTCCTCTTTTATCTGGAACTGTGATCTGGGTCCCTATTCCCTTGTGACTGATGATAAGTGCTTTATACTGATTATTTATTACAAGAAGGAAAACCAGGACCTTGGAAGCTATTATTCTTTTTTTTATTTAATTGTTTTTATTTACCAGATATATGCATAGGTAATTTTGCAACATTGACAATTACCAAACCTTTTGTTCTATTTTTTCCTCTCCTCTCCCCCCATCCCAGATGGCAGGTTGACCAATACATGTTAAATATGTTAAAGTATAAATTAAATACAATATATGTATACATGTCTAAACAGTTGTTTTGTTGTACAAAAAGAATTGGGCTTTGAAATAGTATATTAGCCTGTGAAGGAAATAAAAAATGCAGGTGGACAAAAACAGAGGGACTGGGGATTCCATGTAGTGGTTCATAGTCATCTCCAAGAGTTCTTTCACTGGGTGTAGCTGGTTCAGTTCATTACTGCTCAATTGGTACTGATTTGGTTCATCTCATTGTTGAAGATGACCTCATCCATCAGAATTGATCATCATATAGTATTGTTGTTAAAGTATACAACGATTTCCTGGTCTTGCTCATTTCACTCAGTATCAGATCATGTAAGTCTCTTGGAAGCTATTATTCTATATATTTCTCTCTTTTTTCTGCATTGATATTGAGAAAATATTACAAAATACATTACCTAGTTTGGAACAGTATACCTTTCCATAACTGAATTTAGCACGGATTCAATTTGTGCTAAGTATTTTTCCTATGGATAAGGATAAGTATTCAACTTCTGACATTATTGAACTAACCATGGGGACCATGGTCAAATGAATAGACCTGGATCATGGCTAATTCTTCTATAGTTTTGACTTATAAGACATTAGAAGAGTATCAGAGAATATCTAGTATGGTTTTACATGGGAGGGAAAAAGTCTCCACTAATTTGTATAATAGACCAATTGGTTGATATTACCTATCAAGTCAATAGTAGATGTATGTTTCACTTTATACTCAAAAAATGGTGACTTGAAGTGGTCAACTTTGAATATTCATATAAAAAATTTAATTTATGCTCCAAAACATTGTCTTATGAAGTAAAAAGAGCTCTAGACTTATAGCTCATAGAGATGGATTCAAAACATGCTTTTATATTTACTAGTTTTATGACCTTAGCAATGGTACTTCTTTTCTATAAGCTTCTTTACTCACTTATAAAGTGAGAGGTATATGAGTAGATGCTTTTAAAGTTCTCTTTCAGTTCTGAATTCTATAGGTACATCTACCAATACCCTTACTAGGTTGTTATGATAAAATACTTCGTATATCTTTAAGCATTATAGAAATATATAATTAATATAATTTCACCCTTTCTTGGATCCTTTAGGAAGTGGAGAATGTTGTTGCCTTAGATAAGCTGATAGGATCAAAAATTTTGATGTGATACAAGTATTATGTAAAAAAACAGTGAAGGAAAGGGGGCAGTGGGAAGGGAAGCCTTTAAAAAATTCCCCAGGTTTCTTATTTTCAGAAGGCATTGGCCATCATGTAAAATTCCTACTGGAAACTGTCTGGAGGGAATTCTACTGGATTCTATAGGGACTTCCTTGGAACACTAAAGTGATGGTTGCAATCATTACTGTTTTTCAAAATACTGCATATTGACTGTGGTTGAGCTCTCAATAACTTACTGACAGAGGAAAATTCTACTTTTTCCTGCAAAATATCCTTCACCTGTTTTCTGAAGCCTAACTTTCATTATGGGAGCTTCATTTAAACTTTGTGTCTTGTTAAACAGCAAATTCTTTTGGTGGGTTAATATTTTAAATTGTTGTTGGTCCATTTTTGTTCTGAGAATAGATTTTTTAAAGTTTTACAGTATTGTCTCAGAAGCGAGAGGAAAGTGATATAATTACTTACTTCATCAGTAAGAATTCTTAAGTTTTAATTTCATCCTTATAAGTAGTCATTGTCCTAGGCACTGTAGAGTAAATAATCTATAATACAGACATGAGAAATTGGAATTTGCTGTCAAAAATATAGAATTATGCTTAGGTTCAATAGAAACAGTTTGATATTATAAGGAAACAGTTTAATATTATGATGTTATGACATAATATTATGTTTAATATTATAAATATTATATATTTAATATTATAATAATATTATATTAATTTTATTTATTAAAAACTGCAAAGAAACAGTTTCATCAGCACCAAAAGAAACACACAACCACCTTAATGAAATCTTCATAGAGCTAGAAGGCACAACAGCATATCACCCAAGTTATATATATAGTTATCTCTTCCCCAGTGCAGGTATTAGAGGTATAGACCCTAATATCTGGAAAATCTGCATAAAATTTTTTTTGGTTCTCCCTTTATATCAGAGAAGACATCTGAATTATTATGACATTAAAAGACAGAGTATGTTGATTGTACAGGACTTCAGACAATGGGGAACTCTGGGAGAGATATACTTGAAGCAAGGATACTTATAGCAGGATGTTTACTCAGTGTGACTGATGAGATAATGGTTCTCTAGTTCACATATACTTTGTGTGATGGGATGATGTAATACTTTAGTTGGCATATACTTAGTATGATGTGGTGATGTAATGGTTCTACCTTTGGCACATGCTCAGTGTGCTGTAAGTGATGTAATCATACTAAGGTATTTAAGGGCTGAGAGGATTTGAAATAAACAGATTCCAGACTCCATCCTTGACCATCTTTGTGGTGGCTCTCATGCCTTCATCACTTCTATATCTAACTAACAAGGCCTATCCAGAGATCCTTCAGAAAACTATTCTGGCCACTACATTTTGGCACCCAATGTGGGGCACTAAACATGGGGCCCTAGATGTGTGGCCCTAGATGTGAGGCTCTGGCTATAAGGACCTACACTCAGCAGTTTGACTGACATAATCATAAGCTCAGTAGAGAAGTCCCTTTGACTTGGAAATAGGGTGAGTACGAAAATAGACAAGTGGGACACTTTGATAAAGGCTAAACCAGTCACTTTTGTTTTTCAGCTGAAATGGGGCAAATACTAAGAAAAGAGCCTCCCCCACCCCGAGGGGAGTGTGTAGCATGTATAGTTAGGTTAATAAAAAAAAGTAAGGTTTGTTGGTAACTTGGAAACAGATCACTGGATTCTTAAATATATTAGAGTGCACGTCTCCTTGGCTCTCTAAGGAAGAAAAATTAGAGCCAGATATGTGGAAAACAGGGGGAGAATAAGTAATTGAATAATACAAAGCTATGGGTCCTGATTAAATTCCTGAGGAAACATTCCTTATGTACAATATAATACGATTGGCTTTAAAGGAGCCCACAAGTTCTAAAAAAAGGGAAAAAAAAATAAGTGTGGACAGCCAAACAAAGAACTGTGAGGAGAAAGAGCAGGAGGGGGATGGTACTTACAAAGCAGCTGAAGAAGTTGGAGAGTTGGACAAGAAAGGAATTAAGGACAATGTGATGAGCTTAAAGAGTATGGTGCTTTTCACTTTCATAGCTCAGTTTTACTTCCACCTATACCTGAGCAGGTGCCCTTAGGGCATTCTCCATCTCCTGACTTTTTCCCCTCAATTTTGCTTTCCTAGGTAGAGAGAGGAGGGGGAGTGGAAAGGGCAGTGACACCATCAGCACCACCCATATAGCAGTTTTGTCTACCCCCTATGACACAATTACAAAAGGCATTAGTTAAAGCTAAAGAGAAAAGACAGAATATATCTGATTTGAGAATAGAAGCACACCCTGTGATTGAAGAGTTTGACTCTTCAGGTCAAGCCAGGAGAATATACACTCCTTTTAGTCTGGAAATTATCAAAGACCTGAAAAAGGCTTGCACTCTTTATAGGTCTACATCATCTTATGTTAAGATGGTATTAGAGAATTTGGTTTATGAAATGTTAACCCCTAGTAATTGTAAATCTATAGAAAAGACATGTTTAGAACCTGGACAAAACTTGTTGTGGCTTTCTGAGTATAGTGAACTATGTAGAATACAAGCCCAATGAAGTAGGCAACCTGGAGTTAATATACCAGCCACCTTTGATCAACTATCAGATAGAGGTCCTTATGCAGACACTTTAGCACAGATTAATTATCCTATATCAACATATGAGCAAATTGCTTCTGTTGCTGTCAAAGCATGGGTCACCCTCTCAGGAAGACAAGATAGAGGGAAAGCCTTCATGAAAATAGCGAAAGGACCAAATGAACCCTTTGCTGATTTTGTAGGAGGTCTGCAGACAGCTGTCATATGAACTGTTGGTGAAAATGTAGCCACAGAAATTATGATAAGACAACTTGCTAGAGAAAATGCTAATGAGAATTATAGAAGGATTATACTAGGACTACACAAAGATGCTCCTTTAGAGGAGATCATAAGATGCTGTGCCACAGTGGGCACAAATGCCTTTTAAACCCAGACTATGATGCAGATTTTTTAAGATCTGAACATGGGAAGACAGGATTCCTTTTGGCAAGGGACTTCCAAAGAGCTCGTCAATGATTTCAGTGTGGTATAATAGGAGATTTGAAAGCTCAATGTTTGCATAAAGATAAAGTGAAAAAACAGGGTGGGAAAACAAGACTCAAAACCCCATGTCCAAAATGAAACAAAGGCTTCCATTGGGCATCAGAATGTAGATCGACTCAGGGAAATGGGAAGCAGGGCTTGGCTTCAGAGCCCAGGCAAAAAAAAAAAACAAAACACCTGTGATATGATGGCAGGTGCAGCTGATGTTACGTCCAGAGAGTCTTTAAGAGCTCAGTATTGCAACATGATCAATCAGCCAAGAAGCAATTAGATGGAGGAAAGGGATTGCAATTGGGGAGAATAGAGCTGTATGCAGCTATAACTACTGAGATAACCCCTGGAGAGGTGAAATCTGTTCCTGTCCCTGTCTATATAGATCTCGTCTCCACAGTAGGCTTGACCATTTCACCCCCTAAGAGTGCTGACAAAACAGTATTTATCCATACACTGACTTAGGAAACTGGGGAATATGAAGCTAATATTCCAGTCACTAATATAGGTAGATAATGTGTGATTTATCACCCAGGAGAAGTAATAGCATCTGGTTTACTAATACACAGTTCTGATAGGCAATTTGGTGATATTTATCCAGATTTTTGACTCCCAGCAGCAATAGAATCCAGGTGTAATGTTCTTCTCTAAAATATAAAGTTCGCTTGGAGCAGGTTTCTTGGGGAGCTTCTGGAGGCAGTGCTAGTTTCAGTTCAGTTCAATAATCACCTCAAATTCAGCCAGGAGTTAAAGTCCAAATCTTTTGTTTTCTCCTTTTAAGTCTTGTCTCCCTTCTGGGGCCCAATTAGCTTTGTTAGAGGCCCATCTCTCTCCTTGGTTCCCGAGAGTTCTTGCTACTCATCCTTTGCCTCTGCCAGCTTCAGCCTCCAGCCAACACAAAGGTGGAAGTTGGAATGAATCTGACTCCACCTCTGAGAGTGGTCTGGTGGGTTTCTATGGGCTTGTGGGTCTGGCCCTGAGAGCTTCTTGCTTATATTTCTGCTTGACTTGTGAATCTCCTCAACTTGTGAATTTTCTTGATTTAATCTTGGGTCTGATTTTCCTGAAGTGCATCCTGATTGAGGCGCCTAACATATATGCTCTCTTAAAGGTGTGAACTCTAATAAGTACTAAGTATATCTAGAGAACTGTTAGGCACCCTGCTAAACAACCCTTGTCTCTATCAGTTCCACTGACTTAGCACTTTGTAAGAATTCTAACATCCAGGAATATTTTGGACTGCAGCTATTACAGCTGACTGTCCTATGCTCACTATCTATGTAAATGGCATACCATTGAAAGGATTGGTAAACATGGGTACAGATCGTACAGTCATTAGAGATGCCAGTTGGCCCAGGCATTGGCCAAAGATTATGTCTGATATAGGAGAATCCATATTCCCTTTTCAAGCTGTTGATTCTCTCATGTATACTTCTCATTTCTTTTCTCATTTTTTTCCTTCAATGTCTCTTATTTGCATTTTAAAGTATTTTATGATCATTTCTAAGAAGCTTCTTTGTGCTTGAGACCAATTCATATCACTCTTTAAGATTGCTTCTGTAGACATTTTCCCTTACCTGAGTTGATGTTTTGATCTGCCTTGTCACCATAGCAGCTTTCTATAGTCAATATTCTTTTCTGTTTCCTGCTCATTTTCTTTCCTTTTTTTTTTTTTTTTTTAATTTTTATGGTTGAGCTCTGCTCCTGGGATAAAGGAAGTGCTGTCCTAAGCTTCCTGTGAAGTCTTGGCTTTAAGCACAGGGGCCTCTTGTGTTTTCAGGTGGTACCTTTGCCTGCTCTCATCAAGAAATATCCTGTTTGCCTTCTTAGCTGGGACTGGAAGCTGTCCCACTGACTTGCTTTTCTACTGATCCAGGACTGTGGGTTTTTGTTGCTGATTTGCTGTGATTAAGACTTTATCATCATGTTTCCTAGAGTCTATCTGAGCTGGGCTAAACACCCTTTTCATTCCAGTGAGAGTACCTTTTTTGAAGTTTTTCCAGTCTATCTTGAAATGGAGATTTTACAGTCTATCTTGAGATGGAGAATGGTTTTATTCTGTCAGACTCTGTTTAGAGGCTTGGTTTCATGTTGTTTTGGAGGAAAATTCAAAGAACTAGTTTTATGTGAACAGACAGATAATTCTGAAGCCTATAGTCTAGAGTTATAAGTTATCCTATGCTCACACATATTCCTTCTTTATGTGCTTTTATGCCAGATTTCCTTAAATATATGCCCATTCTTCATAATGGCTATTGGGTGTATTAATCTGATCTGGAGTCACATGATTTATTATTTTTGCCTTTATTTGAATATTTTAATATTTATAATGATTTTTTTACTTTATTGTAAATATTTAAGATCTAAAAGTTTCACTACTGGAAATACATAAATATATTAATAAATATGTATGCATATATATAAATAAATATCACATACATTTTTGAAGTGAATACTTTGTGAATACCTATTTATATAGGTAGAAGATTCATTATATAGGAGATTAAGAGCTAGAGTATGAAATAGGGAATATGTGTGTATATATGTCTGTGTGTCTCTCTGTGTATGTGTGTATCTATATATCTATCTCTATAGTCTAAATCAAATTGCCCCTTGGGCCCTAAGAGATATGAATATAACCTTTTTTGGCTGCTTAGACTTACACACAAGATAATAGGCTGGAGTAAGCAAGTCAAATTCAGAATGATGTGGACATATTTCATATACCTAGGTCTGAAGTGTGAGGCTCCAAATCCTAGACTTCAAGGATGTTCACTATACACCATTGTAATCTCTAGACTACTCTTTTTACTGTAATACTCCATATACAGTGTTATAGTCAATTTTAGTAAGATGATGAAAGGCATTAAATACTGAACAGAGGAATTTGTATTTGATTCTAGGGGCACTAAGGGACAATGAAAACTTATTGAGCAAGGGAGTGAAATAAGACTATTGATGTAAGTATTTCACTTATGCATCTGATTGGCATATGTATTGGTAAGCAGAAAAACTGAGAACAAGGAGGTTAATTTAAAAAGTTTTTTTCAATAGTCCAGTTGAGAAGTGGTGAGGGTCCAAAATAGGATGATACTTATATAAGTATAGAAAAAGAAATAGATGAGAGATGATGTGAAAGTAAAATATAACATGTTTGACAATTAACTAAAAATGAAAAGTGATGGAAAGTAAAAAGATAAAAGTAACTCTGAGATTGTAAATCTGAATAACTAGAAGGATGGTAATAACTTCAGGAAAAATAGGGTGGGGAAAAAGCAATACATTTTAGAGTATAAGTTGAGAATGAAATATCCATGAAGCACACAGTTAGAAATATCTAATGGAAAATTTATGACTAAAAGGGCTAGAATCCAGGAAAAAAAACTGGAATAGTATATGTAGATGTAGGAGTCATTTGCATAAAGAGGATAGTTGAATACATTGGAGCTAGAGTGATCACCTAGAGACAAATTATAGGAACATAAATGAAAAGGTCTTACATTTTTAGTATTTTAATTGCAGATTTGAAACAAAGTTCTATTACTCATCAATTTTGTTTATGGCTGTGAATGACCCTTTGATTTGGAAAAATGTAGCTTAGGGATGGTTTTAAAGTATATTTGATGACCAATTATTGATGATCCCCAAACTGAAATTGTAGTTGTTTTAATTTCTTCATGTAAGAGTTTGATGCCTTAGGTTTTGACATTATCTTTGATACAGGGTCCCCATGAGTTTGGATAATTCATGCACTCCATAATCTCTACAGTGGGAAAAATTCTCTATTTACACAATACATTTTCTTCAAATTAATTTGTCTTTTTCTGATTAGTAAGCATTTATTATTTTGCTGATGAATATATCTTATTGAATAAAACAATCCCATGCAAGCCAAACATGTCATTGGGAAGGATTGAATAAATTTTCTATTGCATCAAGTCTAAGTTCCATAGTGGGCAAAGATAAGACAACAGAGTAGAAGGAATTAGCAGGAAGAAGTACAGTGAAATTTCTCTCCCCACTTCCACCCCTCACAACAACTTTCTTCTAAACATATAGAAAATGCACTTGACTGGGTCCTGACTCAGAAAATCTAAGAAAAAGTCATAATGTATAATGTTCCCAGGATAGGTTGGTATATGGAGACACAGATGGGTCTGTTTAGGAGCTCTTATGATGGAGCATTTTAGATCAGACAGAAACTGTGCATTTGAGAAAGAAGAGGTTCCAAGTCCATCATGGAAGGACCTAAATTTATATAAAGTGTCAACTGGCACTCACTAACCAGTTTTAGTTTACAAGTGCAGGGTAAATAGAGAAGTTTCCTATATCTAGGAGTGGAAGTACAATGTAAGGAGCCAATGTAAGTCGCAGCCTATGTTCAGAAGCAAGCAACAATGAAGTGGTTTAGATATTGAGGTATAGAGCAGGATTTAGGTTTCATCTTTAATCTCAGTCTGAAGCTTGAAGAGAAATAACCAAAAAAAGAATCTAAGACCAAAGAGAAAATTCATCACTCTGAATGATCAGCACTTGCCAGCTGGCTAAAAGGGGATTAGTCTAAAAGAAATCTACAGTTGTCTCAACTCAAATGTAAGGAACTTGCAGCACTTAGGAAGGCATAGTGTCTGACAATGAGTATAATAATAGCAACATTTATGTAGGGGATTCTATGAGCAAAACAATGTGCCAAGTGCTTTGCAATTGTTATTTCATTTAATCTTCACAGCAGTCTTGGAAGATAGATGCTGTTATTCTCTCCCTTTCACAGATGAGGACACTGAGGCAAACAGAAGTTAGATGACTTGTCCAGTCATAGTGCTAGTAAGTATATGAGGCTGGATTTTAATGCATTTATTTCTGACTTTAGGTTCAGTACTCTATTTATTATGCCACCCAGTTGCCTGTAGAAGGAATGGAGCTGGATATACCTATAATAGGCTTTCTCATTATCAGCCTTTACTGAAATACTTAGCTTAGTCCTCCAGGGAAACTGTTAAGAATTGTCACAGTTCTTCAATAGTAGGAGGAAAGAAATATGTCCATACATACAATTTACCTCCCCAAGTTCCTACCTGTTAGCATCCACTTGGAAGAGACAATATGCACTGATATGCATGTAAGAAAAATATTCCTTTAGAAAATAGACAATGCAAAAATGTTATTCCCAAGATTCGGGAATCATTTAAGTCTTATTTTCATTATGTAAACTATCCCAAATGTCTAAAACAAGAATTCTTGGCAACTTATGTTATGAATTTCAGGGAAATTTGGCAAAGTCTATGAATCCTTCCTTGAATTAACATTTTAAATACATAAAATAAAATGGGCATAATTAAAAAGAAAATGAATTATCTTAAATTATTTATTTATTTTTTTAATTAATAAAAATATGTTTTCCTCCCTTTCTCTTTCCCAAATGAAAGTGAAAGAAAACAGAAGTATTTAAAATACTAATGGACAGTAAAAACAAAACAAAGTCCAATATTGACCTTGTAAAATGTATATATTTCATTTTCCTCCAAGTGTCCCTAGTCTCCCCATCAAGAGATAGGCTACTTATTTTCTTATGAGTCTTTTGGAATCATAGTTGATAATTGCACTGACAATCAATATTTTTAGCCTTTCAACTCATTTGTCTTTACAATGGAAAATTGTAATTAGCTATGTATACAATATAAATGCATGTACATGTAAATAGTTATGTACATAATATGAACAGATATAACAGTATTATATATCTGCATATATACATATGTACATACATATGTGTATATGTAAATATATATATAAAGATACCTACATTCATGGATACTTACTCAGAAGTTCATAGTTCTTTAGATTAAGAACCTTTGTGCTAAAAGTGCCAAATTTGTCTAGTTCAATATATTGGCATTAATAATAGTCTTTCCTTTTTATTAATTATTTCATGAGAAAAACCACTACTGTACATAGTGATATCAAATTGGAAAACCTTTGTTGCTATCCTTCATTTCAGTGCTGAACTAGATACATACTCCGCTACCACTGGCCATGGTGCTGACTTGCCTTCTGATAACAATGCTAGCACATAACATCCACTGAAGAAACTAAGGAGGAAGAAGAATGAATAGAATGTGTGTGTGTGTGTGTGTGTGTGTGTGTGTGTGTGTGTGTGTGTGTGTGTGTGTGTAGAGGGGAAGGACTTCTTTCAAGTACCTGAAAGATTTTCATATAGTAGAGAAATAGACCTATTCTGCTTTTCCTAAAAGGTAGAAAAGAGGAAATTGAAGAAAGATTTTAAATGTCTGTTAGAAAATTAGAATAAACTATCTCCCTTATCTTTGTTGAATTGATATAAATTGCACACTTTTTCTGATGTAGGTATTATTTCTCCCATAGAATGTAAGGTTTTTGAGAACAAAGATTGTTTTTGCCTTTCTTCTCAACCTTCAGTGCTTAGTACAGTACCTGACCCTATAGTAGCAGTAGTTGTAACAAAACATAATAACTAATATTGATGTAGTGCTTTCAGATTTCAAAGCATACATATAGATAGCCTCATAACTACTATATTATATAGGTCCTATTATCACCCCTTTTTTATAGATAAGATGAAACAGATAGACTTGCCCAGGGTCTCACAGCAAGTAAGTGTCTCAAGTACTCTACTCAACTCTTCCTAACTCCAAGTCACACTCTCTATTCTTTGTGCTATTTAGATACCTAATAAGTAATAAATTTTTGCCGATTGGTTGTTGAGACCATGAATACCATAACTAGGGGGCTGAGTATGTAGCAGGTAAATAGTCTTCATTGTTGTCAAGTGAGGACTTTTCAACAGCACTAAACTTACTTATTAAATGAATGGATTTTTTTATTGCCTTGAAATATATACTTTGAAATGTATATAGTAAACTACCAACAACTTGTAAGTGTTTTGAAAGCCTGCAAACTAAATACAAAGGTTTACTGAAAGTCACAGATATCAGAATTAAAAAAAAATAGACCAATGTCTTCCATTTTTGACTTAATCATGATTTTAGACAAATAATTTAATCTATTTGTGAGTATGGACTACTTTATATGAATACTGGGATACAGACATATTATGAAACATCATTAGTAATAGACAATGTAGATAATAAATAATATATTAAAAATAATAACATGGTTTATGTTACATTTTAAGATTTGTAGATTAGAACACCTTGGCTTAGAGATATAAAATAACTAACCTAAGGTCAAAAAGTTGTTCTATGTTAGAACCAGGGTTCAAGTAGAAGTTTAAGAGAATTACCATCATGGGTCCATCCATTTTCTACTCAGTTACCAAAATGATCTTCCTAAAGTACATATCTGGTCATGTCATTCCATATTATAATAAACTCCAATGAGTCCCTATTACTTCCAAGAGCAAATATAAAAACAACTGTTAGGTTCATAAAGCCTTTCATAACTTAACCTATTTTTATCTTTTTATTCTTCTTAAACTTTCTTTTCCTCCATGTTCTCTACAAACTGGTGACAGTGACTTCCTTTTTTGTTCTTTTGACAACACTCTTCATTTCTCAACTATGTGTTTTTTCATTATTTACTTTCCACGCCTGCAAGGTTCTCTCTTCTTACTTCTACCTCCTAGCTTCACTAATTTCTCTTCTAGTTGTTAAAAGAAGATTTTCATTTGTTCTCCTTAATGCTAATGCCTTCTCTCTCTGATTACCTCCAGCTTACTCTCTATAAATTGTATAAGTTGTTTCCTCATATAAGAATGTGGGAGGCTGTTTTGGCCTTTATTTGTATTCCCAGTGAATGATGTATCTTGTGAAAAGAACATAAAGAAGGCCAATGTCACTAGATCATACATTACCTGAAGGGGAGAAAAATACAAGAATGCTAAAATGTTAAGAGGGTATTAAGTTGTGAAAGACTTTAAAAGTTACACAGGTGATTTCATATTTTATATTTATATTGAGATAATCTGGGTGGCAAATTCATAGGAAAGTTCAGCTTGAAACTCATGTTCCATCTTCAATTCAAGTTGTTTAATCCTGTTTGCCTTAATTTCCTTGTCTGTAAGATGAATTGGAAATGCAAGCCATTTCAGTATTTTTGCCAAGAAAGTCCCAAATGAGGTCATGAAGAATCAGACATGACTAAAACCAACAAAAACCCTTAGTAGAATTTAATCTTATTGAGAATAGGAACTGTTTTAATTTTTGTCTCTGCAGCTTTCCCATTCTTCCCATACAGTGTATTATATGTAGGAGGTACTTAATAATAGTTAGATTTGATTTGATATGGTCTATTTTTAAAGGCTGGAAATGTAACTCTAGTGCTATCAAAAAGATAAATGCAATCTAGAGTTTTTAAATCCCCTCTCTTTAGATGTGTGTGTGTGTGTGTGTGTGTGTGTGTGTGTGGTGTGAACTAATAGACAAACATTTATTAAGCACTTGTTATGCTCTAGGCACAGTGCCTGAACCATACAAAGAAAGCTGAAAGACAATCCTTGCTTTCAGGTTTCTCTCAGTGTAATGAAAAAAGAAAATGCAAAAAGACAATGCAAAATTACAGAGACAAAATACTTGGATTAAGAAATGAACTTCTTATGGGAGTGGGATTTTAACTGGGACTTAAAGGAAACCAAGAAAGTTAGGAAGTGAAGATGGGAAGAGACAGATGAGAGAGAAAGGGGGAGAGAAAGAAAGGGGAAAAGAGAGAGACAGAAAGAAGGAGGGAGGGAGGGAGGGAAGAAGTGTTATTAGGTGAAAGAAGATTAAGAAGCTGTATGGGGGTAAAGGGAGAATGCTGAAGAATTTTGAACTGCTAAACATAGGGTTTTATATTTCACCTTGGAAATAGTTCTGGATCAATGGAATTTATTAAGTATAGGGATGGTGGTATTGAGAGTGGTGATGGTGGTGACCTGGTCAGACTTGTTTTTTAGGAATAGCATTTTGGTAGCTGAATGGAGCATGGATTAGAAATCCAGCTATTAGGCAATTATAATAGTTCAGGTATTAGGTGATAAGGGTCTATATTAAGGTGACATCAATATCAGAGGAGAGAAGGAAGCATATGTAAGAGATGTTACCAAAGTGAAATTGACATATATTGGCATAAGATTATATAAGGGCATTTAGAGAGTAAGAAACAGAAGGATATCTCTAGGTTGTGAGCTTAGTTGACAGAAGTGATAGTAATACCTTTGACAATGATATGGAATTTAGGAAGAGGGGAAGATTTAGTGGAAAAGATGAGTTTAGTTTGTGTTGAGTTTAAGTTGTCTACCAGACATCCAGTTCAAGATGTTTAATAGTCATCTGGAGATGTAAGACTAAATATTAAATAAAGAGTTAGGATCTTGACAAGTAGATCTGAGAGTATTCTGCATAGAGAGAATACTGGAAACCACTGGAGTCGATGAGTTTATCAAATACAATAGTATAGAGGATATAATCAAAAGGCTTAGGCCAGAATGCCATGGAACAGCATGGTCAGTGGGAATGACTTGTTTGAATATCTAGCAAAGGAGACTGAGAAGGAGTGGTAATATAGAAAGGCACAGAACTAGGAGACTGTAATATAAAAACCTAGAGAAGAGAATATCAAGGAAAAGTTGGTGATCAACATCGATATAGACTGCAGAAACATCATGAAAGATGAGAATTGAAAAATGATATTATATGTGGCATTTAAAAGATTATTAGTAACTTCAGGGACATTACTTTTGGCTAAGTAATAAGGTTGGAAGACAAATTTTAGAACAGTGATGGGGAATGTCTGGCTTATGGTCAGTGTAAGGCCCATGAAATAATTTGCTATGATGAGCTGAAAACGATATAGAACAACCTCTCACTGCTTGTATTCCATCTATAAGTTGATAATTTTATATAGCCCACAAATGATATTATAAATATCCAAAAGGCCTTTGGCAGAAAACAAAGATTCTCTACCCCTGCTTTAGAGAATAAAGAGAAAAGGAAATAAATAGAAGGATGTTGTGGTATACAATTGTGATGGAATATTCTTGTTTTGTAAGAAATGATGAAGATGTTTCAGAAAAAAAGCCCAACAACATATGGATTGATTCAAAATGAAATTAGCAGAACCAGGAGAACATTGTACACAGTAATAGCAATATTGTAAAGATGATCAACTAGGAAAGACTTAAGTTACTCTGCTTAGTACAATGATCTAAAGAAATTCCAAAGGACTGAGAGCAATAAGTACAGATTAAAATCCATTTTAGTTATTTTTTTGTATTTTATTTGCTTGCAACATGACTAATATTGAAAGTATTTTACATGATTTCAATCAATCAATCAATATCAAATTGCTTGCCTTCTGAAGGAAGGGAGAAAATAGAAAGAAGAGAAAGAACTTGGAATTCAAAATATTAAAAAAAATAAAGTTAAAAGTAAATGAATTTGTTTTAATGATGAACATGTTATAGTAATAAATTTCACTTCTATGGCACTTCAGATTTTATAAAATGCTTTCCTCACAACATTGCGAAAAGAGGCAATATAATAGTTATTGTGGAAGTTGGCCTGGTATAGTGGATTGACTGCTGGATTTTAAGTCAAAAGAAATGGGTTCAGATTATACATCAGAAACTTGATAATTGTGTGATCTTTAGAAAACCACTTAACTTTATTAAGGCTATAAAATGGTGATAGTGTCATCTACCTCATGGGGTTCCGTTAGGATAAAATAATAGAATGCATTATACTACGTTGGAAACCTCAAACCACTATATTAGTGTAAACTTTTTTCTATTGTGTTAGTCACTGAGACTGAGCAGTTAAATGATCTGTTCAAGGTCATGAAGCTTGGTGTCAGAGCTAAGATTAAAAGCAAGTTTCCTGTATCCAAGTAAAGTACATTTCATACTAATTTTAAAAAAAGGAAGTAAAGTTTATTGACACTAGAGAGGTTAGGATAGATAATTTAATGCGACCTGTCCAAATTCAAGTAATAAGAAGTCATATATTTATGGATTTCTAGTGTAATTTGTAGTATAATTCTTATTAAGTTAGAATCCAACATCACATCATTATTATTATAAATACTTTATAATATTATACCATGTTTTGAAATAATTTACATATCTATGAGACATATTCATGAGTTTTTATATTTTTGTCCAAGTCTCACCTGAAATATACTTGGGCACATTTTCTAGAAGTAATAAATGGTATTCACTTGTTTTCATTGTAGATCTCATCCCTATCCCACCCCCATACATTTTAAAGTACATATTCCACACAGTAGTTCAATATCAGTAGTTAGTTCTATGTAATTATGCACCCACTTGCAATCATTCTTGTCACAAAATGTCAAGAAGAAATCTTTAATAACAGATTGAACCCAATCTAATATAATTCTTTATTTATAGTGCTTTTGGAAGAATGTGATGCTCCCATGAAATCTGCTACTGCTTCTTCTTGGAATTCTAAGTAGTTTTTAGGCTATAACCATAGCCATATTTTTGCACAGGGTTAAAATTTCCAGAACTTTTGAAATGGAAAATTTATTTTTGATCTATCTAGCCAATTGCTAGTGTTTTATCCAGAGAGGTTGGATCTTTCCTTAATTATTATTGCTCAGTCAGCCATAGAAGCCAAGTCAAACATATTCAGGGCATAGCCTATCATAGACGGCTGGGCTTTCATGTATCCTAAAATAGTGATATTGCCGTCTATAATTTTGGTTTGGGCTGCTTTCCTAGATTCACAGACCAGTTGAGTTGTTAGGAATATTAGAAAGATTTTTTCCTATCTTGAATAGGATTATGATCTACACAACTGGTAATCCAGGCTCTGCTTGGTTTAACAAAATAATATTGGCCTTCAAATCAGAGAATTTGGATTTAAAAACTTTAGCTCTTGTATATACTACTTATATGACCTTGGACAAGCCCCTTAATCTTAAAGAATTCATATAAAAGAAAAGAATATTGGACAAGATGAATTCCAAAATTGTTTCAAGCTTTAAATCTCATGATTTCATGATATCCTGTGATGAGGAATTTATCAATTTTACTCTTTCTTCATAATTAACCCTTATAAATTATAATATTTTAAAAATACAAAGTATATTCTATTTTTTAGGATATAGATAAAGGAAATAATAAAAAGACATCAAGTTAAAATTTATCTTTGAAGGTAAAACATAATATTCAGCTTCACTCCTTAAGGTTATCTAAGCTATAAATGAAGTTATGAAAAATAAGCATAGGATATTTTTATTAGAAAACAACTTTACCAATGCTAAATCACAGTAAATATCTCAGTTGTTTTCCTTGACAGCTCAGTGTCCCCCCCACTCTTTTATAGGACTCTTTTCTTTTTTCCCATTGAGATGCAATGCCTGACACATTCACTGACTCCACTAACTTCAAGTGAGAATGTTATAAATAAAACTCTAAGTGTGGAAGCATTTTAATGTTCTTCTTGCATCATGAAAATCACAGGAAAAATGGGAAAAAACTTGCTAGCAAAAGAAACAAAGTGTGTTAAGTTTATTTTTTAGACATTATCTAAAATTTTCCTGTTAATTCTTTTTCCTCATATATATATACATACATATATATATATATACATACATACATATATATACATACATACATACATACATATATATATATGTGACATTTACTGGTGAGATTTTAAATAAAATAGGATTCTTTGTTTCACTTTATATTTCCCCCCCAAAAACCCCCCAAAATACACTGAGCAAAAGGTAACAGACCTGAAGTAAGTTGTTCTGAAATGAACTTTGGAAAGAAAGAACAGTTGGCTGACATGATTGCTGGTTAGCAGCTTTTTAGTCTATTTCTTATTTCCTTAGTGATTATTTTCAAAATCACTGACCTAGACTTTCTAGAAAGGTTATATCAGAAGGTATTTAGCTATATATGGGAGTATGACAAAAAAGAAAAAAAATTGAGAAAAAGAGAGGGAGGAATAAAAGGAGAGACAGCCACAGAAAAACAGAGAAAGAGAGAGAAAGGAGGGAAGGAGAAAGCAGGATTGGAAAGAGAGAGAAAGGGAGAGAAAGAGAGAGAGAGGTTTAGAAAATCTTATTTGTTAAACAGTCAAATTCTGAAAAAAACCCTCCATACTTGTGGAAGAATTACATGTGACCATCAGTGTACAGTATATTTTGAGATGGTATATAGTATTGTGTGTATACATTTGGGAGTCTGTATTTGGGTAATGTTTCTCTTTCTGAATCCTATTATATAATCATAGTTTCTGTAATATAAACCACTCAGAATTTCTCCACTGAATTTTCATGTCAAAACACTATAACTGAATTCTTGTGTCATATTATATCTGAATACATTTTCCAAATCTTTCTTCTGTAATTATGCCCATTATGAATAGATAATATCATTAGGAATCCAAGCAAAGCCATGGTGCATTTATTTGGTGTTTAGGCAAGGAAAATGAATAAGATATCATTCTTAGGTTATCTGGAGCTCAGATATAAAACAAAATATGAGAATGCAGATACTCCTGTCACTCATCTTTGATGCCCAATTTGCATTTCTATATCCAATAAACAGTTACTGTGGAAAATAAAATGATTCTTTCTTTGCAATATTAATTATGGATCATGCCTTGTGAGGCAAAGAATTCTTTACTCATTCCCTAGCTGAGCTAGAACCTATTAGGAAATTCTGTTTAGTGAGATATGAACTGAATTTCAGAACAAAGAACCTGGGATCCAATCCCAATGCTGTTATTTTTCTTTGTGACTTGATATGAGATTTTTTTTTTTTAAACCTTAGTGGGTCTTAGTTTCTTCATTTGCAAAGCGAAAAGAATGGAATAGATTATCTCTAAAGACCATTTCCATACGAAATTCCAAGATGCCCAAACGGAATTGGCTGCCTTATGAAGTGTTAAGGTACCTGCCATTGGAAGTATGCAAGCATAGAATGGATTAGTAAAATGAGTATGACATACTACTGGATTTTTGTTTTGATAATGGTTGGACTAAATGGGTTTTAAGATTTTTTTAAACCCTGACATTCTGTGTTTCTATGATTTTGTGACCTTCCCTCCGTACCCTCGAAGCATTCATAACCAAACCGGAGTGAAAGCTGTTCTAATCCCCAAGTATCAAATGTGTCTTTCATGTTTTGGCCTGTTAATAACCGAAGAAGCTAAACAACACGATAAGTCACCAGAGGGCGCCAAGTCCTTACGTACGAAGACCGATGCTTGTAAGTTAAGAAGCTCGATGGCAAAGGCAGTGCCCGCGTGGACTGCATCTCGGGCAAAGCACATCACTAGGCGAAGATGAACTGAACACCATTCGACTAGGTTCTGCAACGCCTTCAGCCTGCACTACCCAGCCTGGGAACTCTACTTCGTTAAGGTTTGTGAACATCCTAGGGACTCTAGCGGTGTCAGTCAGTCCCTGTTCTCAGTGGGCTGGGACACCCACTCTCTTTGTTGGTCGCTAGTTAGGTGTAGAGTAGCAGGGTATTGTACTAGGGCTATTTGTTGGTTTGTCTTTGTCTCTTGCGGCTGTTAGGGAGAGGATTTTTTTAAGAAGGGTTAGTGTGTGTGTGTGTGTGTGTGTGTGTGTGTGTGTGTGTCCGTGTGTGTGTGTGTGTGTGTCCAACACTATCCAACACCAGAACTACGGTTTTAATCTGACAGAATCTGTGAGATTTGGAATTTTTTTTTAATGTGTCCCGAGGGTCCTGCCGGATATGGAGGTCGCACGAAAAAGTCCAGTTCAGAAAGGCATCCCCAGAGTCTAAGTTCACAATGTGATGTAAATGCTCAAGATAGGGTTCGTATGGAGTTCGTGTGTACGTCTGGAAGGGAGCGGGTTCGAAATTAAGTTAAGGGAAGAGTTTCTTTCCTTCTAATGTCCTTCTTTGTGCCCAAGGAAACTAAGCCCCGAATCAGAGGGAAAGGAGGGGGTTGGAGAACGAGAAGGGGAGGGGAGAAGGAGGGCTCGGGAATCCTCCCTCCATGGGATTTGGCCCTTGGGGAAGGTACCGGGGGTGGAGGGTGGAGGTATGGGCAGAACCCGTCAGAAGACAGGTCCCATCTCTTTACCTCCTGGTCGTTTTCAGGAAGCCTGGAGTGCTGCGCAAAGCATCCTGGCTCCAGAGAAGAATGATGATGCAGAAGGAAGGTGGAAGGTCCTGATTCTTGGGTTGGAGCCTGAAGCTCAACCTGTGGGGTCCCAGATGTGACTTACCTCCAAGGGGGAGAAGAGTTCCTTGGGTCAGAGTCTACCTGCTGGGTTCCGACCAACTTTTAAGGGAACCACCCACCCAGGAGCTGAGAGAAGTCAGCCTCGGACCAGAACCTCAGAGAGACTTGACAACCGAAAGCAGCCAAGGTTTGAGTCGAAAATTCTCATCTCTGATTTTTATTATCAGGAGTAAGGATGCTGGAGAGAAGGAAGGGGGGGGAATTATGTCTGCGGAGGTGGGGGGAACCTGATGCCTCATTTTCATAATCCCTGGGGAACCTTCCCTTGATTTCCTCTGGGCTGAGAAAGGACCAGATCCTGGGATAATAGTTCCTCCCTTGGTGGAAGGTCCAGTTCTCCAAGCTCTATTTTGTGGTAGATCATACAGAGAACCTCCTGGTTCATAGGTAAGCCTTGTAGTCCTGAGCACTCTCCTTCCTAAATGTAAGTAGTTCTAAATTGGCTCAGAACTGCGAATTGAGGCAAGGCTTCTGTACTGCCCACAACTCACCTGCGCCTGCTTCTTTCTGCAATCTCTCTTGAGATTCCTGTGGGAATCTCAAACTTAGAACTTTTTTTAAGGGTCGGCTGGGGACCAAAAGGCATTTCCGTCTTTCCTCATTGAATATGGACAATGAAATTGGAGATCTGACTCTTTCTCTTATGAACTTTCAGCTACCAAACCCAGGCCCTCAAATCTTTGATTAGTCCTTGTTTGTATCTGATATTAGATTCAAAGCTAGGAGACAGACTGTTTTTTCTTTTCCAAGCTGAAGGAGTTTTAGATTAACAGGTACACATAGTAAGAACATTCAGCTCCTTCAAAGAAGGAGCCCTAAATCTGATTTAATTTAATTGCTAAAAAGACTCAGAATTGTCATTGTTAAAAAAATATTTGCACTCAAAATGTCTTTATTTGATTTGTTTCTAGGGCTAAGGAAACTGAAGTTAGCCAGCAAAGAACTCTGGGGTTTTCCCAGTCCAGGACCAGAACATCAGACATCTATTCAGGAGATCATATGGAGGATGCTAAACACCAAACAAAGAAGCACTTCTTGATGTGGATGTTAGGAAGTTATATTAGAAACCAAATGCTATTTAAATGTGACAGGTTTCAGTGAGACTGATGAGCCAGAGGAATGAACACTAGATTCCTAGATTTACTTCTGTCCATAAGATATTCACCTAACAAGCTCTTCTGTGTAGTGGGTATCTTTCTGTGGAAGAGCCACAGGGAGGGATACACAAGGGGCCAGTCAAATTCTGGAAAGGCTCACACTGGAACTGGAAACTGGAAATCACCAGCAAATGCTAAGATGCCAAGGTAACTTTATTAGCACTCTTGTGGGACCTGGGTTCAATTCCTAATTCCATGATTTATTATCTGTAAACTTTGGAGAAGTTACATCCGGACCTGAGTTTCCTTATTTTTAAAATTAAGGGATTTGCAATAGATGATCTTGATGGTTTTTTACAACTTATGCGAGTTGGGTTGTAAAATATAAATACTTATCTAAGAATTTGTTACCAATTGTTATTGGAGTATAGGCATCCATGTAATATAAGTGTGAAGAAATTGCAACAGAAGTTTTGGATCAGCTTGGTGAGTAATTTACAAATGACTGATGGATGAGTAACCTTTGCAAGGGGAAGGAACTGAGAACACATTGAAACAAACAATAGATTTTCCCCTTAAGAGACATAATGCCCTTGAATGACACAACTATGGACAGAGGAGGGCTGGTAGTAGAAAGAGACTTCTCCTTCCGTATTCTTACTGCTTGCTTCCTCTCACTGTTGATCTTGTCTACACTGTTGGGAAACACATTGGTGTGTGCAGCTGTCATCAGGTTCCGCCACCTAAGGTCCAAGGTGACCAATTTCTTTGTCATCTCCTTGGCTGTTTCTGACCTTTTAGTAGCTGTTTTAGTCATGCCCTGGAAAGCTGTTGCAGAGATTGCAGGTTTCTGGCCCTTTGGCTCCTTTTGCAATATCTGGGTGGCATTTGATATCATGTGTTCCACAGCCTCTATTCTAAACCTCTGTGTCATCAGTGTTGATAGATATTGGGCTATCTCCAGTCCCTTTCGCTATGAGAGAAAGATGACCCCCAAGGCGGCCTTCATCTTGATCAGTGTTGCTTGGACTTTGTCTGTGTTAATTTCCTTCATTCCAGTGCAGCTGAATTGGCACAAGGCCAGACCCATAAGCTCACCAGATGGGAATGTTAGTTCTTCCCAAGGTGAAGCAATGGACAACTGTGACTCTAGCCTTAGCAGGACATATGCCATCTCTTCTTCACTCATTAGTTTTTACATTCCAGTGGCCATCATGATAGTCACATACACAAGGATCTACAGGATTGCACAGAAGCAAATACGACGAATCTCAGCTTTGGAGAGAGCAGCCGTGCATGCTAAGAACTGTCAGAACACCACAGGAAATGGGACTAATATGGAGTGTTCCCAGCCCGAAAGTTCCTTCAAGATGTCCTTCAAGAGAGAAACCAAAGTTTTAAAGACTCTGTCAGTGATCATGGGAGTGTTTGTATGCTGCTGGCTACCTTTTTTCATATTGAATTGCATGGTCCCCTTTTGTGAGTCTGATTTGCCTTCTGGGGAAACAAAGCCCTTCTGTATTGATTCTATTACTTTTGATGTTTTTGTTTGGTTTGGATGGGCAAATTCCTCATTGAACCCCATCATTTATGCCTTCAATGCTGACTTCCGCAAGGCATTTTCAACTCTCTTAGGATGCTACAGACTCTGTCCCACTGCTAACAATGCGATAGAGACAGTTAGCATCAACAATAATGGGGCTGTGTTTTCAAGCCATCATGAGCCCAGAGGGTCTATTTCCAAGGAGTGTAATCTGGTTTACCTGATTCCACAATCTGTTACCTCCCCACGAGACTCAAAGAAAGAAGAAGGTGGAGGATCAAAACCACTGGAGAAAACCTCTCCAGCTTTATCTGTCATTTTGGATTATGAAGTTGATGTATCTTTGGAAAAGATTAACTCCATCACACAGAATGGACAACACAAGACCTGAATTGTAAGATGAATCCTACAAAATAAGTTTGTTAAAAGAAAAAACAAAAAGCTTGCAGTATTCCCTTTAGTTTGTTATTTTTGAAAATTAAGTTATGATGTGGTTTTATGTTCACAAAAGAACTGATTGCTGCTTTTACTGAGAATACAATTTTGTTTTATAACCCAGCCTAGTACATTTTTGATTTGTAAAAATTTCTGTATTGTTCATGCTGAATGAAACAGAGACCGAAGTAAAGGTATAAGGCAAGGAACACCTCATCAGTTTTATAATTATTTATAGAAACTAGTTTCTATTTTAGTGACTGAAAATAGGGCAAGAAATCAAGAATTAACAGTGACACTTAAAAAAATAAAGAAATCACCACTTCCAGAAAGAAACAAAAGCATTGAGTTTGCCATGTATAAATAGGTGCTAATATGTTTCAAATCAAGTTTTCAGATTGTAATATTAGGTAAATGCCTTTGTAAATTATTTCTGAAAAAAAAATGAGCCTTATAGTAAGAATGATTATTTTTAAATTTGGGAGATGCTTTGTTAATATTGGTTTTATTTATTTATTGTTTAAAATTGCTATTTAAAATATGTTATAACAAATTTATCTTTATCTTATTTAAAAGTATTATCTGATGGGAGATCTCTGAAATCTCATAATTATAATTGTTTTGATCATTTGACTGGTCAGCAATTCATTGTCAGTCGTTAATGAAACTGTTGGAAAAAAACACGTAGTTGGAGTAAACTTGCTTGTATATACACCTTCAGATCACAAAAAATGCTAAGAGAGAAAAATGTTGAGCTCTGACATTTCTTCTGAATTCATCAGAGATCAATACAGGATCAGAGCTGACAAAGAAAAAGATGACAGTTCCCTTTTTTCTTTTCTTTTCTTTTTTAACAAGGATTTAAAAACACAATGGATTGCTGCTATTTTTTTCATTACTTTCCCATTACAAAGTCTTCTTAAGAAAGCTGTCTGCAGCTCTGTAAATAAATATCTTTCCACTGGAAAATCAACTTCAGAGGAATCATGCTTCCTGTTGAGATTTTTGCCCCTGGCAACCAGAAGCATTAGACACTTTGTATTTATGTAAATTAATTGGCTTCTCAGTCTTTTCTTATTTCTAGTGGTGGCTACCTTTTTTTTTTTTTTTTTTTTTTTTTTTTCCTGAACAAAACCAATGACTGATAATAGAAATGCATAGTGACTCTCATAGGTCTAGCTACCTATTACTTGTGTATCTACAGCAACATCAATAGGAACAGAGCATATTGTGTGTCCTGCTTCTTTACTGTGTTTAAATTCCTTTAACATATAGATTGCTTTCCTGCTTTACTTTTCAACCAGGAATCAAGTCATTTTTCAGTTTTATCCATGTTTATAGTCCATTGAACAAACAGCAGTGCCTCATTACCATCTCGGATTAAGATGTTTCTGGAGGGGTTGGACAGGGAGCCCCATTATTTTTAGCTGTGTTGCCAGCAGCAAAAAGTCAATGGGATTTCTTATGCTGCTACAAATGCTTCCACTGTACTTTCAGTAAAGTTCCTGCTTCTTTAGTTCCCTCTGTGCCGTGAAGAGCATCCTTTTTGCAGCAACATCCAGGTGAAAGAGTAATTCTGTGTGCTCCAAAAGAGGAACTTGATTCATAAGTGTTTGACTGCATCTTCTTCGGGAGGAACTGCTTAATACTGAGGGAGGGGGAAAGTAAACATTTACTGACAGAATACATCCTGCATCAGGTCTGTGTTATATATGTATTGTGAATATTTTCCTAAGTTTTTTTTTTTTTTTTGCTTGTATGCTTTCATACATATAATAAAATTATTTTGTGGACACAAATGGAAATGGAAGAATTATATTTAATTCCTTAAAAACTCATTGCTTGAGTTTTTTAGATTCAAACACCAGGAGGGAAAAATTATAGGATTCACATTCATATAGCCGTCTGGTGTATGGGGAAAGGGCACTGGATTTGGAGCCAACTTTTGCATCTTAGTGTTGGCATTTACTTATCATGTGACTTGGGGTAGGAAATATTTAACTTCTGAGAGTTTTAGTTTCTTCATATATAAAATGGGCACATATTTATTGAAGTTTTTTTTATCATAGGATTGTTGTGAGAAAAGTGCTTCTTGGTAAACTCTAAGGCACTAGAGAAACCAGAGTTATTGTTTTGATAAGTATATGGGGCATTTAACATGTAAATATCTTATGTTAGATATTGAGCTACTGTTAAACACATGAGGATGTTCAGCAAAAAAAAATGTGTGATTTCAAAAATATCTTCATGCTTTCAGTTTTAGGCATCTTAACTTTGCCTTTATTTTGTATCTTTGAAAAGGAAGAGTTTTGGGGGCTTAAGAGCTTTTGGAAAGGAATACTTTTTTTAGGTTCTGGTTATGATTTAATAGTCTTGAAAGGTTATTTAAGATTATTTTCTATTTATCAACCCAATTGATTTCAGCAAGGATCTATTAAATGAGAATGTGTTACAATGGAGAAAAAAAGCATTGACTCAGGAGTCAAAGAATCTGGGTTCAAATCCAGATTATTGCTCTGGTAACAAAGTGGTAAGCCACTTAACCTGTTTCCTCATCTGTAAAATGAAGGGGATGTATCAAATGACTTCTGACATTTCAACTCTAGATAGTTAATCCTCTGCCCTACAACATGCAACCTAGTCTCTGCTTTTAAGTAACTCATTGTATAATACTACTTACACTGGCACACAGTATTTTAAAAAAGTCAAATAGCCAACAACTATTCAGAGCATGGCTCTTTGGTGTTGAGATCTGTTGTTCAAAGTCATTGTGTAATTTGTCGACTTGGAACCACAGAAGCTGAATTTCATTTTCAGCCCCCCCCTTATAACCTCTGCTTATCTCCCTTCCCAGTCAGTTAAAAAAACCTGTATGAAACATGGAAGGTTTGAATAAAACAAAAACAAATAAACAAAAGCACAACCCTCACCTCAAGGAACTGAATTCTAATGAGGAGACAACATGTAAACAGTCTTGTATGTACAAAATATATATGGTAAAAATGATAGTTAATTTGAGAAAGAAGGAATTCCTCCTTGAAAAAATGCCAATTGCTTAAATTACATTAAAAATAATCTGCTTTAAGATTTTATAGTCCTCATGATAATCTCTTGGGCTAAACAGTTCAGGTATTGTTCTCATTTTACAATTGAAGAAACTGAGATTCAAAAAGTGGAAGTGATTTGCTGTTCTAGTTAGAATAGATGAAGCAGAGATGTAATATTCTATGTTCCATGCTCTAAGCTTTCTTTCCAGTCTAAACATTCTATGATTTTGAGATACAATTAAATACATAGGTAGCTGGATGCAGGATGTTTTTATTCTTTGCAAGAATACATTGGATTTATCAAGTGCCCCCTGGTAGAATATGTCCCTTGGTGCTACTGAAACTGTCTGACCTTGTTAAAAAGTCAATTTTTTCCCCCAGAGGAATGGTGTTGACTGACCAGTAGATGAAGTGGAGGCTGGGCTAACAACTAAAGGATTAAGTCTACTATTCTGAACATCACACAACAGATGGTGTCTTTTCAAATTCCCCAATTTGTCTTCCTGGGCACTAGAAGAGAATAAACATATCTTCAGTTAGCACACAGAAAGCATCATGGTTTTTCTTTAAATCATATTTCTTTTTCTGAAAACTTTGCTGCACTAAAGCTGAGTTGCTTTTTCAATGTGAAGTTGCATATTGTGGCAAATAAAATGCTACAGAATGATGTCATCTTCTAATTGAGAAATGAAGTTAAAAATTCACCCATTTCTTTTTGTACTAAAATTATAAACCCAGCTAAATGATTTGGTGAATAGCACAAGGTAAATGACATATCTAGAAATTATATCAAACAATTGCAGGATTCAACAAAATATCAAAGATACTATAATTTTCTCTCTTGGCATGTTGGATTGATAGATAAAATGTATCTTAGTAAATGTTAATTTCATTGAAAGGAACTTCTAAAGAACTTAATTTGCAGCCCCAAAAGCAAAATTATAGCATGACTTTCATTTAACCTTTAACTACTCATTGCTCTGCCTTATTAATGCTAAATCTAAGTAAAACACATTACAAATATAAACATTTAATTTAAGATAAGTTTTTCCCCCACCTTTTTTGAGAAGGTTTTTTTTTTTTCATTTTCATAGTGAAGCAGATGAGAAAATCTAAACTGTTGGCTAAAATAACAGGAAAATTGGGAAGAACTTATGCAAGCAAGAAGCTTAAGAGTCAGGAGATCTGAGTTTTTATTATGGCCTTTTCACTGGCTTTTTCCTTAAATGTAAAATGAAATGAATGTAAAATGAATGTAAAATGCTTGGCAAATCTTAAAGTACTATGTAAATGCTATTTTATTAGCATTAAATTATTGTGACTATTTTATTACTGTTATTATTATTTGCCTCCATTATGATGATGTATTCCCCAAGTTCTCTGTATTTCTGCCGATCTCAATCGATAAACACACAAAGAGCAATACGGGCACATACTAATAAATATTGGACAACAAATTTCAATAGAAAAAAAAAAGGCAGGTACACTCACTTTTAAGTTTAATCTACATTATTAACATTTTCATAAATATAGTAATCAACAAAACAGTAAATCAAATTGTAATTTGAAGTTATTGACAATTTCTAAGGTGTAAATATTCTCAATGAAAATTTTATGATCAGCTTGAAGAAACAGGTAACAACTCCAGTAAACCCCTGTATATAAGATAGGTCATGGAAATAATAAAATTCTCCCATATTGTGTAGCCTAGATCTCAATCTTGGAGACTCTATAACAAAAACAACAATTGGCATTTTTTATAACAGTTCAAGTTCATAAAGTATTTTATATTAAGTATATGTTTTATATAGCAATACAGTTTAATAAATGTTTGCTGACTGATTATTTTTTAATTCTCACAGCTGAGATGTAGATTTTATGCAAGATGTCCCAAAAGTCTTAGTTCCCTTTTAACTTTCAATAGTTTAAAATTACTCTAAAACATTTTGAGATATTTTGCATATGGAGTAATTAATATCACCATAATACAGTAATTGTAATTATCTTTATTTAGAGATCAGGAAACTAAGGCTGAGAGGTTAAGTTATCCAAGGACAAACAGCTAGTAAATGGAAAAGCCTACATTGATCTATTTATATTAAAGTCATTTTTGTATAATCTCTTTTTTCTTCTAGCACTGAATCCTCTCATATATCAGAGAAGACCAATTAAAGAAAGTCAAGCAATATGTAATTATTTCTATCAGTGTATGAAACATTCTGCTTCCACAGTTGTCCACCTGTTTTCCTAGAGTCCAAAATACTTTGGATTATTTCTTCCAAACTGGTGGTGTGACTCTCTAGTTCAAAGATGTCAAATATGTTGCCCACAATGTTTTTTTTGGGATCTGAACCAATTTAAATGGTTTGGGAAATGTTTAACAAAATAAACAAAAATACAATAATGCATAGATATTATTATATTTTGAAATAAAGTCAATATGTTGCTCAAAGGGATCCTTAAGTATAGATTAATGACCCTTGTTTCAATTTCTTTGATACCATTACTCTAGATAACTTGGGCAGAAACTGCATATGGTCTTGGATTCCTTAATTACCTTAAAGATTTATTCATCTTTGATTAACTATCATTTCCTGTAAAATGATGATATGAAATTTGCCACACACTTTTCTCCTTGGAATCCTTATGAAGCATATTGACATGATGAGCACAAGTATATGAGAAAATGCCATACTCATTATAATGGCCAAAACCCTGTTGCTTATCTGTTCATCACTTGTGTGTTGCTGATCCTCTTGCGTCATTGAAAGTTGCAAAGGCAGCTTATATAGCAAGCTTCATGACTTGATCAGCTGAATCCCTTAGATTCCTTGCATTTTTAATATTTGTGATTCCCATCTGAGAGAAGGATTTACTCCTAACAAAAATAATTCATTTCCTCCAGAATTTTCTTTTTTGTTGTTGCCTTAATTCTCCATATCTCTCTGTTAGGAGATTTCTGATAAATTCTGTTAGATTTAGATAATTTCTGTTAGGAAATTATTGATGGAACTGGGCAATTTATTGGAAGGTATGATTTGGGGTAAAGAGTGTCAGGATCTCTGTGGTACAGTGCTCTCTTGTGTTTTGATAAATCTGTTGACCTTTGATATTGCCTTTGGCCTGGCTATGTAATCTTAGGGAAGTTGGGAGCATGTTAAAAGACAGGTTTATCTGTTTTATTTAAATGTTATAGCTCGTGTACATGGGAAATTAACCACTATCAAGTAGATTCAACTTTTTGAAAATATGAGGTTATCTATATTTGTGAGAAACAAGCATACAAAATAATTAACCCATTAGAAAAAAGTCCTAAAAACTCAGATCCTGGGAACATGGGTTGGGCAAGTAAGAAATACAGAAAGACAGTCCCAAGTTGCATAATCTCTGAACTGGAATAGAAATCAGATGTCATGTAGACCTCCAGCTTCTTTAATCCCATAAGGGTCACATACAAATTTCATGGGTGAAAAGGATTACCAGTGGAAAAAGTTTAAGAAGCCCTGCTCTATGGTCTAGGCCAAACCTGAATAGTAATTCCTTCTGTCATATCCCTTAAAAGAGATTTCCATCTTTATTGGAAAAATCTCCTTTGATAGGGAACCCATTACTTCTAAAGGCAGTCCATTCTATGCTGAAACAGCTCTGAATTTCTTTGAACTTTCTAAGTCTTGACAGAAATATAAACTTTTTATCATTGGACAGAAATATGTTTTGCTCCTGTCACTAACTTGCTTTTGTCTCAACCATAATGAGTCTGGTGCTCTCTTTCTACCTCTTTGCCAGCTCTTCAAAATTTTGAAAGCACATATTATTGTTCTCTTTAAGTCCTTTTGGGGAGTAGAGAGTGGAATTGAAGAAAGAGTCACTGGGCTTGAGTCGAGTCACAGAAAAAAGTATGTATCATTTAAAATTCTTCTAAATATCTTTTGAAATTCATCCAGATTATGTTTTATCTAAAGATGGTATTGCTTAAACTGGGAAAACCTTTTTACATTCAAAGGTTCTAATAAAGGCCTCATTTCCAAATTATATAGAGAAGTGATTAAAATTTATAAGACATCAAGCCATTCTCCAACTGATAAACGGTTAAAGGATATGAACAGATAATTTTCAGATGAAGAAATTGAAACTATTTCTAATCCTATGAAAAGGTGCTTCAAATCACTATTGGTCAGAGAAATTCAAATTAAGACAATTTTGAGATATCACTACACTCCTCTTAGATTGGCTAAGATGACAAGAAAAGATAATGATGAATTCTGGAGGGGATGTGGGAAAAAAAGGGACACTAATACCTTGTTGATGGAATTGTAAACAGATCAACAATTCTGTAGAGCAATTTGGAACTCTACTGAAAGGGCTATCAAACTATGCATATCCTTTGATCTAATTCAAGGTATGAAAACAAAGACAAAGATAAATACATAGTGGTAGAAGTTGGGATGTTGCTTTTAGAGAATAGCAAGTAGGATGTTTTGATTAGAACATCATGTATATGAAATTTCTAGAGAGACATCTTGGAAACTTATAAAGGGCTTATAATGCCAAATGAGGAGTTTTTATTTTGTCCTAGAGATAATAGGGAGCCACAGAAGGATTTGGAGCAGGGAGGGTAATCTAGTGAGATATTGTCTTTTAACAACAATGTGGATTTTGGAAGGCAATGTTAGAGGTAATGGTATCCTGGTAATCCCCTCCTTATATCAGAGGTAATAGTAGAAAGAGCACTACATTTGGGGTCAAAAGACTAAGCTCTTCTAATTATTATCTATGTAAGTCTTATTTTTTTCTGGATCTTAGTTTCCTTCTTTGTAAAAATATGGGATTTGAAGCTGAATATCTCTGAGAGTTCTTTCAGCTGGAAATCCTATGAAACTTTACTTTAAGTTAAGAAGGAAATGGCAGAGCAGCTTTTAACAGTGATCTGGATCTGTCATTTTGTCCTAATGTTTAAAGATAGGTGTCTTTCAAGTAGTTCAAAGAATTAATAGGGTAAAATGTTATTGTAAATGCATGTTTAAATCACCCTCAAAGTCCCTGCAATTTTCTGAGATGGCATTTTTTAGGTCAAATGAATTTGGCTTTGTGGACATGTTGACTGTAATTATGATAATGACTAGCTCAGTCTGAAAGATACACATTTAATGAACACACTGCTGTTTATTTTCTGCTAAGCTGCAAATGAACACCACAGGGGAAATTTCTATTAATCTGCCAGTATAGTTTTTGACTCTGTACAGATATGGTCTTCATCTTTTGAAGGCATTTTTCCCTCCAGGTTCTGCCAGGCAAAGCTCTCTCAGTGAGGAATAAGGAATCCAGCTGACTAATTCACTTGTAAGATACCTTCAGACTTGCTTATAACCTGCACTTAGGGTCATTTAGTGCTAGAGGATGAATCTGCTGCCAGAATTCTATGTTGCTAATAACAGCAGGACAGGAATATGGAACTCCTGCATTATCCCAAATGAGATTGAAGTCAGAAATGTGGCTTTTCTAGTTCATTTGAAGGGTGTTGTTCTTATTCAGTCATTTCATTTGCGCCTGATTCTTCATAACCTCATTTGGAGTTTTCTTGACAAAGATACTGGAGTGGTTTGCCATTTCCATCTCCAGCTTATTTTACAGATGAGAAATTGAGGTAAACAGGGTTAATTGTCCAAAGTCATACAGCTAGCAAGTGTTTGAGAATAGAGTTGAACCCAGGTCTTCCTGCCACATATCTGATACTCTATCTGCCCTGTCACCTAGATGATTCTGCATTTGAAGAGATAACTCTAATAATCATAAAAGGTACAAATAACTTATATAGAATACTCAAGGTGTACTTGACTGGTAGTCATATAGCACAACTTAGGAAATTATAGCTCTATGAGGAAGACACTGTGGTGTTCTGGAAAGAACACTGGATATTTACTTTGCTACACATTACCAGTATGAACTGGGAAAAATCAAGTGAACAAGCATTTATTTAGCTCCTATTAAATGGCAAACAAAGTGCTAAATTCTGGGATTATGAAGACAAGCATGTTCCCTGCCCTCAAGGAGTTCACAATCTGATAGGAAATACAATATCTAAACAACTCTATACAAACAAGCTACATGCTGGATACATTGGAGACAATCACCAGAGGGAAGGCTCTAACATTAAGGAGGATTGGGAAGGAAGTAAATTTTCTTCCCTGGGTCTCTAATTTCTCACATGTCAAATGGAAGAGCTGAAGTAATGTGTGGCCCATGAACAAGCCAATTTACTTTCTAGAATCAAAGCTAACTGTATTGCTAAGACAATTGTATAAATTATACAGGCTCAAGAGTAGCTTCTTTTCCACTCCCAAGTTCCTTTCAAATTGTAATTCTATGATCCTATAAAATTTGATATTTTTCAAAAGACTAAACATGAGATTGACCTATATTTGAAGATACAACAATATGTCTTGTAAATTACAAAGAAAATAATCTATAATTACTGTTGATCCAATTATAAATTGTACTGAAATTTGAACAAAACTCATGTTTCCCTGCAAATAGTATTGTTTTTCACTGAGCCATGTCTTTTAAATACATGTATACACAACACACTTATGCATACAGACATATATGTATATATATATATATATATATACACACACACATATATATATATACATATATATATAATATCCACACACATGCACATATATATATACATATATACAGAAATAGCAGGTAGGGGTTGGACTCGTGATTTCATTGGTATATAAGGAATTTCTAGATGAAGAGACTCCCTCTACCATTGCAGGTTGACATCCTTCTCTGTAACTTCTAGTCTTATAGAGTTGACTAGAATCATTGAGAGGTTAAGTGAGTTGTCCAACTCAATGTTTCAAGTCTTTCTGACTTTGGGATCAGCTTTCTGTTTATTACGGCATACTATTTTATGTATCCATGTGTGCTATAGGATGTTCTAAAATTTCAATGTAGTTTTAAGTTTTTAGAACTTAAAACTGAAAAGTTAAAAACTGCACAAATTTTGGGACATTTTTTGTGTGTTTATGACTGAATAAAACCTGAATGCATACACATACATGTATATTAACATATATATTACATATAACATATATGTATATCCTAAAACATATCTATATACATAAATGAATGTGTTTGCATATCCTTTAAATATAAATATCTTATATGTTTAAGCTTTACACTAAAAATCTAAACAAATATTTAGAATATAAAATACAACTATATTCTGTATGCCTGGAGAGAAAAAAGGCAAACCACTCTAGTATCTTTGCCAAGAAAACCCCAAATAGGATCATGGTGAATCTAAAATGGCTGAAAAACAACTTAGTAATAGCATATATTTGCGTGCATATATATATATAAACATATAATTTGTAATAAGTCTTTCAGGGATAGCCCATATTCAGATTCCTGAATATAATTTCCTTTTTATTAATTCTTATTATTTTATGTTTAAAAATTGTGTCTTATTAAAATGGAGTTTTCAAACATATCCTCATAAAATATACTCTAGAGAGTCAAGTTTTGCACATTATATTAGTGATTTCTTAACATGTATTCTCATTATTTATTAGGTTTTTAAAAATACAAGTTTTTGGTGATTTACTTTTTTTTTTGGTCATTATACCTATAGCTTCTAGCACAATTCCTGGAACCACAATAAGTGCTTTATGAATGCTTGTTATTAATTAATTTATTCACATTCAAAGCAATGTTTTTGCTAAAACAGGAATTGGTAGTGTAGTGGATAGAGAGCAGAGCCTGGAATCTGGAAGACCTAAGTTCAAATCTAGCTCAGAAAATTGCTAGTTATGTGAACCTGGGCAAATGGCTTAAACTCTGTTTTAATTACAAAATGGGGATTGCTATGAGAATCAAATGAAATAATATTTGAAAAAAGTGTTACTATGGTTCTTGGAACATAGTAGGCAATCTCTCTGTATCTATTATCTATACTATATAAATTTATATCATTTCCTCCTCCCTTTACTTTAAAGTATTGGGTAAAAATATAATTATTTATTCAGCACCTATTATGTTCTAGTGGCTATGCTAAGCACAGAAAATACAAAAAGGTAAAAAGATAGTCCCTGCCCTCAAGAAACTTCCAATGTAATGCGGGAAACATGTAAATATATGTATAAAAAGCAAACTATATACAAGGTACATGGAAAATATATAAAAGAGGGAAAGCACTGGAAAAATATTAGTGAAATTATTTTTATTTGTTTAAAAAGTAACTTATTTTTCATTTGCACAACTAGATCATATTTTAGTAGAAGATAGGACTTATATGTACATCATCTAAAAACACTTTAAAAATACTTTTTTTTTAGAAAAAAAGAAAACAGCATGAAAGTACCAAATTAAGATATCTAAGGCCTAGAGAAAAAAGTGTTTAAGTCATCAAGAGAGAAAGAGACTGGAATAAATTTCCAATTATCATTTTTTTTGAGATCTTTCAGCAGGGACCTTGCATCATGGGCAAGGCAACTGAATCCAGAAAAAGAAAATACTCACCTAAAGCCACATAACTAGTAATCTGGATCATCATTCTTTTTTTTTAATATATTTTAATAGTTTTTATTTACCAGATATATGCATGGATAATTTTACAACATTGACAATTGCCAAATCTTTTGTTCTAATTTTCCCCCCCTTTCCCCCTCCCCAGATGGCAGGTTGACCTATACATGTTAAATATGTTAGAGTATAAATTAAATACAATATATGTATACATGTCCAAACAGTTGTTTTGCTGTACAAAAAGAATTGGACTTTGAAATAGTGTACAATTAGCCTGTGAAGGAAATCCAAAATGCAGGCAGACAAAATTAGAGGAATTGGGAATTCTACGTAGTGGAGCATCATTCTTATATCAAATTTGGTGACTCTGCATAGCATCACTCTGAAAATGGCATCAACAAATCAAATAATCATTTTTTTTTATTAAGCATTTGCTAAGTAACACACACTATCCTATTCTTGGGACTACAAGGCCAGAAGTTAAAACTATCATCTGTCATTGAGGATCTTTAATTCTACATTAGATCTTTCATGGAATTATGTATTATTGGATTTAAATAATAATGACTACTTTTTAAATAGCACTTCAAAGGTTTAAACTGCTTTATAACTATTTCATTTGATCTTCACTACAATCTTGTGAGAAAGGTGCTATTATTGCCCAATTTACAGATGAGGAAATGAAGCAAATTAGCTTCTCTGAATCTCAATTTCCTCATGTGTAAAATGACCTTTAAGGTTCCTTCTACCTCTAAATCTAGAGTCTAAATCATACAAATTGCTGCATCTTCCATCTTATAGACTTTTTTTTTTGGCTGTCCTCAATGCCTGGAATTCTCTCCTTCCTTATTCCTGGCATCCTGTGATTCTTCCTTCAATTCCCCATTAAAACCCTGCCTTCCACAAAAAAGCTTTTTTTTTTTTTAATAACTTTTTTTTGTTGCTAGTGATCTCTATGTTGATTATCTCCTACACATACACACATCTGGCTTCTACATATTTTTTTAACAATTGCTATCATGTTGTCTTTCCCATTAGATTGTGAGCTCTTTGAGAGCAAAGATAATCTGTGTGTGTGTGTGTGTGTGTGTGTGTGTGTGTGTGTGTGTGTGTGTATGTGTGTGTGTGTGTGTGCACGTGTCCTTAGAAATTAATGCAGTACTTGACACATAGCAATTACTTAATAAATACTTTTTTATCTATCTGACATTGACTTTGGTTGGATGAATGGATTTCTGAGTCTCAGTTTGCTCTTTTCCAAAATGAGGGAATTTCTAAGATCCTTTCCAGCCTAATGTTTGTTACTGTTGTTTTCATATATAGATATAGAATATAGCTATTGATATTTATTATAGCTATCTATCTAGCTAGCTAGCTATTTTTCTAGCTATCTATCTAGTCTTGACAAAGAGTATACCTGGGCTCTAACTGGAATAAGGAGGCAGAAGACAAATTGAATGACATTTTAGAAGTTGTACAGTTCTTTCAATAATCCCTGACTTTTCCCTGAAACAAACAAAAAAGTACCTTTTTAATGTGACTATCTTTCTTATGATGGTACATTGCTATGACCTATTAAATACCACAGATTACAAATAATTTAAATATCAGATCACCAAAAAGTCAATGGTGATATTGGATTACTTGCCATCTAGGGAAGAGAGGGAAATTTGGGAACACAAGATTTTGCAAGGGTTAATGTTGAAAAATTATCTATGCATATATATTGAAAAGAAAAAAAATCTAAATTCTAGATCGAATGAAAAAAGGCGATAGTGAATTCAGCAATAAAAGTACACAGTAACATGTATTATAAATATAATTAAAAAGATATGTCAGGTAATAGAGATGGGCTGGTTATGTGCAAAGGTGAGGGATATCTAATACATAGTCTGTGTTCTGCACTGATATCTACATAATATTGAGAACCAGAAGAATGTCTCTAGAATATTGAGTAAAACCTTCTAAGGAGCAATTATGGGAAGAACATGAACAGGAATCATATATAATAGAATGAATGGCTGGATTGTGGCATGTATCATTTCAGATCACAGACACACTGAAGTTTTAAAGTGGTATCTTTTTTTGGAATTTTTTAATATTTTATTTTTCCTAGTTACATGTAAAACATTTTTTTACATTTCTTTTTAAAAATTTGAGTTCCAGATTGTTTCTCTTCCTCCCTCCTCACCCTTCCCATTGAGAAGGCTCATGTGAAGTTATGCAAAAGATTTCTATAAAAGTGATGTTGTGAAAGGAAACAGATTCCTGCCCCTCGCCAAAACCAAACCAAAACAAAACAACAAACAAATAAAAAAACCAAAAAAACTCAAGAAAAATAAAGTTTAAAAAAGGTATGCTTCAATCTCTATTCTGATGCAATCAGTTCTTTTTCTGAGTGTGAATAGTATTTTTCATCATATGTCCTTAAGAATAGTCTTGGATCATTGTATTGCTGAGAATAGTGAAATCATTCAATTGATCATTCTACAACATTGCTCTTACTTCAAACACAATTCATTTCATTTTGCATGAGCTAATGGAGGATTCTTTAGGTATCATTTCTTATAGATCAAAGTATTTAATCATAATTCCATAGCACAATTCATTTATCCATTCCCCAATTGCTGGGGATCCCCTCAATTTCAAATTCCAATTCTTTTTAAAATTTTTACTTGTTTTGAACATTTTTTAAACTTTTTTTTGTTTCAAATTCTCTCTCTCTTTTGATTCCCTCCCTCATATATTGAGAGGGTAAGGACTATTTTATCAATTATAAAAGGGACATGATTCATATTTCTATATTAGCCATTTACAAAAAATAAAAATGAAGAAGGCTAAAATTTTTTTATTGAATTAATCGGTTCTTGCTTTGGAGGCCAATAACATTTTCACTGGAATTATCTTGAATTATTGTATTGATCAGAATACAGTTGATCTTTTACAGTTGATCATCAATACAACAATGCAATTTATGTGCACTACATTTACATGATTCTGCTCAATTCACTTTGCAGCAGCAGTTCATATAGGTCTTCTAGGATTTTTCTGAAACCATCTTGTTCTTCATTTCTTATAATACAGTAGTCTTCCATCACAGTTGCATACCACAACTTATTCAGAATTCCCCAATTAATGGATATCTCTTCAACTTCTAATTTTGCCAACATAAAAAGGGATGGCATAATTATTTTTGTAATGTAGATCCTTTCTCTGTCTTTGTTCTTCTTGGGATACAATGGTTGTAGTGGTGTTGCCAGGTCAAAAGATATGCATTAGTTTAGTGGCCCTTTGGGCATAGTTTCAAATTGTTCTTGACATTAGTTGAACTAGCTCACAACTTTACCAATAGTACATTTAATGTACTTATTTCCCCTCACATTCTTGAAGCAATATCAGGAACAAGGTAGGTAAAAATTCCACTATTTGCTGTTGTGTTCAGACAATATCCAACAAATTGGGTTCAATTCCCGACCCACCTTTTAATACTGAAATGGCTAAATTAGAGTGTGCTTAGGAGAGGGTGACTAGGATAGAAGTCAACTCAAAGTTGTGCTATTTAATTATCAGCTGAAAGAATTGAACTGATTGAAATGTTAAATTAGCAAAGAAAAATCTTTACAGAGAGCTAGTAGTGGGGCAAAGTGATCTGGTCTCTCTTTTTCTGTTTTTGAAGAGCTGTTCTTTCACTAAGGAATTAAATCTACTTTGCTTATCCTTAGAAGTCAGGATAAGGAAAAACAGGCAAGGCAGAGTTTTAAAATATAAGATAAAATTTATTACTATTTAAATCTGCTTCTAGGCCTAGTGAATATAATAAAGATGACAATACTCCCCAAACTAATCTATTTATTTAGTGCTATACCAATCAGACTCCCAAGAAACTATTTTGGTGACCTAGAAAAAATAACAACAAAGTTCATATGGAAAAATAAAAGGTCGAGAATTTCAAGGGAATTAATGAAAAAAAGGTCAGATGAAGGTGGTCTAGGTACACCTAATCTAAAACTATATTATATAGCAGCTGTCACCAAAACCATTTGGTAGTGGCTAAGAAACAGACCGGTCGATCAGATGAACAGATTAAGTACAAAGGACAAAAAGGGGTACAACTATAGCAATCTAGTGTTTGATAAACCCAAAGACAGCAACATTAGGGATAAAAATGCATTATTTGAAAAAAACTGTTGGGAAAACTGGAAATTAGTATGGCAGAAATTAAATATGGATCCACACTTAACACCATATACCAAGATAAGATCAAAATGGGTCCATGATTTAGGAGGCATAAAGAATGAGATCATAAATAGATTAGAAGAACAGAGGATAATCTACCTCTCAGACCTGTGGAGGAGGAAGGAATTTATGACTAGAGAAGAACTAGAGATCATTATTGATCTCAAAATAGAAGACTTTGATTACATCAAACTAAAAAGTTTCTGTACAAACAATACTAAATGCAAACAATTAGAAGGGAAGTAACAAATTGGGAAAATATTTTTATAGTTAAAGGTTCTGATAAAGGTCTCATTTCCAAAATATATAGAGAATTGATCCTAATTTATAAGAAATCAAACCATTCTCCAATTGATAAATGGTCAAAGGATATGAACAGACAATTCTCAGATAATGAAATTGAAACTATATCTACTCATATGAAAGAGTGTTCCAAATCACTACTGATCAGAGAAATGCAAATTAAGACCACTCTGAGATATCACTACACACCTGTCAGATTGGCTAAGATGACAGGAACAAATAATGATGAATGTTGGAGGGGATGTGAGAAAACTGGGACACTAATACATTGTTGGTGGAGTTGTGAAAGAATCCGATCATTTTGGAGAGCAATATGGAACTATGCCCCAAAAGTTATCAAACTGTGCATACCCTTTGACCCAGCATTGCTGTTATTGGGCTTATATCCCAAAGAAATACTAAAGAGGGGAAAGGGACCTGTGTGTGCCAAAATGTTTATAGCAGCTCTTTTCATAGTGGCTAGAAACTGGAAGATGAATGGATGTCCATTAATTGGAGAATAGTCGGGTAAATTATGGTATATGAAGGCTATGGAATATTATTGCTCTGTAAGAAATGACCAGCAGGATGAATTCAGAAAGGCTTGGAGATATTTGCATGAACTGATGCTGAGTGAAATGAGCAGAACCAGAAGATCACTAGACACTTCAACAACAATACTGTATGAAGATGTATTCTGATGGAAGTGGATATCTTCAACATAAAGAAGATCCAACTCACTTCCAGTTGATCAATGATGGACAGAAACAACTACACCCAGAGAAGGAACACTGGAAATTGAATGTAAACTGTTAGCACTACTGTCTATCTACCCAGGTTACTTATACCTTTGGAATCCAATACTTAATGTGCAACAAGAAAATTGGATTTGAACACATATATTATATCTAGGTTATACTGTAACACATGTAAAATGTATGAGATTGCCTGTAATCTAGTGGAGGGAGTAGATGGAGGGAGGGGAAAATCTGGAAAAATGAATACAAGGGATAATGTTATAAAAAATTACTCATGCATATATGCTGTCAAAAATGTATAATTATAAAATTAATAAAATAAAAAAAAATAAAAAATATATTTATGTCATTAAAATAAAATAAAATAAAATAAAATAAAATAAAGCTGTTTCCATGGAATAGACTGCTTGCTGATGTGGTAAATTCTTTCTCTCTGAAGATTTTCATATAGTAACTGGTTGACTGGTAATACTTGTAGTAGAAGAGGTTGAAATAGATTAGAGTTGTTAAATGTGGAACATGTGCACATGCATGCAACCTACAACACTCTTTAGTACAACTCCTAACAGGTTAAAATACAATTAAGAAATATTTGACAAAATAAATAAAATACAATAAAATATTTATAATACTAATATGTGGCTTTCTAAATTAATATAAGTCTCATAGTAATCCTCATGTCTAGTTTAGTAGCCCCTGTTTTTATTATTTGATACCATTTGACTAGATGACCCCTGAGATTCTGTCCTTCCCTAAAAGTCTATGTTACTATGAAATGAAAGATCATGGTCAAGAACTCATGATTAGAAAAAAAATTCTCAATAAAGTGGTTTTCTGCTAAGTAAGAATTTATAAAAATGGGATCTTATTCATGGAAGACAAATTTCTTAAAAGGAATTATAAGAAATGGGCTGCTGTGGGGAATATGAAACAGTCACTTAAGAATTAAAAAATTCCATAATCCTAGACTTTAGTATTGAAAAAAAGTCTTGGAAGGGAGCATTTTTCACAGTTTAAAGATGACTTTGAGGCTCATAATGATAAAGTGAACTGGGTCATGAACTTAAATGCCTTATATCAATGACAGTAAAGAAAAAAGTCAAATATTCATTTGACTTTGAGAATGATGAAAGCATGGTGTAAGAGAAAAAAAGTTGGCTTAGTTTAAGAAGATTTGAGTTCCAACTACCATTGATTTTGTAAAGGCTTGCCAGTCTGAAATTTTAGCTCATGTTCAAAATTCCTTTCAGAATTTGATGTTCAATGTTCTTTCCAGCTCTTGTATTGTGAGCTCCTTGCGAGTAGGGACAATGTTTTGTTTCCTTTTTTTGTGTTATTTTGATATATGTGTGTGTGAATGTGTGTATAGTGTGTATATGTGTGTATGTGTATGTATATGTGTGTATGTGTATGTGCATTCCTTTTTTTTCGTATTCTTAGTGCTCAATGTCTGACATTTAATAAGCACTTAATAAATGATTGCTGGCATGAGAATTAACTATGATCTTGGGCTTTTTTCATCCCTTGTCTTACAGGTTCCAGAAGTCTATGTTCTTTAAGATTCTTTCAGGCCCTAAAATTCTGCTTCATGAGATCTCTCCTAACTGAAAAATTTCTTGTTTTATATTATAAGGTCCCACCTAGCTTTGACATTAACACTAATAATGAGAATGGCAATGGCCATGATTATAATCATGAATGTGATACTTTGCATACATTACCTAATTTGAGCATAATAATTCTGTAAGGAAGTCACTTCAGAAAATATTATTTTTATCTTACACATGATGAAAATGAAACAGGAAAAATGAAAAGGCAGCTGGAGAGTCTGGTCTGTGGTCCCATGATGGCTGAGTGTCAGAGCTAGTATTTGAGTCCAAGCAATCACCAAACATTTATTAAGTACTCCTTTTATATAAAGTCTCTCCTAATTGCAAGAGTCATATTCTTTACAATAATGCATTTACTTTCATTCTGCAAATTAACTATTGACTCTTGCAGGATTTATATTCTATAATTCTTATGAATAAATAATTATTATTAGGTATGTTTATATTTACTGAATTCATGATTTTCATTGACCTATAGAATTGTTGGTGATAAATGTCCTCTCTCAAGTCAGATCAGATATTTCTTTTGTAATTTATTGTTTGAGAGTTGTATGGATTATTATGAGGTTGTGACTTAGCTAAGGTCACACACCTAATGAATGTCAGAAATAGGCTTAGAACCCAAGAATAGTTCTTTAACATCCACTATTTTATGTGGCTTCTCTGTCTTAACTATGTTAGGACACAGAATCTGACCTCTTAATCAAGGTTGATTCTAAATTGCATGGATTTTGAAGATCTAATTGATTAGTAGACTAAGAGTTCATTTTTAAAATGTAGCTGAATTAGTGTAGGAGGCAGCAAAGATTATACAGGTGAAAAGAGAAATCATCTCTAATATTAACAAAAAGAATGTAGGAGGAAGTAGTCAGGAATGATTAGTAATGGTGCATAGATTTCAGAGTGCAACACTGGTAGTTGGGGGCAATTTGAACAAGAAGTTTGAATTCTGAAGAAAGGAGGTTATATGAAGGGATATGTAGAAGCAAGTTATAGCATGGTATTGTTATGGAAAATAGATGCCTCCCAAAAATCTTTCCTTGCATTCTATTTCAAAGTATCTCCTTAAAAGAGTCTTTAAGGATTCTTTCTATAAGATAGATAGACTATGACACATATATTTATATATGTCAGTGATTTTTAGTTAAAAGAACCAGGCACAACCAATTGGCATAAACATTTTTTCATCCTTTGAGTTGTTCTTAAAATTTTGGTTCTTCTGTTAAATATGAACAAGTAGGAAAACAATTAATAACTGTTCTTATACATAGAAAAACAGTATAAAACAAACTTTTAAAAATAAATTTGGTTGGCAGTAAAGAGTAATCTTAGATAGTGACTGCAAGGCCTCATGGAGAGACAGCATTAGGCTGTCTTCAAAATCAAGGTGAGAAGGATAGGTGAAACAGAGATCCCGGTACTTTGCAAGGCCATTCATAGAGGAAGGAAAAAATGAGGGCTGGTCTAAGGAAGAACTCATTCGGGATGCAGCTGAATGAAGAAAGGTATAAAAATGGGAGAAATAAATCACCTTGAAGTTTTGGTTTTATTTTTTCTAATAGGTACTAGATTCAATTATTCAAATATTCCAAAGGAGTACAAGTTCTATTAGCATCTTCTGAAGTTCTTGTCATTCTAGTTTAGTTGCAGCTTTTGTTCTAGACCTGCAGGTAGTGCTCAACAAATGTTTGTTGAGTTGTTGGCAATTCCATTATAGTTTGTTCTAAAAATGTTACTGACCGTGGATGCAATATGATGTCACAATGACTATATACTTTGTGGTTCATAGGATCTTGAGTTGGAAGGCCCCTAAGAGACCATTTAAGTATGTTAGATTCAAACATCCCTTGGAGATTGTGTTAGACTGATTTGGTATTTCACGATATTAGGGCTAGAAGGGACTTTGAATCATGGAAATGAAATAGCAGAATTAGAACAGATCTCAGATAACTGAACACCAAAGCTGAATATCAATGAGTGGAATATTCAATTCCCTCATTGACAAAATAGGGGAAATTAAGTCTTTTTTATTAATTGTTTTTTTCTGGTTACACATGTATTTTAACTTTTTAAACACACATTTCTTTATGATATTTCTTCATGTTGGGAGAGAAAAATCAGAACAATAAGGAAAAAACATGAGACAAAAAAAAAAAAAAAAACAGAAAAAAAGGAGTGAACATAGCATTGTTGATTTGCATTCAATCTCCATAGTTCTCTTTCTGGATGCAGATGACATTTTCTATCCAAAGTTTATTAAAATTGCCTTGGATCATTAAACCACTGAGAAGAACTGAGTCTTTCATCACACAATCTTGCTCCTACTGTATACAATGTATTCCTGGTTCTATTGTTTTGCTCAGTATCAGTGTGTGTAAATCTTTTTGGGCTTTTCTAAAATCAGATTGTTCATCATTTTTATAGAACATTAATATATTTCATTACTTTCATATAACATAACTTATTCAGCCAACCTCCAATTGATGGGATTTTACTCATTTTCCAATTCTTTGCCACCACAAAAAGAGCTGCTACAAACATTGTTGCACAGGTAGATCCTTTTCCATCTTTTATGATTTCCTTGGGATACAAACCCAGTAGTGGCACTGCTCAGTTCAAAGGATATGCACAATTTTATAGCCCTTTGGTGATAGTTCCAAATTGCTCTCCAGAATGGTTGGATCATTTTACAACTTTACCAACAATACATTAGTGTCACAGTTTTCCCACATCCCCTCTAACATTTATCATTTTCTTTTCCTGTCATCTTAGCCAATCTGAAAAATGTGAAGTGGTCCCTCAGAATTGTTTTAATGTGCATTTCTCTAATCTAATCATATGACTATTGACGGTTTTAATTTCATCAACCAAAAATTGTCTTTCATATCCTTTGACCATTAATCAATTAGGGAATGACTCATAGTTTTACAAATTTGACTCAGTTATTTATATATTTTAGAAATGAGGCATGTATGAGAAATACTGGCTGTAAAATTTTTTCCTCAGCTTCGTAATTTTTAAAAATCTTGTTTATATTAATGGGACACATCATTTCACACAATTCTTTCCAAGTTTTTCTGAATACCTCATATTTTCTTTCTATTTATAGCACAATAAGGATTACAATCATTCAATCATAACAATCCATCATCATTCATTTTATTTTCTGTTTTTTTAGTGCTGGAGTTGTAATCAAATATTTGGGTTCTTAAGCTCATAGTGAGATTTAGATTTGACTTGGACTGGGACTTCATACAGCAATTAGCCTATTCTCATTTTATGGGTAAACAACCTTAGGTCATTAGATAATTAAGATAATTGAAGGGTATGTCCCTAATTAAAGGGGTTATAGAGATCACTTTGACCTATCCTTTACATTAAGGAGGTATCTAGATGGCTCAGAGGATTGAACATTAGGTCTGGAATTGGGAGACCTTAGTTTAAATCCAATATTATATACTTATTGGCTGTGTGTCCCTGGACAAGTCACTTAACCCTGTTTGCCTTGGTTTTCTCATCTTTAAAATGAACTGGGGAAGGAAATGGCAAACTATTTCAGTATCTTTGCCAAGAAAATGCCATGAATAGTATTGGTATACTAGAGTCCATGGGATAATGAAGAGTTGGATGATAACTGAATGATTGAACAATATCCTTAATATATCTAAAAAGAGAATATAACTACGAATTAGTGAGGGCAAGATCTCTGCATTCATAATTTTTTCCTCCTGAAAAAGAACTTACATAATGAAAAAACAAATAAGACTTCCACATCCCAAGATGGTTCCTCTTGCTGCTAGGCACAATCATGAGCATAATGACTTACCCAGGATCACAGAGGAAATGAATTCTGGAGAGGGTATAGAAAATAATACAAGGCCTTGGGGCTGGTGGACAGTTTATTTCATTTTAGTGCATAAGTAGCATTCTCTTGAACCTTAACAAGAGAAAATGCTGACTGATTTATAGTCTTTGCTGTAAACTTAACTAAAGCAATGTCTCTGTAGTTTCTATGCCTTCTTTGTTATCATCACTTAAAGTGGAACTGTGGTTGAGGAAGTGCTCAGGGTGACTTCTTCTCAGAGGCAGCAGGAAGTAGTATAGAGAGAAAGGAAAAGCACTAGAGTTCAAGACCTAAAATCTGAATCCTATTTGTTATTTACCCTGCATGAGACTGGAGTCATTTCTGTTTTTTTCTCTCCTATGTAAGATGAAGGATTTGGACTACTAGATGATTCTGCTTCCAAGCCTAAATATTACTAGCATAAAAGAAAATGTTTTTCCCAACTGTGGTCAAGGGAGCCCAAGTTATGCATTTCCCTCAACTAAACTTTGATGAATGTATGGATCCCTTCCTGCTAGAATCTGAATGAGGATTAATGAAATATTCAGTCAGCAGCCAAAAGTATAGGCTGGCTAACTGATACAAAAAAAATCTTAAATATGAGAAATATAAAGTTTTGAGGAGATTACCAAAGAAAACAGTACAGATTAGTAACAATTTCGAAAAATTTTAAAGTCAAAAAACCTATAGGTTTAAATCCCAACTCTGCTATTAGCTGATTGTGTGATCTTGGGCAAAGCACTTAATATCTCTGATACTCAATTTCTCTCTTTCTAAAATAAAGAGCTTGGACTAGATTATTCTTGAGATCCTTTCTGACTCTAAATTTATTGAAACTATATAACACAAATAGTTGTATATCCAACTGAAACTGTAAAAAGGCACTGTGCTAAGAGCTTATAAGCTAATGAGTCAAACAATACATAAAAAGAGGCAGGAAAGGATGAGTGGTACTAAGGGTACCTGGCAAGAAGATATATTGTTCCATGGAGTTAAAACCATGCAGAACAGTAGGTGCTGAGATGTTGTTCAGTCATGTACACTTATTCATGATCCTATTTGGGGTTTTCTTGACAAAGATAATGGAGTGGTTTACCATTTCCTTCTCCAGCTTACTTTACAAATGATGCAAATAGAATTAAGTGACATGTTCAAGGTCATACAGCTAGAATGTGACTGAGGCTGAATTTGAATTCAGGTCTTCATTATTCTAGGCTTAGAGCTATATTCACTGTGCCATCTAACTGCCATATAGATATAGAGTGGAATGGACCCAAAAGTCTAGTTTTTGCTTTCTATAAAGGAATATGTTGGGAGGACTTTGGTATTCTACTTTTTAACTCTCCAATCAGAAGATAGAGGTGACTGAAAGAAGTGCAGTCATTTAAGACTGAGTTCGCTCCATGATGATTAGAAGTGATGAACTTAAACAGAAAGGGATATCTTGCTTCGTGGAGGTAAGACAAGACAGAACAGTAGATGAAGAATGAAAGAGGGGACTTTAAATGAGTTATTAGTTCCAGTAAGTTGATACAAAGCTAAACTAACTACCTCCTGAAAAATCCTGAAATAAGAAACTCATCATCCTAAGTTCAAATATGGCCTCAGATACTAATTAGATATGTAGTTCTGAACAAGTCAAAAGCCTGTTTGCTCCATTTCCTCATCTGCAAAAAAAAAATGAACTAGAGAACAAAATGGCAAATTACTCCAGTATCTTTGCTGGCAAAAGAAAACCCCAAATGTGGTTATTCAGAGTCCAACATGACTGAAACAATTGAAAAACAATGGTAAAATTATTAAAGTATATGATGGTCAGAATAAGAATTTTTAGTCTATGTGAAGCCTAATTAAATCACAGTTCATCAGATGAGAATGTACACATTCATTAAATTTGATTCTCTGACTCCTGGACACTGGTTTGTTTATAGACAAATCTAGAGGAGCTGGAAGAAAACTATCCATTCCTGCCCATAACGGTCAGGTTTCTCATATTCTCCCAGGTTTCCCTTTTTTCTCTGACCTAAGAAATATTTGAGTGTATTATATCTTGAGTGTGTCTCATTTTCTTTTATACCCAAACTAGGAAATTATGGCCTTCTTTAACAGAAAATAAAGATTTTTTTGTCTTAATGAACTGAAACCAGTTCAAGATTTATGCCCTGATTATAATGGCAGACTCGTTCATGCCTTAAGAAGCAGCATTGCACAATGGGGCAAAAAGTACTGCATTAGAGTTAGGTGAATAAGAGATCAAAGAATTATGCTTAATTCAATAAAAATGTGAATCCTGTTCTTTTGCTAACTGATGTATGATATTGGACAAATGATTTCCCTTCTTTGAATTTTGATGTATTTCTATGTAAAGTTTTCATGATGATAACACCTGCACTACCTCCAGAATTATGAAGGGCATACTTTGAAAACCCTAAGGTACGATAGAACTATAAACTGTTATTCTTATGCCAATATAATTTTATTTTATTTTTTAATTAAAATTGATTTTTTTTCAATATATAAATGTTTATTTTCTCTCCCTTCTCTCTCTGCCTCCTCACTGGAAAAAAAGGGGGGGAATCCCTTTGTGACAAAGTAAACCACATTCCCAAATTGGCCATATTTAAAAATATAAATTTTATTTGACAACTTGATTTGTCACCCCCCTATCAGGATGTAGGTTGCATGTTTCATAACTAGCCCTTTGGGATCATGGTTGGTCATTATAGTCATCAGATATCTTAAGTCTTTCAGAATTGTACCTTTTTTCTAAAGTTGTTATTATTATACAAGAACACTCATCTTACTTCATTATGTATCAGTCTAAACTGATTTTCTAATGTTTCTCTGAAACCATCTTTTTTATCATTTACCATGGTTCAAAAGCACTTCATTACATCCATCTATCACAATTTTTTAGTTACTTCCCAGTTGATGGACACTCCCTTAGTTTCCAGTTCTTTGTCACTACAAAAAGAATTGGTACAAAAATATTTTTATTAATGAATTCTTTTCTTCCCTTATTATTTTCTTCGTTATGATTTTTATATATCTCACAAGATAGATTCCTGAGGGTTTGGAGATATGGGTAGGGATAGGGAGGGAAGTGATAGTTCTTGTTGCCCCTATAGCATCAGCAACACAGATCAGGATAAATTACAAAGATTTTTTTAAAAAGAGATCAAACTTCAGAAAAAAATAGCACCTTAACATTTCTGTCTAATGGCTAATGAATTTTGGGATATTTATAGTGCTTCTATGTTAACAACAAATAACAATTTTCCTACCCACTCTTTGAGCTGCCAGACTGAAAGGAATATGTGCACATTTTTTTCAGAATGTCAGAAAAGGGACATCAATTGTTTGTTTCAACAGATTGAGTGAAAGATGGTATCTTTGAAAATAAAATTGTAGCTTATTCAAATATACCAGATTGTCTATGTCTTTTAGTGTAGAGTGAGACTAAAAGGGAAAGAGACTAAAAGGAAGAAATTAGACATTTTTGTCCCAGTCCATGAAACTCCCACAGAATCTCACACAATGTTATTACTTTACTTCTGGAGTCAAATTTCATCCAAAAGTTTCAGAGCTGCTTCATGTAACTTCAAGGAAGGAGAATTCATCAGAATATAAAATTTGGAGCTGATAGAAGTAAGATGAAGCACTAAGATCGTAAGAAAGTAAATTGACTTGGTTCTAGTACAGAACTTTTGAAGAACTTGCCATAAGCATGTCTCAATTGGGAATCTTTCTTGAGAATATTAAAATTGATTACTACTTTAAAAAAGCATTTAAGTATAAAATCCAAACATAATGTGGCACAGCATATTTAGTATAGATTTCTGAGTCAAGAAGACCTAGAATTTAGTCTAACTTGGCATCTTTCAAAGTTGTACCTTTTTCTAATGTTGTTATTACACAAATTATCCTCCTGGTTCTGCCCACTTCACTATGCATTTCACTTTATGTAATGTTCTGGTTAGCTTTCTGGAGGTCTTGGGATTTAGCCTTAGTCTCAGCTAAATAATCACCATGAGAATAGTCAGGGATAAAGTCTAAAGTCTTTATTATCTCCTTCACAGTCTGTCTCCTTAGCCCAGAAGCCTTCTGGAATGGATCTTGGTTTTAGTGGAGGAATGCAGGAGGCAGGAGAGCCACCAGAGGCTCTCACAGATGGAATCCTTGTGGCTGGCTTTGACCTCAGTTTAAATACTCTATTATAATTACAGCATCACCATGCTAAGTACTAAGTATATGTAAACTAGATAACCATTGTCTTATCAATTCCACTGAGTTAACGTCTTGTTCTAGGATTAAATCAATCATACTGAGCCTTAAGTATATTTCTCCAGAGTTCCTGGGTATTTCAGTGGGAAGATACCTTGGATAACATCATACAGGATCTATTTCTTTACCAATAAACATACATTACAATTAGTATTTGTCTCAAGATGATCCACCAATCTACTTAATTGTGAACTCTATCTGCTATGTCTGATACTGACAGAATCCCTGTGGATTCTGTTTGGCTTTTATAGAAGAGTAAATGGAAGCCAGCAACTATATTTCTGTTCTTATTTCTTACTTCTCCCTGCCATGGAACATTTGGGAGGAGAAAGTCCCCTGGGAAAGACTTAACTATACACAGTTCAGTGAAGTGGCTAGGAGATCAAAGAGTCATTCCTATTTCCCTCAGGATTAGCAAATATTCATGATCAAAGCTTAAGTTTGAAAATCAGCTTCAAACTCTTTTCTCTAGTGCCCACCTGGGGTGTTTATGTCATACTCTATTTTAATAAGTCTGAAAGTTTTCTCCACTATAGTTTTGCTTAAACTTATAATTTCATTCATTTTTTTTTTAAAGAACAACCTATAGCCTTAGAAAATTAACTAGAAAAACTGAGAGTGAAGAGACTTGCAGGGTCAGAGTAGGAAGAGAGTTAAGTGGGACTTAACTTTCTGACTTAGAAATCTACCCTAAATCTGTTGTGTCTCTGTATTTTGTACTCAGGTGATAAAAAATTATTTTGAGTGTAATTTTCTCAAAGAGGATACATAAATGGCATTGATGATAGCAAAGAGACTCTTCTTCATAAGGAGTTTAGGGAAAGAAGTACAGTGGAATTTAATGGAATAAAAACTTGCAAAGTACAATTTAGATTAAATGACTCCATCTGTGGACTCCATCAGTAAGTTTATCCCACTTCAAATAGAGGCTAGATTATATTATATTATAGAAATTTTTGTTTAGTTGTAAGTTGGACTAGATTATCTCTGGGATCCATTCCAACTCTATAGTTCTGTGGACTTTGTGAAAGATAAGAAAGAAGTAATAAGAAAGATAAGAAAGAAGCATAGTGAATAAAATGCTGGGGTTGAAATCAGGAATCAGGTTCTAATCCAATCCCAGATATTTATTTACTTGCTACATGTGCTTAGGCAAATCACTTAGTCTTTGGGGTTTCTGATCTGTAAAATTGTAATAATAATACTAACTATTTCACAGTATTGGAAAGATCAAATGAGAATACATATATGTTAACATATCTAATATATACATATATACATGTACACACAATTATGAACTGCTTTGCAAAACTGAAAATATATGTAAATATTATTCAGTGAAATGTTGGCACCTTGAGGATAAGGACTATTTTGTTTTTCATCTTTACACTTTTAGAATTTTGATAAGTGCCTATCACTTAATAAATCAGTTTAATTCAATTAAGTTCTATGGACTAGAATGACATATGGATTGTATGTATGTATATGACATATGAATTGTATGTATGTATATGGATTATAATCATCAGCAGCAGAAGCTATATGCCCATCATACATTGAAAGGTATAGACATTAATCATGCTTATTGAAATCTGAATGTCAAAGAAATGAAAAGCAACCATTTGGTATTGACAATGTATTTTTTTACTCTGGAGACACCCAGTAAAGATGAAAGTATCATTTTAAGGATAGAGAAAATAGTTCCAAAAGCACTAAAGGTTAGTTTATGTTTGGAATGTTTTATTTATTTAACAGTTGTTATTTCTTATACAATTTCTATTTATGTCTCTACAGCCTTGAGGTCCCATTACTGATGATCTAGATCTCATGCTTAACTTTTTACAGTTTCGGTTGGATATACAACTATTTGTGTTATATAGTTTCAATAAATTTAGAGTCAGAAAGGATCTCAAGAATAATCTAGTCCAAGCTCTTTATTTTAGAAAGAGAGAAATTGAGTATCAGAGATATTAAGTGCCTTGCCCAAGATCACACAATCAGCTAAAAGCAGAGTTGGGATTTGAACTTAGAGGTTTTTTGACTTTAAAATTTTTCAAAATTGCTACTAATCTGTACTGTTTTCTTTGGTAATCTCCTCAAAACCTTATATTTCTCATATTTAAGATTTTTTTTTTTGTTTCCAATGTTATCTAGTTCGTTGTCTGGGTTGTAGGGAAAGTGGAATTATCAAAAGATGGTAAGTTAATAGTTAAAAGGAACCATATAAATTCATCCTATTCTTTGTCATTGCTGTTCTTCAATTACATTTAACTCTTGGTGACCCCATTTGGTGTTTTCTTGGCAAAGATACTAGAATGTTTGCTATTTTCTTTTCCTACTCATTTTACAGATAAAGAAACTGAGGCAAACAATGTTAAGTGACTTGCTCAGGCCTATTAGGTAGATGAGGTTAGATTTGAACTCAGTAAGACGAGTCTTTCTGACTTTAGGTCTGACATTCTATCCATTATTGATAACGGGCTGCCCAATCCCATTCTTACCTCAATGGAAATTCCCTTTAAAACATTTTTGACAAGTGGATCACACCCCTTTGTCACTATATGGCAAAACCAACTGGCTTGCAAAAAGAAAAGAGTAACACACTCTGGCTATTTTTATTGTTGATTTTTGGATGAAGTAAGAGATGAGATTTATAGATATGGATTTTTAGATTAAAGAATCACCAAATGTCAGATAGGAAGGAGTTTAGAGATAATTTAGTCTCTCTTTTGTGGACATTACTATTGTAGTATCCTCTTGGGAGACACAAAATAGAGGGCTCCTTCCTCTCCCATTGTCCTCTCTACTGAAAAGCAGGTACAGATATCTATATCCTATCAATAATGAGAAGCCTTATGATTGGCTTAGTAGATATACTGAGTTCTGTAGATATACTACAGCAAACCCTGCTCCTCAATCCCTGTCTTTCAATTGACCACTAGGTATAAGTTCTTTGAATTCTCATCTTATCTCTACCAAACTGGTCCTTGAACACATGACCTCTTAGTTAAGTCTGGGCCTGAGATAGATTTGCTTTCTATTTTCTGTCCTTTAGTATAAAGTTTTTATAAGATCTCAAAGGCAGCTAACATCTTCCCCTTCTTGATCAAAATGCAGCAGAAGTACTGGAGTAGTTGAGGCAGTGGTGGAGGACATAGGTTGGTCAAGAGAGTAAGAGTTACCAACAGAGAGTGGAGCACTCAAAAAAGAAAGAACTTCACTTGATACTGAGCTGTATTCAGTAGAGATGAAATGTAAAATAACTCAGGAATAGTATACTTGTGAATGTCCCAGTCTTTAAGTGGTCGAAATCATCTTATGATCATTGTTTAGCATTTTCTTTTATGTGTTAGGATAAAACTTCTTCTTTCTTCTCTGTTTTCAGTTTGTACTTTGGGTGCTTTTAGACTTCTCTACTCCTTTATTTTCTACCCTCCTAATCCCACCTCCCATATATTCTGAGAATAGAGTAAAAATAGAATTGTTGCTCAAGAATTAAAGGTGGACATAGAATTGAAACACTGGGAGTCTAGTTCTTTTATTGAGAAGAAAAGCATTCTCAAAAAAAGGAACACAGAGCAAACTAAGAGAGTAGATAAAAGACTGGGATTAGTGAAAACTTCCAGCCACTATAGCCTGACTAATTGTTGTGCTAAATCAGAGGTGCCAAATATGCCAGAAAGATGCAGCTAACAACATCTGGAGTTTGTCTTGAAATAGATTAAAATGTAATTGAGAAATATTTAACAAAATAAATACAAATAAGATAAATATAGGCATTATTACCTTATAAAGTAAGTCATTATGTGGCTCTTATATACAGATTTGAGTTTGATACTCTGGTAGTAGCCCTCATTACAGCTCATCAAGTCTATTAAACAAGCTCCAGTCCATTTTTGGCTTCTAGTCTTTGACCTCTCCAATCCATCCTCATAGAGCTGGCAAAACAATTTTCAAAAAGCAAAGCTTTCTTTCTTGACAACCTTTAGTGGCTCAATTGCTTTTAGAATAAAATATCAACTCCTCAGCATGGCATTTAAATCTCTTCACATGCTAGGATAGGAAAAAAAGACATTCTGTTCAAAATAACTACAGAATGCATAAAATAGCTGGGAGTCTATAATCCAAAATAACTATAGTCATTATATCACTATAACTCCAAAATACTTACAATTAAAAATAATGTATAGGTAGATAGGTTGTACAGTGGAGGGTGCCAGGTCTGAAGTAAGGAAGATATAGCTTCCTGAGTTCAAATCTGGTTTCAGACATATACTAGGTGTATGATCCCAGAAATGTCATTTAAACCCATTTGCCTCAGTTTCTTAATCTATTAAATGAGAGCTAGAGAAGCAAATGGCAAAGCATTTCAGTATCTTTGCAAGGAAAACTCCAAATAAGATCATGAAAAATTGGACATAATTGAAATGATTCAATAACAAAAAATAATGAAAATGTTAATTACTCATGTTTGAAAGATGCTAATAAGAATATTGCCTAAATTAATTTACAAATTCAGCATCATATCAATCAAACTACCAAAAGGTTACTTTATAGAACTGACAGAAATAACAAAAAGTAATTTGGAAAGACAAAAGATCAAGCCTCTCAAGGATATTAATAAATAAGTATAGAAAGATAGGTGGTTTAATGGTAGATCTGAAACTATTAAAAAACTCATAATCATAAAATACTACTAATTAAAAATAGAAAGTCCATCACTGAAACATTAATTACACAATTACACAAGAATCAGAAGCAGTCATACATGATATCATAGCCTTCAGTAAACCCAAGGACAACAATTGTTAGTTCAAGAGTTTTTTATTTGCGGGGTAGAGTCAAGATGGTGAAGAATAGAAGAAAGGTCTTTATCTGAACTCAAGCCTCTGAACTGGGTTTGGAGCAACAGAATCCACAAATATTTGGAGTGTAACAAATTTCCAGCAGAAGATGTTTTGGAAGAACTTCAGAAAAACTCTGTTTGAATTGGGTGGAGGTGGGAAGCAGCCAAGCACAGACATAGTGCAGGGACCTAGGGTGGTGTGGCATTTGCATGCCAGGGAACCTACCCGGAGTCTCTTAGCCAAAATACATTAGTGTTGGTTACTCTTTCCTGATTCAGAAGCCAGTGGATAAGCAGATTAGGTGTCTGACATCCAATGCAAATACAAAAGGCAAATAGTGAGCCCCTGAATCCTAGAATAATGTGAGACTTGTCCACACTCACCCAGCATGGGAAGAAAGTCAATAGGACTGGCCAAGGGCAACAAAAAGGCCACTATTGCTTATAGATGAAGCTTGGGATAATCTCCCCTTTGCCCTAAGAGCACACCTAAATCTTTAAAAAATAAGCATTAAAGCAAAAAGAACTCTGATCATAGATAGCTTTTATGGAGACAGAAAGGAATGGAACTTAAACTCTGAGGGCATTAAAGGCAAAACATTTCCAAATGTGAAGCCCCAAAGGATGATTTGAGTTGGTCCCCATCTTATAAGGCTCTTTCAAAAGAATTCAAAAAGACCCTTAAAAGAGAGTTAGAAGGAAAAAAAAATGAGAAAAAGGAAATTAGAACTTTATAGGAGAGTTTGGAAAAGGAAAACAGAAATTGAAAAATCATAAAACTCCTTATAAAATAGATTTGAAAAAATGGAAAAAAAGTTATAACTCCATACAAAATAGATTTGAAAAAGAAGTCAAATCTTTGAAAAACACAATTTGTGAAATAGGAAAAAAAATCCAATGAACAAAACAACTCATTTAAAAGTTCAATTGGCCAAATGCAAAAGGAGATTGAAGAAAATAATTCACTAAAAATTAGAACAGGACAAATGGAAATGCATGTCTAAATAAAACATCAAGAATCAATCAAAAAGAAAGAAAGAAAGAAAGAAAGAAAGAAAGAAAGAAAGAAAGAAAGAAAGAAAGAAAGAAAGAAAGAAAGAAAGAAAGAAAGGAAGGAAGGAAGGAAGGAAGGAAGGAAGGAAGGAAGGAAGGAAGGAAGGAAGGAAGAAAGAAAAATGTAAAATACCTCATTGGAAAAATAATTGATCTGGAAAATAGATCTAGGAAAGAAAATCTAAGCATTATTGGACTTCCTGAAAATCACAATGAAAAAAAGAGCTTAAACATCATCTTTCAGGAAATCATCATGGAAAACTGCCCTGATATCCAAGAACCAGAGAGTAATATAGCTATTGAAAGAATTTACCTATCACCTTCTGAAAGAGACCCCAAAATAAAAACTCCAAGGAATATCATAGCTAAATTTTAGAATTATCAACTCAAGGAAAAAATATTGCAAGCAGTCAGAAAGAAAAAAAAAAAATCATACATTGAGGAGCCATGATCAGGATTATCCAGGACCTAGTAGCTTCCACTTTAAAGGATCAAAGGGCATGGAACCTGACATTCTGAAAGAGAAAAGAACTTGAATTGCAGCCAAAAATCAACTATCCAGCAAACTTAAGTATTATATTTCAGAGGAAAAGATGGGCATTCAATGAAACAGGTAAATTTCATTTGTTTCTGATGAAAAAATACAGATTTCAAGAGAAGCAGAAAAAGGAAAGAAAACTGCTTCATTTAAAAGTTAAAAAGTTTATACCCCTATATGGGAAGATGACATTTTTAACTCTTGAGAAATGTATCTTAGAGAGTATAGGTATAATTTGATCTTATTGTAATAATATAAAAAAGAAACCAGAAGTGGAAAGAGGATTGTATTGGAAAAAGAGGAAAATGAAGTTAAAATGGGGTAAATTACATCTCATGAAAAGGCAAAAAAAAAAAAAAAAAAAGACTTATTACAATTGAGGGAAAGAAAGAAGAGGAGTGAGCATTGTGTGAAGCTTACTCTCATCAGATATGGTTCAAAGAGAGAATATCAGAAATATTTAGCTTCTCAGAGAAACTTATTTCACCCTATAGGAAAGTAGGAAGGGGAAGGGAAAAGGAAAGGAAAAGACTAATAGAAGGGAGAACAGAAATAGAGGAGAAACACATTTAGAAACACATTTAAAGCAGAGTTTTACATATAGAGTAAAGGTAAAAGGCTGGAGAAAAATCTATTATGCTTCAGCTAAAGTTTAAAAAAAAAGGCAGGGGTAATGATCCTGATCTCAGATGAAGCAAAAGCAAAAATAGATCTAATTAAAAGAGATAAGGAAGGAAATTAAATCTTGCTAAAGGTTTCCATAGATAATGAAGTAATATCTTTACTAAACATATATGCACCAACTGGTATAGCATCCAAATTTTTAGAATAGAAGTAAGAGAGCTGCAAGAAGAATCAGACAGCAAAACTATACCAGTGGGGGATCTCAACCTTGCTCTCAAAACTAAATGAATCAAACCACAAAATAAATAAAAAAGAAGGAGGTAAATAGAATTTTAGAAAAGTTATGTATGACAAGCCTTTGGAGAAAATTGAATGGAGACAGAAAGAAATATGCTTTTTTTTCAGCAGTACATGGAACATACACACACAAAAAAAATGATCATGTATTAGCACAAATCAAATGCAGAAAGGCAGAAATAGTAAATGCATTTTTTCCAGATCATGATGCAATAAAATTTACATGTAATAAAGGGCCAGGAAAAAATAAAATAAAATTTAATTGGAAACTAAATAATCTGATCCAAAAGAATGAGTGGGTGAAACAACAAGTCATAGATACAATAGATGATTTCATCCAAGTGAATGATAATAATGAGATCCCAAAATTTATAGGATGCAGCTAAAGCAGTTCTTAGAGCAAGTTTTGTATCTCTAGATATTTACTTGCATAAAATAGAGAAAGAGAAAATCAATGAATTGGGCATGCAACTAAAAACCTAGAAAAAGAACAAATTAAAAACCCCAATTAAATATCAAATTTGAAATTCTGAAAATAAAAGGAGAGATTAATAAATTTGAAAGTTAAAAAAACTATGAAACTAATAAGCAAAACTAAGAGTTGGTTTAAACCAACAAGATAAACCTTTAGCCAATTTTATTAGAAAAAGGAAAGAAGAAAATCAAACTGTTAGCACAAAAAAATGAATAAAAAAAAAAGGGTGACCTTTCCACCAATGAAGAGGAAATTAAAGCAATAATTAGGAGCTATTTGCCCCAACTGTGTGCCAGTAAATGTCACAATCTAAGTGAAATGGATGAATACTTGCAAAAATATAGTTTTCCCAGATTAACAAAGGAGGAAATAAATTACTTAAATAATCCCAATTAAAAAAAAAAGAAATTGAATAAGTTTTAATAAATTCCCTAAGAAAAAAGTCTCCAGGGCCAGATAGATTTTCATGTTAATACTACCAGACATTTGAAGAACAATTAATTCCAATGCTATGCAAATTATTTGAAAAAATAGGGAAAGAAGGGATCCTACCAAATTCTTTTTATGACATAGACATGATGGTAATATCTAAACTAGGTAGGGTCAAAACAGAGAAAGAAAATTATAGACACATTTCCCTAATGAATGCAAAAATCTTAACTAAAATATTAGTAAGGAGATCACAGCAAGTTGTCCCCAGAATAATACATCCTGACCAAATAGGATTTATACCAGGAATACAGGCTTGATTCATTATTAGGAAAACTACTGACATAATTGACTAAATCAATAACCAAACTAACAAAAATTACATGATTGTATCAATAGATGAAGAAAAAGCATTTGACAAAATCCAACACCCATTCCTATTAAAAACACTTAGAAAGTACAGAAACAAATGGAGTTTTACTTAAAATAACCAGTATCATCTTTTTAAAACCATCTGCAAGCATCCTTTGTAATGGGGATAAACTTAAACCATTCCCAATAAGATCAGGAGTGAAAAGAGGTTGACCACTATCACCATTACTATTCAGTGTTGGATGAAAGATGTTATCTTTGGCAATAAGAGAAGAAAAATAAGCAAAAGGAATTAGAGTAGGTAATGAAAAAACCAAGTTATCATTCTTTGCAGATGATGCAATGGCATACTAAGAGAATTCTAGAAAACTAAAAACTACTAGAAAATATCACAAATTTATCAAAGTTGCAGGATACAAAATAAATCCATCTAAATTATCAGCATTTTAAAGTTACCAACAAAGTCCAACAGCAAGAGATACAACCAGAAATTCTATTTAACATAAATGTAGTTAATATAAAATATTGGGTGCCTTCCTGCCAAAACAAAGTCAGGAGCTATATGAACAGAATTAGAAAACACTTTTCACACAATAAAGTTAAATCCAAACAACTAGAAGAATATCAGGTGTCCATGGGTAGGGTAACCTAATATAATAAAAATTCTAATTCTACCTAAATTATTCTGTTTGTTCATTGTCATACCAATTAAACTTATAAGAAATTATTTTATACAGGTAGAAAAAAATAATAACAAAGGTCATAGGAAGAACAAAAGGTCAAGAATTTCAAGGAATTTAGTGAAAAATGCAAATAAAGATGACCTAGCTATATCAAACCCAAAACTGTTTTAAAAAGTGGAAATCATCAAAACCATTTGTTACTGGCTAAGAAATAGAGTAGTTGATCAGTGGTATAGATTAGGTTCACAAGATACAATAGTTAATAACTATGGTAATCTAGTGTCTAATAACCCCCCAAAACCTAGTTTCTTGGGTAAGAACTCACTATCTAACAAAAATTTGGGGGAAAATTGGAAATTAATATGGCAGAAACTAGGCATTGACTCATATCTAACGCTCTATATTGAGATAAGGTTGAAATGAATTCATGATTTAGACATAAAGAATGATATTATAAGCAAATTAGAAGAACAAGGGATAGTCTACTTCTCAGATTTGTGGAGAAGAAAATAATTTGTGGCTAAAGAAAAACTGGAGTACATCATGGAATGCAAATTTTTGATTATATTAAGTTAAAATTTTTGTACAAACAAAATCAATGTAGACAAAAATAGAAGGGAAGCAATAAATTGGAAAAAAATTCAAGGGTTTTGATAAGGGTCTCATTTATAAAATATATAGAAAATTGATTCAAATTTATAAGAATTCAAGCCATTCTCCAACTGATAAATGGTCAAAGGATATGAACAGACAATTTTCAGATGAAGAATTTGAAGACATTTCTAGTCATAAAAAGGGTGCTCTAAATCACTATTGAGGAGAAAAATGCAAATTAAGACAATTATGAGATGCCATTACATACCTCTCAGATTGGCTAACATGACAGGAAAAGATAATGTTGAATGTTGGAGGGGATGTGGGAAAACTGGAACACTGATGCATTGTTGGTGAACTGATGAACGAGTGATCATTGTGCACAGCAATAGTTTAAAATTGTGCAATGATCAATTTTGATGGATATGACTCTTTTCAATAATGAAATGATTCAGACAAGTTCTAATAATTTTGTGATAGAGACACCTGCACCCAGATAGAGGACTGTGGGGACTGAGTATGAATCACAATATAATATTTTCATTATTTTTGTAGATGTTTGTTTGCATTTTGTTTTCTTTATCATTTTTTTTTCTTTTTGGCCTGATTTTTCTTGTTTAGCATGATAATTATGGAATTATGTATAGAAAAGCTGCACATTTTAAACATATGTTGGATTACTTGCTGTCTAGGGAAGGGTGAAGTTTTGCAAGGGTGAATGTTGAAAATTATCTATGCATATGTTTTGAAAATAAAAAAGCTTTAATGCAAAAAAAAAATTTATTGACTAAAACCATTGAGGCAACTAGAAAACAATTTGGGATGAATTAGGCTTAAGCCAACTCTTACAACATATATAACTATCTTTAAATGGATATGGAATTTAGATGTAACATGTTTTGTGAACAAATTAAGTAAGCAGATTGCATACTTTTTTCAACTATGAATAAAGGAAAGTTTTTGAAGAAAGCTTTTGACAAAATAAGAGAGGAAAAAAAACCAAATTTTTGATTACTTAGAATGGAAAATATTTTGAATGCATGCATATTATAAATATGTATATATATGTATGTATATATGTATATATATATATATATACATACACACACACATATATATATGCATTGTGTTTCTTTCTGTGTATTTATGTATTTCATATATCCAGGTGTGAATTTTTTTCTTGACTATAGTTAGGGTTTTCATTTGGAATTTGGAGTGAGGGAATTGTGTTTGGTGATAACATCTTAGAAACAGATTCAAAAAGAAAAGAAGAAAAACAGTTCCAAGGAAGCATTTAAAAGTAATTAGAGGAGAACAGAAAAAAGTTCTGAAAGGATAAGTAGAGCTGGAAAATACTTTAGTTTAATCCAACCATCCTATTTTATGGATTAGGAAACTGGGACCCCCTAAAATTAAGTTACTTGACCAAAATCACATTAGTTTGTGGTTTAGAATGGACTTGAATCTAATCTCCTGACTCTCCACTGCAGTGCTTCTGCTATTATGTTTCAAAATTATTCAGAGTAGACCAGATTACAGAACTCAATGTATCATATGCTATTTTCTGGAGAAATGAGAAATATAATTTCATTATAGTTTGGAAGACATATTCTTAGACATTTTTGTACCCTTCATCAGATCCTATTAGCTTACCTCTATCACTCTCTGACTCAATCCACCTACTCAACCACCCACCTCACCAGCTATTTGAGACTTCCATAAGATATCACCAGAAAAAAACAAAAAAATCAAAGGCTCAATTGAAGTTACCTCAACCATCATGTCTCTAAGTCACCTCCTGCCTGGACTTAGAGAAAGCATTATATTTTAGTATTGGACATAATCAGGGATCAGTGTGTAGGTATCTCTTTGACTTAGATCAGAGTAGTTCTTTTGTAATTTATAATTTTAGACACAAATTAAATAATCTATAATCACAAATTTTATCATTAAAAACTTTTACTTGCCTTGACATAATTATACAAATATTCAATAGATATTTAATATTAATATTCTTTCATTTTGTATTTCTATCCAGATGAAAACCTTCAAAGTTCAGGGGATAAGGATAGGGACTGGACCTATAATATCATCATGTATGAAACTCCCAGATGAGGAAATTCCCTCTACAAAGCAAGTTAGCCATTTCTCTAGAACTTAGATTCTTGTAGAACTGTGCAGAATACTGAGATATTAAATGGCGTGTCCAGTGTTATATAGCCAATATGTATCAGAATTATGACTTAAAAATAGGTTTTTCTTGACCTCAAGGCCAACTTTTTTTATGCACTGGGCCAAGCCACTTCTCAAAACTGTAAGGGCAGGGATAGATCTTCAAATAACAGAATGTTAGTGCTTTAAGGAACCTTAGACCATAGAATATCTGTGTTTGAAATTGACCTTAGAATACAAAGTACATGTACTGGAAAGAATCTTAGAACATAGAAAGTCAGAAATGAAATAAACCCGAGAACTTAGAAGAATAGCATTCCTGCAAAGTTTCTTAGAACATAGAGTAGCTAGGGATTATAGAACATAAAACATAAATCAGAACTTTGAAGAACTTTTATACTGGGAATTTTATAATATAAAATATCAGTTCTAGAAGTGAGCTAGAGATCAGGTAGTCCAGTCATCTCATTGTACAAAGTAGAAACCAATCCCCTACCCCTTCAAGAAATGATTTGCTTTAAGGTATTATTATCCTAATAAGTGACAGAGCTGAGTAGGAAGTTAAGATGTTCTAGCCAACTCTTCTGGGATTCTTCCTTTTACAGTCTCCACAAAAAAAGCATGTAGGACCACAGTGTCAATCTATATCCCTTTATTTATTAGATTTTTGAGCCCAGAGAAATCAGAACTTTTCCTAGTCTTAGTTTATTAAATAATTCAGCATCATTGTCAAAGAATTCAGATCCTGGGCAAAATATGTAGAGAATCAATGGTTTTAGAGCAAGGAGAAATCTGAATAATTTAATTTAGATCTATAGGTAAAATAGTCTGAATTCACTTGATTTTTCCATGTAAATGATATTTTATATTTTCCAATTACTTAATATAAAGATAGTTTTTAACAGTAACGTTTAAATATAATTTTGAGTTCCAAACTTTTTTTTTCCTTTTCATTGCCCCCAAGATGGCAAGCAACCTACTACAGGTTTTACATATATATATGTTAGGATTACTAAGTGAGAACTCAGGTTGTCTGGATGGTGACAAGGTGAGAATTCAGGTTTTCTGGACAATTACAAGGTGAGAACTCAGGTTGACTTGATAGAGGGGGCAAGCTCATTGGCTGGGGTGGTTCTTCCCAGAAGCCCTTGCATTATCCCACGCCCACTCTCTGGGAAGAGATCTGCTGTGTCTTCTACTCAAATCTCTTCAACAGATTCTTCTTCCTGTAATGAACCGTTGTCTCCAGGCAGTTGCTGTTAACTCTTGTCCAAAGAACTGACTTCCCTTCCTGCAGAGAGCCCCGTCAAGCCTGATGCAATTCAGAGTCTTTCTTCTTGAATCCTGGCTCTGAATCTCCTCCAGCTCTTATCCTTCTCCAGGCCGATCTGCCCTTTGCGCCCAGTGCTGTCTCTTTTTATCCTCCCAGAGAATGGGCGTGGGATAATGCAAGGGCTTCTGGGAAGAACCACCCCAGCCAATGAGCTTGCCCCCTCTATCAAGTCAACCTGAGTTCTCACCTTGTAATTGTCCAGAAAACCTGAATTCTCACCTTGTCACCATCCAGACAACCTGAGTTCTCACTTAGTAATCCTAACATATATATATATATATATATGTATATATATATATATATATATATATATATACACACATATATAATTATGTTAAACATATTTCCACATTAGTCATTTGTGAAAGAAAAAAAACAGCACAAAAGAAAAAAAAAACTACAAAAAACCCAGAAAGAAAGTGAAAATAGTATGCTTTGATCTGCATGCCAACTCCTTAAGGTTTTTCTCTGGATGGGGATAACATTTTCCAGCATGTCTCTTGTAATTTCTGTGGATCATTATATTGCTCTGAAGAATTATATCTATCATACATACTTGGTCATCACATAATGTTGTTGTTACTGTGTACAATGTTTTTCTGGTTCTATTCATTTCAATTAGCATCAGTTCATGTAAACCTTTTTGGGTTTTTCTATAATCCACCTGCTTATCATTTTTATAAAACAATAGTTTTCTATTACATTCATATATCACAATTTAACCTTTCCTTAATTGATGGGCATCATCTCAGTTTCCATCTTTTGACAACACTAAAAGAGTTGCTAAAAATATTTTTTGTGCATGTGTGTTCTTTTACCTTTTTGATGATCTTTTTGGGATATAGGCCTAGTAGTGGCATTGCTGGATTGCCATGTGCATGTGCATTTGCATGCATGTACATTTTTGATTGCCTTTTGAGCATAGTTCCAAATTGCTCTCCTAAATGGTTGGATTAGTTAAAAATTCCACCAACAAATCATTAGTTTTCCCAACTTTTCCATATATTATCCAACATTTATTATTTTTCTTTTCTATCATATTAGTCAATCTGTGTGAGATTTGTAGTGTGAGGCATGAGGTGGTCCCTCAGAATTGTTTTAATTTACATTTCTCTACTCAATAGTTATTTAGAGAATTTTAAAATATTATTATATATTGTTTTGATTTTTATCTGAAAACTGCCCTCATATTCATTGACCAGTCATTTGAATGACTTATATTTTTATAAATTTGGTTCACTTGCCTATAAATTTGAGAATTGAATCCTTTATCAAAGATGCTTGCTTTAAAATTTGTTTTGCAGCTTTCTGCTTTCCTTCTAATCTTGATTTCATTAGGTTTTTTTTATGCTTTTGAATTTAATGTAAATAAAATGATTCACTTTGCATTTCATAATGCATTCTCCCTCTTATTTAGTCATAAATTCTTATCTTCTCCATAGATCTTACAGATAAGCTAATCCTTCCTCTCCTAATTTGCTTATCATATTGCCCTTTATGTCTAAATCATTTACCCAGTTCAATTTTACCTTTGTATAGGGTCTGAGTTGCTGGTTTATGCCTAGTTTCTAACATACTATTTTTCAGTTTTCCCAGTAGTTTTTGTGAAATAGTGAGTTCTTCTCCCAGGAGCTGGAGTCTTTGGGTTTATCAAATAGTAGATTACTAGACATTTACTACTTTGTCTTGTATATGTAATCTGTAACTCATTCCATTGATCCACCATTCTATTTCTTAGCCAGTATTGAATAGTTTTGATGATTGTCACTTTGTAATACAGTTTAGATCTAGTATAGCAAGGTCACCTTATTTCACATTCTCCCTCTCACCATTAATACCTTTGGAACTCTTGACTGTTTGTCCTTTCACATAAGTTTTAATTATAATTTATTTAGCTCTATAAATGTTTTTTTTGTAGTTTGATTGGGTATGACATGAAAAAGTAAATCAATTTAGGTAAAACTGCTATTTTGTATATTAGCTTGGTCTATTCATGAGCAATTAATATTATCCCAGTTGGTTAGATTGGAATTTCTTAGCTTGAAAAGTGTTTTGTAATTGTGTTCATATTGTTTTTGTCTTGGCAGATAGATTTCCAATTTTTTTTTCTGGTCTACAGTTATTTTAAATGGAATTTATCTATCTCTGTTGAGCTTTGTTAGTAATATATAGAAATGCTGATTATTTATGTGAGTTTATTGTATATTCTGTGATTTTGCTAAAGTTGTTAATTATTTCAATTAATTGATTCTTTAAGTTTCTCTAAATATATTGTTATATTATCTGCAAAGAAATTTGTTTCCTCATTGCCTATTATAATTCTTTCAGTTTCTTTTTCTTCCCTATTGCTAAATGCTGTTAGCATTTCTTGTACAATATTGAATAACAGTGATACCAATGGGCATTCTTTCCCTGTCTCTTTTTCCTTCTCTGTCTCTGTCCTTGTCTCTCTCTCCATACACATTGTGTACATTGTAAAAATGTAAACATAGAAAACATACACGAACACATACATTTTTAGGGGAGGGGCCTAGATTTTTAAAATTATTTTTATTTATTTTTTAATTTATTTTTATTCAGACTCTGGGTAAGGAAACTCCTTCTACCAATCCAGAATGGCAATTTTCTTGGAGTTTATACTTCAGGCTTGAATTGCCTGAAATACTAAGTTGTTAAGTGACTTGCCCAAAGTAGGTTTAGTTCAGGTTAGAAATGGTGCTTAAGCTTGGGTTTCTTGACTGTGAGGCTAGATTTTTCCATCTTGACATGATCTTTCATTTCTTTAGCTCTGAGCATTTAAATAACTCATGGACATTTTTCCTCTTACAAGTAACCTCAGTGAACTTCTGGACAGCATTGCTCAGGAGAAATGTTAGGTAAAATAAGAAGGTAATGTTTTATTAAAATGTCCAATTTGTGCTTTGCATGGACACCAAAGTATTTCTCCTAAAGCATATCTTACCTTGTGCTTTCAGTGGAGTGTAGTATCACTCTTCTGTTCAACTACAGGGCCCCTTTGTCTTTAGGATTGGTATTTAAACCCTTCACAAGTCTGGCTCTAGTTTATTTCCCCAGGCCATCTTATATTCATCTTGCTAAACTGGCTTATTTGCTCATTACTGTACACAGTTTAAATGGTGTTTATTATGTGCCAGGTGTTCTACAATTATTATCTTTTGATCTTCACAATAACCCTGGGAGTTGGTACAATCATCATCTCCATTTTACCCATATAAGAAACTGAGGCAAACAGGGTTAAATGACTTGTTTAGAGTCACATGATTACTAAGTGTTTAAGGCTAAATTTGAACTCAGATCTTCTAGACTCTAGACCTAGTTCTCCATGCCCTGTGTCAGAACTTAGGTGCCAATATTCCACAACCTTCTTCCATTCCTTTGCATGTGCTCTATCCCTTTTCCTTTGAAAGCATACTGTTCTTACTGTTGCCTTTTAAAATCTTATATTTTCTTCAAGGTCTATCTATCCAATTGCTAGTATACTCTGAATTATTTTACATAACATATATATATGTATATATATGTCTATTTTTGTTTGTATATCATATACATGCATGTACATTATTTACATCTATATCTACCTATATCCCTATATCTATCTATCTAAATTTTATTTTAATTTTGACATGGAAATGTTAAATCTCTGCAATAGAATGCAAGCTCCTTGAATATAGGGACTGCACTATTTACTTTTCTATTCCTGTTGTTGTTTTGTTGTTTCAGTCTCAGTCATGTTCAACTCTTCATGATCCTATTTGGGGTTTTCTTGGCAGAGATATTGAAGTGGTTTACCATTTTATTTACCAGCTCATTTTTTAGTTGAGGAAACTGAGGCAACAATTAAGTGATTTATCCACAGTCATATAGCCAGTGAATGTCTGAGGCTGGATTTGAATTCAGACTAGGCATTCTATCTGGTGCCATTACTAGTAAAATCCCTAGTATACTATAGACTCATAATAATTTATTAAAAATAAAAACAAAACATATCTTGCTGAAGCTTAGTAATTCTTAGAAATTGCATGTGGTTTCGTTTTAGACATCGTTTTAATTCATTTTTCTGTTTCTGATTCTGATGTTGAGCCACTTACCTGTTTTGGGACTTTAATTTCCCCATCTATGAAATGTAGAAACCTGAAGTTTCCTTCTAGTGTTAAGCTTCTGTATCTTTATGATTTGCCACAAGCTTTGAAAAATTCCTGTAATACATTGAAATACTTATCAAAGATATTAGTATTTGAATTTGATACACATGTTCCAGACTTAATGGCATTAAGACATTTGAGATCATATCTTTAGCCCCAACATTTGCTAGCTATGTGACTTAGGGAGGATCAATTTATACTGATATTTTCATTAGTAAGGACACTGCTCCCCTCCCACTGTCTCACCTTCCCCAAGACCAGTGAAAACTGCAAATGTTTGATCTTAATGGATGATACTCATGAGATGTTATGTCTGGGGAAAAATATTTATCTTTGTATAGACAATGTAGTTAAATTTAAAATAGGGAGAGAGGGCATTAGTAATTGGGAGGAACAAGGTTGAGTAAAGATGGCATATAAGCTTCATCTTAAAAAAACCCAAAAAAACAGAGAGAGAGAACTCTTATGAGATAAAAAGGGAGTTCATTCCAGATATGTGTTATGATTAATATAAAGATATGGAGGTCAGAGAGAAAGTGTCAATCATTTGGAAAGACAGTTAATACACAATGAGGAGCTACATCTTTCTACTTTACCCTGGTGAAGGATTGACATATTGTGAAGAAGTGTATGTGTGTGTGTGTGTGTGTGTGTGTGTGTGTGTGTGTGTGTGTGTATGGTGTCGGTTGTTCTTAATTACAAGGTTAATAATTTTTCAAATTAATGATTTATCCTTGAACTGATTAATTGTTCAAATGTGAGCAAAGATTTAGAAAAACATATAAACAAATGAAGGGAATATATATATATATATATATATATATATATATATATATATATATATGATTTTTTCTTTTTTTTCTTTGATCTCCTTGGGGATATAGATCTACTAATAGTACTTCTAAGTCAAAAGGTATGTATAATTTTATAGCCCCTTGGACAAAGTTTCAATTGTTATCCAGAAATGATAGTACTAGTTCATAGCTCCAACAGTGCATTATTATCTTTTTTTCTTCATCCTCTTCCGCATTTGCCATTTTCTTTTTCTGACATCTTAGACAATCTGATAGGTGTGCAGTAGTACCTCATGCTTGTTTTAATTCACATTTCTCTAATTATTAACAATTTAGAGCATTTTATGTGATCTGATTACCTGAGTTCTAGTTATAAAAACTGTTATCATAGTGTGAGGCTTTATTATTAAATCATGTTTATAATCCCCACTAAAGTCTTTCTTTGATTCCTCATCTTGGTGAAGAGAGTAATCTGTGTTCTCACATACCATACAAGGGGAGCACAACTTTTAGCTAAGTAATATTTTGAATATGAGTCAATCAGCAGACTTTATCAAGGATCAGCCTAGCCCAGTACAAAAAAGACTAGTTACCAGGTACCCAACATAAAAATAAGTATTAAAGATCACTATCAGATAACTTGAGTTCAAATTCTAACTCTCATTCCTATTGCCCCGGAAAATCACATAATTCCTCCAAGTCTCATTTTCTTCATTTATAAAATGGATTGCATTGGATAACATCTGAGATCCCTTTGAGCTTGAGATTTATGATCCTATGATTATTGCTGATTTCTCTGTATTCCATGGAATATGAGTCAGAATCAGATCACTATACATGAAGCTCATACAAGTAACCAAATTTAAAAAGAAACTTAGTATGATTTGGAAAGTAAAAGGGATACAGTTCTGTTGCTCCATAGATTTTAGATAAACAAAGTAATCACTTTTAGCTCAGACACTTAAACTTCTTAACTGGAAATCCTGTCTAATGGATTCTCTGCCTTATATTACTATACAATCTTCTCAGGAAAGATTAATAATCTCTTCTTATCCCTCTTTATTCTGGTTAACTTCATCTTTGTTATTTAAAAATGAAGCCAACATAGGCTTTATTCTGGGGGCCATGTTCCCAGAATGGAAAAGAATCACTAATTTCAGTTAGTTAATATATAACAGCAAAATACATAATGAAAAAGCGAAGCATCTCTACAGTTTTAGGTTCATGAACTTTAGCTTCGCAGTGAAGATTATTCAATGGTCAAGAATTTCTCACACCATCCATTTGAAGGTGGGGTATAATTGATACTTAATATTTTGGTTGATAGACCTATGAGCTTGTTGGTATGAGAACTCCCTCTGTTGGTTCAGTTTGGAATTTCTCAGCACCCTCTCTTTTATCCCTCTCTCCCTTCCTTCCTCCCTCTTTTCCTTCCTTCCTTCCTTCCTTCCTTCCTTCCTTCCTTCCTTCCTTCCTTCCTTCCTTCCTTCCTTCCTTCCTTCCTTCCTTCCTTCCTTCCTTCCTTCCTTCCTTCCTTCCTTCCTTCCTTCCTTCCTTCTTTCCTTCCCTCCTTCCTTGCTTTTGTTCATTCACAATATCACAATCACTTTGGGATATACCAAGATTCCCCCCATTATACCCACTCTTCTTTTTCCTCTACCTCTAGACATTATTTTGTCAAAGAAAAAACATTGAGCAAAAACAACAGATGCTTAATATCTATCAAAATATACAATATTTGTCCCTGAAGTTCAATGCTTCCTCTAAAATTGAGAACATGAGTATTATTACACAGATTTCAGTTTTCCTTTTACAACAAGTGGGAATCTTTTGGTGTTGTTTTCTTCAACTTTTTACAATCATTAGGTGTATTTTTCTTCTAGTTCTTATTATAACTTCAACACGAATCCTTTGATACAAGTTTCCCCATGTTTTTATTTATTTTTTGGAATTTCTATTTGCAATTTTTATTACATGCTAATATTAAATTATATTCTTTTTTGGGGGGAATGGTTTTTTATTCTCAGTTTAAAGTTTCCTTTTTCCTTCCCTCTGCCTTATCTTCCACCCAGTGAGAAGGCAAGAAATATGATGCTCATTATGCATATGAAATCATGTGAAACATATCTACACATTAGTCATGTTGTGAAAAAGGGCAGGAAAAATAAAGATAAAAATATGTATTATTTTATATTCAGAGTTCATTAGTCTTTTATGTAGAAGTGGATAGTATTTTTCAACACGGATTCTTTGGTTATCATGTATAATTGTATTGAATAAAATTTCTAGTTCTTTCATAGTTAATTATCATTACAATATTTTTTGTACATAGTTCTATTCTGCTTTGCATTAGTTCATATATATTTTCTCAAGTTTTTCTGAAGTTTTTCTCTTTCTTTCTTATATCATAATAACACTTCATTACATTAATATATATACATATACATATATAAATTTATGTATATACATATATAAATTTATGTATAAATATATATATATATATATTCCTATTTCTCCACATCCCTTTCAGCATTTGACAGTTTTCTTTTTCTGTTATCTTAGCCAATCTAATGGATGTGAGGTAATATCTCACATTTGTTTTAATTTTCATTTCTCTAATCATTAGTGATTTAGAACATTTTTCATGTCATTTGATATTTTAATTTTACTTAAGATAACTTTATGTCCTTTAACCACTCAGCAATTAGGGGATGGCTCTCATTTTTATGTGTGTGATTCAATATTTTCATTTTTGTGAAATAAAGCATTTGTCAAATAATTTTGCTATAAATCCCCTTCACCAGTTTCCTACATTTCTTCTCATTTTGGCTACATTTGATGTTATTTGTGCAAAATCTTCAATTTGATATAATCAAAAGTGTCCATTTCATATTTTTGATCCTTTCTGTCTTTTATTTTGTCACTGTCTTCCCTTTTCCATACATAATTTTTTCATGTACCTCTAATTTGTTTATGCCTAAATCATGTACTCATTTTGATATTAGAATATGGTGTGCAATGTTGGTCTATGCCTTCAATTATATTCTTATGTGAAAGTTTCATATCCATGAAGCATTTGGATTATACCTCATTCTGATTACTTGACCATCACAATCCCTTTTCCAGGCAGATGAAGGGATAAACAAAAATTTTATTAAACATTTAAAATATTCTTTGCAGTGGGGATTCAAATAGAAAAGTAAGGCAATCCCTACTTTTGAAAACTTAATACTAATGAGGGAGATATCTCTCTAGATTTTAATTTTTTAGGAAGATTTTTATTGAGGGAGAAACTTTTGTTTAAGCTAAAGGATATTTCTCAATCCCCTTTGTGATGACGTTGTAGCTTTCACCCATTATCAAGCATCCTTCTAGATATTCTTTATATCTATGGGTTTCTGTGATAGTGTTCTATCCTGTTTTTTTCCTACAATGTCTGTTCCTCAGGCTTCTTTAATGAATTGTTAATTGGACTTAAGAACAACAGCAACAATAATGTCATTTACATGGTCCTTTAAACTTTCCAAAGCATTTAAAGCTATTATTTTATCTTAAAACAATGTAATTATTACACATTTTACAAATTCAGAAACTCAAGCAGATATCCATGAAGTGACTTGCTCAGGGTCATAAAACTTTTAGGTATATAAGGTCAGATTGAAGTCAGGTCTCCCTGATTTCAGATCCAGCGTCCTATTTTTTACATTACCTACCTTATACCCTAAAATTCTGTTTCAGACTGTCTTCTCCGAATACATTCTCTCTCTTGATGATCTCATTAGCTTTTATGGATTTAATTATCTCAAATATGCAGATAACTTCCAATCTATGTAAACCAACTATTTATCTCTCAACTACTGTTTCATAAAATAGTTGATGGAGATCTTCAACTGAATGTTACATCACCACCCAAACCTAAATATGTTGAAAATGGAACTAATTAATTTCCCCCTAAATCTGTGCCTCATATAAACTTTCCTATTTCTTTTGAAGAAACTATCATCCTTCTAGTTATCCAAGTTGACAATCTCAGGGTTACCATTGAATCTTGCCTCCCTTTTACTCTATATTCAGTCAGTGGCTATTTTATTGCCAAATCTCTTACGTGTCTCCTTATCTTCCCCTATAAACAGCTACTACCCTAGTTCAGATCCTTATTACCTTTTAGCTGGACTATTTGAGGAATTTTCCCCCCCTAATCTCCAGGATATGACCATATCACTCACCTACTCAAAAATGAGAAGTGGCTCCACGTTCTTTCTTTGGTAAAATTGTGTGAGATTTAAATATCTTTACAGGCTTACTCCTGCCTATCTTTCTAGACTTATTTTTACATTATTCTCATCCTTGTATTCTAAATTTATCCAAACTAACTTTTTAACTTTCCCTCAAACTTGAGATATTCTGCTTCTGCACAGGCAATCTCCTATACCTAAAATCCATTTCCTTCTCACTTTCTCTTGAAATTTTTGGCTTCTTTCAAGGTTCAGCTTAGGTATGACCTCCTCAATAAAATGTTTTTGTGTTCTGTCTAGTGGTTAGTACTTTTTCCTCCTCAGATTATCTTGTACCTATTGATTTACATGTCATATTCCCCAGAAGAATGTAAGCTCCTCAAAGGTAAAAGCAGTTTATTTTTTTTTTCCTCCACATGTTCCCAGCATCTAGTCAAGTTTCATTTATTGAAGCATAGTAGGAGACTATTGGACTAAAAGCCAGGAAAACCCAGGCTTGAATTCTACTCTGACACTTACTATCTTTGTGAATATGGACAAGCCACTAAATCCTGCTGAGTCTCAGCTTTCTCATCAGTTATTGTTAATGATACCTATTGTGTCTACCTTACAGGGTAATTATGTGGCTGCAATATGATAATGTAGGTAGATTGCCTTGAAAATTTTAAAAACACTATATAGATGTCAGTTATTATTGTTTTTCTTTTTTCAATTTTATAATTATAATTTTGATAGTATATATGCATGAGTAATTTTTTTTTTATAAAATTATCCCTTGTATTCATTTTTTCAGATTATCCCCTCCCTCCCTCTACTCCCTCCCCTAGATGACAGGCTATCCCATACATTTTAAATGTGTTACAATATAACCTAGATACAATATATGTGTGTAAATCCCATTTTCTTGTTGCACATTAAGTATTAGATTCCGAAGGTGTAAGTAACCTGGGTAGATAGACAGTAGTGCTAACAATTCACATTCACTTCCCAGTGTTCCTTCTCTGGGTGTAGTTGTTTCTGTCCATCATTGATCAACTGGAGGTGAGTTGGATCTTCTTTATGTTGAAGATATCCACTTCCATCAGAATACATCTTCATACAATATTGAAGTGTACAGCAATCTTCTGGTTCTATTTATTTCACTCACCAGCAGTTGATGTAAGTCTCTCCAAGCCTCTATGTATTCCTCCTGCTGGTCATTTCTTATAGAGCAATAATATTCCATAACCTTCATATACCATAATTTACCCAACCATTCTCCAACTGATGGACATCCGTTCATCTTCCAGTTTCTAGCCACTACGAAAAGAGCTGCCACAAATATTTTGGCACATACAGGTCCCTTTCCCTGCCTCAGTATTTCTTTGGGATATAAGCCCAATAGCAGCAATGCTGGATCAAAGGGTATGCACAGTTTAATAACTTTTTGGGCATAGTTCCAAATTGCTCTTTAGAATGGTTGGATTCTTTCACAACTCCACCAACAATGTATTAGTGTCCCAGTTTTCCCACATCCCCTCCAACATTCATCATTATTTGTTCCTGTCATCTTAGCCAATCTGACAGGTGTGTAGTGGTATCTCAGAGTTGTCTTCATTTGCATTTCTCTGATCAGTAGTGATTTGGAACACTCTTTCATATGAGTAGATATAGTTTCAATTTCATCATCTGAGAATTGTCTGTTCATATCCTTTGGATATCAGTTATTATTATTGTCATTTTCATTGTTGTCATTGTCACAATAGGGACAATGTTGAATTGAGACAAGACATTCTGGTTTCGTTTAGCTCTAGCTATTAACAGACTCTTCCTCTACCCTTACCTCCCATCTCTGCCTCTCCTTCATATTGATTTTATTATTGACTACCTCCTTATATTTTCATTCTTTTTTTTTTCCTCCAGGATAAGTATTCCCTCTTCTTCAACTGACTTGATTCAAGAAAGTTATGGATAAAAGTATAGATAGCAATGCTATAATGGAGTATGGCCTTTTCATAGATTTAATAGATCTGAAAGAAAGCTTAAAGATCACTCAATTCAATCTTCTTTCTCCTTAAAGAACAAAGTCTTTTATACTGAGCAGGTGTTCAGCAAATGATGTTTTAGGATAATAGTAGAAATAATGCACTAGGTTTTTTCCCATGTAGGAGACTTCTTTAAAAAATTCCCATGGGACTTGAGAAGACTACTCACTTGCTTGTCCTTGACAAGTAAATTCTCTAACCTGATAAACAGAGGAAAGTATATTTTCTTTAGGCTACAGTTTTTGCAATCTGGAGAAAACTGGAGAAAACTCTTGTGCATTTCCTCCTACATGGATTCCCATAGACCTACAAATCCCACAGTTAAGCAAGAGAAAAGGAAAAAAAATCCTAATCATTACTGATGTCCAAAATAGTATGGGATGATATGGAAGGTAGTGAGTTAGTATCCTGTTACTGAAAGTCTTAAGGAACAAATAAATAGAGCAATTCAAAAAATTCAGCAATGACTTTGTCTTCCCTTCTAACTCAAAATCCTCTGCTACTATAAGCCACATCTTCACAAAATATGTCACTAATCATCATTACACAAATTCATGAAAGGTCTGTGATTGTATCAGCTTAGGAAGCTCCTACTGTGGGAACCTCCTTCACCACCACATCAATGTCCTTTCTAAATTACTGTATCCAGGACTGGTAATCAAAACCTACTTATGAAACTTAGTAAATATATACTAGCAAACTGATTTAGTAATAATGAGATTGAACAACTTGTTCAGAGTCATAGAGGCAGTAAATGTAAGAGATAGCATTTCATTATGGGTTTTTCTAATCCCAAACCCAACACTCTATTCACTATATTACCACTTTATACAAAGTGCTTTGCTAGTTCTATATAGCAAATTTGATGGAGAGATAGCCCTTTAAAAATTTTTCAACTAGAAACAAGATCTTAAAATTTTAAAAAATAGAATAAGGGGATTAATAAAGACTGATTTTAAAAAAGAATTTAGCTTGCCTATGATTTAAGTCAATCAGTTAAATCAGCAATCATTAATTAATCCAACTCACCTCTCTGATGTCATGGTCCTCTTTGGGATCAAAGGACAAATAATAATTCAAAGTTCGATATGTATTAGACATGGTTGAGCTCAAATTCTAACAGAGGAGATAACATGAGAAAAAGGAAGGTAACCTTAGAGGAATGGGGGTAGAATGAGGATAGAATGAGTAGGGATAGGAAAATCCTCCAGTAAAATGTGAAATTTGAACTCCATTTTGAAAGAAGCTAAGGAAAGTAGGAGGCAGAGGTGAAGAAGGAATGCATTGAAGTCATGGAAGACAGCCAGTGAAAAGGCATGGATTTCGGAATTCTGTTATTGTTCATAAAGAACATCAAGGAGCAGCTAGATGGTGCAGTGGATAGAGCAGCAGCTCTGAAGTCAGGAAGACCTGAGTCAAATTTGGTGTTATACTTAACACTTCCTAGCCATATGTCCCTGGGCAAGTCACTTAACCCCTTTGCCTCAGGGGAAAAAAAAAAAGGAACATCAAGATTAGTTTCATTGGATCAGATTAATGTCATTGGATCATAGAATATATGGAGTGTGTGTGTGTGTGTGTGTGTGTGTGTGTGTGTGTGTGTTTTGTAAGAAGTCAGAAAACATGGAAAGGAAAAGTTGTAAAGAATTTTAAAAGCAAAGTTAAGGATTTTATGTTCTTTGACATATTTTGGAATCACTGGAATTTATTGATTAGGGGAGTAACTTGTTCAGACCTACTCTTTAGGAAAATCACTTAGATAGCTGTTGGATAGGAGTGAGGAGGAATGGGAGTTAGATAACTTAAATGGAAGGCTATTGCAATAAACCAGAGTGGGAGGAGGAGGAGGTGATAAGATTCTGCCTCAGAATTGCCTGAGACCTCAGGAGTTTAAGTGACTCAAGCATGACCCTATAGCCAGTGTCACAGCTAAGGATGAGACCCTGGTTTTATCCTAGATTCATCAGTCAATCCCAAACCATGCTTATCTCTAATTGAGAACACTTTTTCTATTAAAAAACAAAAAAACAAAAAACAAAAACAAAAACAAAAAACAAAGAAAAAAACAACCCTTTAGCTTTGTTTTCTCCTTAGAAATCAGTAAAATTTGGATTTGAGTTTTCTTTAAGATGAGAAAAGAATCAGAGTAGAATGAGCTCCTTTTGGAACTAGTAAATTCTTTCCCATTGGAATTCTTGGAATAGAGACCAATTATAGGGACAGAAAATATATAGAGAATTCTTACTCAGTTATCATTTGAATTAGACAACCCCTAGAACCCCTTCTTTTATAATCTGATCTTCTGTAATTCTTGTAACAGAGAAAAATGTTAATACGATATTAGGTGGTGTTAGAATTAAAACTTCTAGGAATAAGAAGCTGACATTTGAATTTCACTCCAGTCAGACAAGAGAGGAAAAATTGGTTTTAGTCCTGGACAAAATTGTTTAGGAAGGGCATTGATAATGTAAAATGATCAGAAAAGGACAATCAAGATGGCTAAGAGATTCAAGTTCATGCTGTTTGACATATGAGGCCTTGCTACTTGAGTAGAACATGTTTAGCCTGGATAAGAGAAGACCTGAGGGCAGGGTATGATAACTTTCTTCAACCATATAGTAGGTTATCACATAGAAAAAGGGAGAATACTTATTTTGAATGGCTCATCAGATAGAACTAGAATCAAAGAACAGAATTTGCAAGAAGCCAAATTCAGGTATGATATATAGAAAATGTTGCATAGCAAATAACCTAATAATTAAAAAATATTTAAATAGCATCCATTAGCTTGGGAAAGAATAGACTCACTCATTGGAGGTCTTCAAACAAACACTGGATGATTACTTGTTAGGTAAGAACAGGGTGGACTAGCTGGCCTTGCAATCCCTTTGAAACCTCACATTCTGGTTGGTGTAGGTTGATAATAAAATAACAAATCTGTTGAACAAGACATTATATGTAGCTCCTTTTTCTTTTATAACATAAACATAAAGACATATTAAGTGCCTTCTTGAAAAACTTGTCAACTCACATAGAAGTTAATTAGAAAAAAAAAAAAAACTTTAAAGGAAGCATGGACATCAGGCTCAAAGCTTTAGTTGAAAGAAGTAAAGCCCTAGAAATGTGTTGTCATCTCTACTCTGAGGAAGATTATCCTATGGTAAACCACCAGAGAAATGAAGCTTTCAGATGGGGTTGAGGTTAGGTACTAGCACATTTATCTATGGAGGATAGTTCCATAGCTTTTAGCACAGGCCCTTTTTATGGGTGTAATTCATTGGGTGCTATCTAAGGTGAAAAAATGTTGCAATGGTTATTGAAAATTTGTGGCATGTTAAAAATATCATTGGACTAAAATCTTGAAACCTCTAACACTTAACTGGCTTAGGGTCACCAGATACATCATTATTAGCCATTTCACTGTTCTGGCTCTTAATTTATTCAACTGTGAAATGAAAATAATAATAATAATGTTTGCCTCACAAGGTTGTTATGAGGATCAAATTATGTGTGTGTGTGTACATACACGAGTGTATAGACACACTCGTGTATGTACACATGTGTATGTAGCTATATACATATACCTATATATATATATATATAAATATATACACATTTATATTTATCTTTATTTCTATATTTTTATATCTATCTATCTATCTATCTACAATTCCTAGCAAATCTCAACACTCCATAGAAATGTCCTTATTACTATCATTTGCAAAATAGAAATTTATGGAGCAACCAAAAGCACCCACTTCACAGGGTTGTTGTAGGGATCAAGGGAGATAACATATACTTGCAAACCTAAAACACCATATAAATGTTAGTGATTGTCATCTTCATCATGATTTTTTTTAAATTTTGAATATTTTATTTTTCCCAGTGACAAATAAAAACAATTTTTAAACTTTTTTTTAATTTTAAATTCCAAATTCTTTCCCCTCTTCCTGGAAATAGTAAGCAATTTGATATAGGTAATACATGTGTATTCCTGGAAAATATATTTCTGTATAGTTATACTGTAAAAGAAAATGTAGACAAATGAAACCCACATATAAAAAAGTGAAAAATAATATACTTCAATTTGCATTCAGAAGCCATCAATTCTTTCTTTGCAAATGGCTCACATTTTTCATCACAACCCTTTGAATTGTCTTAGAGCATTGTATTGCTTAGAATAGCTAAATTATTCACAGTTGATTATCATACAATATTGCTGTATACAATGTTCTCTGGTTTGGTTCACTTCATTATGATTTATTGTTGCTGCTGTTATGTTATCTACTTCACAAATTAGTTATAAAGAAAATGCTTTTTGTAAAATTTACTATGATATATAATTAAATTCTCAGTATGGCATGCCAATTCAATCAGGCTGGCTATCCAAGAAAACTTATTTTCAATCCATTTCCCCTCTCTCTTTCATAAATTCACACACAGATATGCTCATATTTGCATACTGATACCTGATATCCTTAATGTTGTTTTCTATTCTCCTTTGCCATTGATTTTTACTTAAAGTTTTGAAGCTTTGATGTTGGAATATAGTTTTGACTTTTACTTCATTCGTTAGTTGAACTGAATTATGCTGACTAAAAGTCATCATTGATTCCATTCTCTCCATTCCCCTTTCCACTAATATCCAATCAGTTACCATTTGTTGATTTCAAATTTTGAATATCTATAAATCTTTTTCTCCTTTCCATTCACTCAGTCATTATTTTAGTTCAAGACCTTATCATGTCTATGTTGGAAAATTATAATAACCTCCCAATTAGTATCTACTTCTAGTCTCTTTCCATTCCAATTCAACCACCCTAAACCTGATAAACTAATTTCAATGTATTACTTTGACCCTGTTATTCTTATGTTGTAGAATAAAATACAAACTCACCAGTCTAATATTTGAAGCCCTCCATGGTGTACTTGACAAAAAACAAATGCTTAATTAAATTGAAATTTAGTTTACTTTTCTAATCTTCCATTGTGAGCATATCTATAATTCATTAAAATATAAAATTGTCTCCTTTTGTCTCTAGACTCAAGTAAGATCCTTGAACAAAATGCTATTTTTAAAAAGGTATCTAATTACCAGTATCTGTTCAATAATATGCAGATCAGAACAGGAGACTTTCTTTGCAACAGAAAGAAATTATTCAATGTAAGCAGTAACATTTTCTGAAATATGAAGTAAAAGCTACCTGTGTAAAGAATATGGAGACCAATTCAATTCAACAGACAACCTTTAAGAGCAAAGGACACTGTGCTAAGTGCTGGTGCATGTATGTTGGCAGTGGGGTGATGATGATGGTATGTAGTTGAAATAAAATCCCTGCCCTCATGGAACTCCCAGCTTAGGAGGGGATGTGATATAGACAACATAAGAGAAAGAAAACAATATTGACAGTGATGCTTTTTGGAAGTTGTGGCATTTCTGTTGGGGTTGAATAATTCAGTAATGTTAATAATAAAAGTTAACATCTGTGTCACACTCACAGATATTATCTCATTTGATCCTCATACCAACTAAATGAAACAAATGTTTCAAATCACATTTGAATCATTCTCCTCACTTTCCAGATGAAAAAAAAAAAAAAAAAAAAAAAACAAATCTCAAAGCAATTCTTTACCTAACAAGTTACATGAATTATTACAGTTGAATATATATTGTGAAACCAAATATCATGTAAACAAACCTTTTCATCTTGCAGCTGATGAAACTAAGGTTCAGAGAAAAGATGTTTAATTCAATAATCATTTATTAAGCACCTACTATGTCCAAGTCACTATACTAGCTGGTCTAGATAAAAAGATTAAAAACAAGAGTTCATGCCCTCAAGATACTCATCCTACTAAGTGATATAATATGTACCAAAGTAAGTAATTATAAAGTATATGCAAAGTAACTTCAAGAAGGAGTGGATGCAAATAAATGAGGAAATAAAATGACCACAGGATTGGAGCTTTAGATTTGGAAGGGGACTTAGAAGTCACTGAGTTGAAGGATTTGTGTAGGAAATAGCACCAATGTTCTATGTTGAAGGAATCTCAAGATTCTCCATGGTATAGAGGGATAGGAGCCCATTTAATCCTGAGTGGGGCCCACAGGCAAAAATATGAAGGAAGTTGATCAAACATTGTATACAGGGAACAGTCAACAACCTAGTTTGATTGGATGTATTCCTATGAAATAAACAGATTAATATGAAATATGAAATAAGAGAGATGGGATCCAAATTGTGAAGGGCTTTAAATACTAGGATGAGAAGTTTCTATCCTAGAAATGACAGGGAAAAATGAAGATTTTTTTTTTAGTAGGGAGATGATAAATTCAGAATTCTATTGTAGGTGTAGTTTTAGTACTTTTGCAGAGAATGGATTGGAGAGGGAAGAGAATGAAGTCATGAAAATCATTCTCTTTCTTCCTCCCTACTTTGAAGTACCCTTCTAAATGTTGTCTTCCTATATCAAAATATAAGCTTCTTGAGGGAAAGGACTATTTTGCTCCCTTGTATTTCAATCCCCAGCACTTATTACAGTGCCAGGGATATTGTCGTTGCCAGCATTCTGTTGTGTTTGTCAGTCCTCTCTTCTCTCTCTCTCTCTTTTTTTTTCTTTCCTGAGGCTGGGGTTAAGTGACTTGCCCAAGGTCACATAGCTAGGTAATGTAAAGTGTCTGAGACTAGATTTGAACTTAGGTCCTCCTGAATTCAGGGCTGGTGCTCTATCCACTGCACCACCTAGCTGCCCCTCAGTCCTCTCTTCTCAAAGAGGACCAATGCCATCATTAGAGTGATACCTTACATATGCAGATGATTTGGGTTTGGCATGTAATAAATGCTGGACAAATTCTCGTTCCTTCTCTGTTTCTGTCTCTTTTTCTGTCTAGCTCTCCCTTCTTTCTCTTTGTCTTTCTCTCCTTACTCTCTGACTACTGAAGTAGTCTAGGTAAGAGGTAATGAAGAATTAAATGAATGAAGAAAAGAGAATGAACACTATAGTCATGACTATAGGATGAATAAGGTAGCTGATTGGATCCAAGGGTTGAAAGAAAGGGAACAATCAATGCTAACATCAAGATTGTAAAATTAGGTGATCGCTTAGGATAGTGAATAGAATGCAGGATCTGGTGTTAGAAAGACATGTTAAAATTAGGCCTTAGACTTGTGCTAGCTGTATGATTGTAGTAGAGTCTCTAAATCTCTCTCTGCAGCAGTTTCATGAATTGTAAACTGGAGACAATAACAGCACCCATTACTTAGGGTTATTATGAAAATCACACGAGATAACAGTGGTAAAGTATTTAGTACAGTGAGGGACACATAGTAGGCAATTAATAAATGTTTGTTTTCATTCTTTTCATGAGGATAGTGGGGGAACCGATTTGTCATTATCGGCACTTGGTTGCACAATCATCATAGACAGTGTTATGTTTGTTATCAAAACCTTGATCTCTTCCCTGTGTGATCTTAAACAGGTCATTAAAACTCTTCAGATCTGAATTCTTTCTTCTTTGAATGAGGAGGGTTGGATTAGCTCATCTCCAGTGCTATTATCAGTTACCAATCATTTGAATCTCATTATTTCAAATTAAGTATCTTAACTGATTAAGATTAAGGGTTAAAATACTGAATTCTTTCTATATCATCATCCAATACTAACTTAGAGGTGACACTTAATCTTGGGAAAAAAATAATGGAAATACTTTTTGATTGGGGCTTGCCAAATGACCATTCCACTGAATGCTTTTTCAAGAGAGAACTATTGGGAGCCCTCTAACTTTGAACTCTTTATTTCTCTGTCTTTCTGGTAAATATCATTAGTATCTGACAATTAAAGCATGATTAGTTCTAGTTGAGGTGGCAACTAGACTAGAGCAAGTAATTAATTTCATTAAGTCCAGCTAATATATCTTGTCAAAAAATAATGAAGTTAGCTTCAGGGTATTTAAGCTATAGATTAAAAGATCAAAACTCACTAAAACTTCACCTTGTTATATTAATTAAAGGGTTCTAAATTGGAGAAATTTACTATATCTTCATGAATCAGGTGCTAGTTTGAGAGTATTTCGAAAGAGATCTATTTTGTTTATAGCAATATGGTGTCATGGAAAGAAAAATGGGCTTGTAGTCAAAAGATGTGTGTTCAAATCCAGCTTCAGACACTTAGCAGCTGTGTGACTCTCACAAAGTCATTTAAATTCTCCCAGTGTCCATTTCCTTGTATGTATGCATGCATATGCACATGTATTCACATACAAGGCACACATATGTATAAGTATGTATATACACATACACATGCATACACAAAATTACTAAAAAACAGAGATGAGGAAAATTTAAATGACTTGGCAAGAGTCATATAGCAAACATCTGAAGTTGGATTTGAACCTATCTTCTGACTCTATGTCCATCTTTTTATCTATTATGTCATATTATTTTAGACTCCATAACCATTCTTCTTTCTATTATGTCATATTACTTTAAATAAATGACATTCTTCTACAACTGTCATCATATATAAGTCTCAAACTAGAAATATGTCCATAAATATATAATAGGTTCTTCTAGTTTAGAACTTTAAAAAAAATAGTATTGGGGTGGAGCCAAGATGATGGAGAAAGCATTCAGCTTCAAAAATAGCACTTGACTGGTAAAATTCACGAAGGATGATCGATAGCTTCTATACAGAAAGAGAGCAGGTTTTCAATCCTGAGGAGACTAATTGCAGACATTCTCCAGACAATTGTTAGTCCCCAACACAAAAGTCTCTCCTAGAAGAGACTATCAAAAATCTTGAAAAAGAGCTAGAAGAAAAATAGGGAAAGGAAAGAGAAGCTATGAAAGAGAGTAACAACTTCTTGAAATGTGAATTGGAAAAGGTAAAAAACTCCCAGGAAGTATAGGGAAACAGAATTTGTGAATTGGAAAAGATAAAGAACTTCCAAGAAAGTAGGATTTGTGAATTGGAAAAGATAAAGAACTCTCAGGAAAGTAGGATTTGTGGATTGGAAAAAGAAAATAACTCACTAAAAAAAATTCCATAGAGCAAAACAACTCATTTAAAAACTCAATTGGACGTATACAAAAAGAAGGGGAAAAAAGCTAATGAGGAAAATAACAATTAATTCCAAACTATATAAGCTATTTGAAAAAAAAAATAGGAAATGAAGGACTCCTACCAAATTCCTTTTATGACACAGACATAGTACTGATACCTAAACCAGGTAGGATAAAAACAGAAAGAAAATTATAGACCAATCTCCCTAATGAATGTTGATGAAAAAGTCTTAAATAAAATATTCCATAGAGATTACAGAAAATCATCCCCAGGATAATACACCATGACCAAGTAGGCTTTATACTAGGAATGCAGGGCTAATTCAATATTAGGAAACTGTTAGCTTAATTGACTATGCCAATAACCAAATTAACAAAAATCATATGATTATATAGATGCAGAAAAAAATTTGATAAAATCCAACACCTGTTCCTATTAAAAACACTAGAGAATATGAGGACAAATGGACTTTTCCTTAAAATAGTCAGTAGCCTCTATTTAAAACCATTAGTAAGCATCATATGTAATGGGGATAAACTGGAACCATTCCCAATAAGATCAGGGGTTAAACAAGATTGGCCACTATCACCATTACTATTCAATACTGTGTTAGAAATGCAAGTTTTGGCAATAAGAAAAGAAAAAGAGGTTAAAGGAATTAGAGAATCCTAGAGAATCAACTAAAAATCTATTAGAAATAACTACAACTTTATCAAAGTTGCAGGATACAAAATAAATGCACAAAAATCATCAGCATTCTTATATATCACTAATAAAATCCAACAGCAAGAGATACAAAGAGAAATTCCATTTAAAATAATTATTGATAGTATAAAATATTTGGGAATCTCTATGCCAAGGGAAAGCCAGGAAGTATATGAGCAAAACTACAAAACACTTACCACACAAATAAAATCAGATCTGATCAATTGGAAAAATATCAAGTGCTCTTGGATAGGTTGAGCGAATATAATAAAGATAATAATACTACCTAAGCCAATCTATTTATTTAGTGTTATACCAGTCAAACTCCCAAGAAATTATTTAACTGACCTAGAAAAGCAACAACAAAATTCATCTGGAAGAACAAAAGGTCAAGAATTTCAAGGGAATTAATGGGAAAAAAAAAGCAAATGAAGGTAGTCAAAACCATTTAGTACTGACTAAGAAATAGAGTGGCTAAGAGGCAGTGCAATAGGTTAGTTTCACAGGACAAAACTGGTCAATAATTATTACAATCTCATGTTTGATAAATCCAAAGACCCAAGCTTTTGGAATAAGAACTCACTATTTGACAAAAACTCCTGGGAAAATTGGAAACTAGTGTGAAAAAAATAGGTATTGACCCAGACATAACACTGTATAAGATTAAAATGGGTTCATGATCTAGACATAAAGAATGGTATCATGCACAAATTAGAAGGACATTGTATAGTTTACCTCTTAGACCTGTGGAGAAAGAAGGGATTTTTGCCCAAAGAAGAATTAGATATCATTACTGACCACAAAATGGATAATTTTGATTATATTAAGTTAAAAAGGCTTTGTACAAACAAAACTAATGCAGAAAAGATTAGAAGAGAAACAAACTGGAAAAACATTTTGACATTCAAAGGTTCTGATAAAGGTCTCATTTCTAAAATATATAATTGACTCAAATTTATATTAGTTCAAACTATTCTACAATTGATAAATGGTCAAAGGATAAGAACAAGCAATTTTCAGATAAAGAAACTGAAACTATTTCTAATCATATAAAAAGATGCTCCAAATCATTATTGATCAGAGAAATGCAAATTAAAACTCCTCTGAGATGCCACTATGCACCTCTAAGATTGGCTAAGAGGACAGGAAAAAATAATGATGGATGTTGGAGGGGATGTGGGAAAACTGGGACCCTGATACACTGTTGGTAGAACTGTGAATGGATCCAACCATTCTGGAGAGTAATTTGGAACTATGCTGAAAAAGTTATCATACTGTGCATACACTTTGACCCAATACCCAGTTTCTGCTGGGCTTATGTTCCAGGGAGATTTTAAAGGGGAAAGGGACCCACATGTACAAAAATGTTTGTGGCAGCCCTTTTTGTAGTGGCAAGAAGCTGGGAATTGAAAGGATGCCCATCAATTTTAAAATGGCTGAATAAATTGTGATATATGAATGTTATGGAATATTATTATTCTGTAAGAAATGACCAATGGGATGATTTCAGAGAGGTCTGTAGAGACTTATATGAACTAATGTTATGTGAAATGAGCAGAACCAGGAGATCATTATGCATGACAACAACAAGAGTATACAATGATAAATTCTAGTAGATGTGGCTCTCTTCAACAATGAGATGATTCAAATCAGTTCCAATTGTTCAGTGATGAAGAGAGCCATCTAAACCCAAAGAGAGAACTGTGGAACTGAGTATGGACCACAATATAGCATTTCATTCTTTCTGCTGTTGTTTGCTTGCATTTTGTTTTCTTTCTCAGTTTTTTTTCCTTCTTGATCTGATTTTTCTTGTGCAGCAAGATAACTGTATAAACATGTATACATATATTCAATTTAACACATATTTTGACATATTTAATATATATTGGACTACCTGCCATCTAGAGGAGGGGGTGGTGGGAAGGAGGGGAAAATTTGGAACAGAAAGTTTTTCAAGGGTCAATGTTGAAGAATTACTCATGCATATGTTTTGTAAATAAAAAGCTTTAATAAAAAAGAAATTTTAAAATGTGTAATTCTTTTTTAAAGCTTTTTATTTTCAAAACATATGTATAGATAGCTTTTAGTATTTGTCCTTGCAAATCCTTCTGTTACAAAATTTTTCCCTCTCCCTTCCCCCTACCACCTCAAGTAATTTAATGTATGCTAAACATGTGCAATTCTTCTATACATATTTGCACAATTATACTGCACAAGAAAAATCATACCAAAAAGGAAAAAAGTGAGAAAGAAAAAAATGCAAGCAAACAACAACAAAAAAGGTGAAAATATTATGTTGTAATCTACATTCAGTCCCCACATCCTCTCTCTTGATGCAGATCACTCTCTTCATCACAAGATCATTGGAATTGCCCTAAATCACCTCACTGTTGAAAAGAGCAATGTTCCAGAATTGATCATCATATAATCTTGTTGTTGCTGAGTACAATGCTCTGGTTCTCCTCAGTTCACTTACCATCAGTTCATATAAACTTCTCCAAGCTTTTCTAAAATAATCCTATATTCATATGTTTTGAAAATAAAAAGCTTTTTTAAAAAAGTTTCTCCAGGTCTTTCTGAAATCATCCTGCTGATGGTTTCTTATAGAACAATAATATTCATAATATTCATATACTATAACTTATTAAGCCATTCTCCAACTGATGGACATCCACTCAGTTTCCTTGCCACTATAAAAAGGGCTTCTACAAACATTATATATGCAATTCTAAACAAATTTCCATATTTCTCATGTTACACAAGAAAAATCAGATCAAAAGTGGGAAAACATAAGAAATAAAACAAACAAAAACACTTTGCTTTGATCCACATTCAGTTTCTATAGTAGAATATCTTTAATAGGGAGACATCTTAATTGTTATCTTTAAGCCTGTAGCTTTCTTCTACAGTGGAGAAATAAATGCACACATAAGCACATGAACTTGTTACCTACGCATGCATACACACATTCCTCAATTTCTTTCTCTAAAAATTAAAGAGATGGAATGGAGACAACATGGTAGAGTTGAAAGAGATCTAGGTTTAGTATCAAAAGACAATTTTCTTAACAATTTTGGGTTCCAGTATCTTCATTTGAAAACTGAGTAGATTGGGCTAGATGACTTCTAAGGTTCTTTCAAACTCTATATCATTCTGTGATCCTTTCAGCTTTAATAATCCATGAATCCAGCAGTATTTTCACCACAAATCCACTTTGTCATACTTATTGGTTAAACATATGAAGGGAGTACTGTGTTCCACTAAGGTGATTCTAAAATATTAATTGTCTAGTTTAGTATGTAATGCTGGAGAAACTGAGGCAAGATAGAAATTATAGAGTTTTTAATATTTTATTTGCATCTCTGAGAGGGAGAAATTGTGTTGGGAGCATGTTACTGCCAGGGCTGATGTCCAAAGCATCCAGTAGTGAATGTGAGTTCTCATGACATATATATGACTCTAAGCTCAGGTAGACAAAGGCAGGGTAAAGTCCAAACTCTGGTGAGTGGAAATCTCCAGGCAGAGACCATCAGTCTGGTTCTGACAGGTTTGGAGTAGGACCATAAATTCTAACAAATTTGGAGGACTTTAGAGGTGTCCAGAAAGTATGAAACTTAGAGATATATACAATGCCAATTAGGTATCTGAGATAGTACATCTGATAAAGATAGGATATCTTTTGGAATGTCAGATCTCCATAGCCCTAATTTTCTCAGTTCTAATGAGCAGAAAAGGGGGGTTGCACCAGGGGGTTTGAGGCAACAATTCAAGGAAACTGAGGCAGAGCAATTGGGAAAATCGAATCAGAACAATTCAGGGAAACTGAGTCACAACAGTAGTAAAACTTGAGGAAAGTAAAGGAGAGAATTATTTACAGATAGATAAATCACTACTGTCTACAACTTGTTAACAGTAGAAAATCAAGTAGGCAAATCAGAGGCAGCTAAATAATTCAAGGGCTAGAGAGATGGATCTGGATTCAGGAAGGCCTGATTTCAAATCCAGCTTCAGATATATACTAGTTGTGTGACCCTTAGCAAGTCAACTTAACTTCTTCCTGCCTCAGATTTTTTTAAACTGTAAAATGAGGATAATAAGAGTACCTGCCTATCAGGGTTCTTGCAAAAATTGAATGAAATAATAATTGTAAAGTGCTTAGCATTGTATCTGACACATACTATGATCTGGAGAAGGAAATGGAAAACCACTCCAGTATCTTTGGCAAGAAAATCACAAAATAGGGTCACATAAAGTCAGAAAATGACTGAACTTCAGCCCTCCCATGAAAATCAATTCAAAATGAAATGAAATGTGCTATTAATTTCTGAAATTAAAAACTTACTTAAGTTTTTAAATTAAAAACTTAATTTAAAAAATCTTAAATTTAATGTTTTGATGTAATGATAATTGAAACAGTCACTAATCTATTTTTATGATATTTTATCCTTTCAATTTCTATAAGCATAAAAGCAATCACTATAGAGTTTAAAACATATTAATTGATAAATCAGATAATGATACTGAAGCAGTTGAATTGACCTTACTCTTCTGAAATTACTGAAAGGGCATATCCTCTGAGGTAGGAAGCAAGCATTCCATTAACATGAATTAACTCTTTTAAGATTCTAGTGAAGCTAAAGTACCCATTGATAACCAGCTGTGATGGAAGGATTAAGAATTCATTTACCATAGATGAGGGTGGACAATCTGCTTCCAAAAAATCGTTTACATACTCTTGAGTCATAAACAAAATCATCTCATCACATTAGCATCTTTTATCTTAGAAAAGCAACAAAGAGTTTGGCTGATTTTGTATACAATGATGCTAGAACTACAATTTCAATGGATCTAAGGACTAAAAGGATCATTTGCTCCAATTTATTCATGTTAAATATAAAGAAAATTGTGGTCTTGAGAAGAAACATAATTTTCTCTTTTTAAAGGTGAAGAAAACTGTGGTTTAGAGAAGGAACATAACTTTTTTTTTTTTTTTTTGCATCATAATGATAATAAAAGATAGGATTTGAACCAGCTCTTTTGACACTAAATCCAGGGTATTTTCCTTTGGAATATGTTCCTTCTCATTGCTCTTCTCATATCCATCCATTGCCTTCTCTCCACCTATATGACTACCATAGAATGTAGACCCTGATCATCTCTTTACTTTTGTCTTCTAATAGTCTCCTAAATGGTCTCTTTGCTTTAAATTCCATCCTTCCCCAAAACATCTCTCACATAGATGACAAATTGATGTTGCCCAAAGTATGGTTTTGATTATATTATTTTCTTGTTTATAAAAGCTGTAATGGCTTCCTAGTGCCTCTAAAATACAAGACAAATAGTTGTTTGGCGTGGAATCCCCAATCTGGATCCCGTATATATTTTCAGACTTAATATATCTTAAACTCATTGGTACCTTCTTGTTGCCTTTCATACATAATATTTTTAAAAAATTAGTAGTGTAAAAAAAAACTACTTAATCTAACAATTTATGACATTTAAGTAGTTTTTTTTTACACTACTAATTGTTCCAACTTGTCATTTTGTAAGATGAGCAGATTATTATTGCCAGTTACTGTTTATTGTTAATGTGAAGTTGGAATGTTGAAAAGATATGTGTCTGTAACTTTGGAATGTACACTAAGTAGCCTAAAAAAAGTTTAGTATTATTGCAATATTAGTTTAGAGATTATATAAACCCTGACTTTCAGATCAATAAATGGATTTTTGACATATTCTCACCTGGCTCATGAAAATTCATAATCACACTCTCACCATTCATTGGAGCTGACAAAAAACAAAAGTAGAAAAGAAATTTCTTGGTAATGTTAATGTTCTACTCAATGGAGGTCATATGTAAAATGGTAAATAAGCAGCCTTGTTGCAATGTTCCCAACTAAGTTTGTGTGCTATCCTCTCAATTGATTGTAATCTTTTTATGATTCTTCATTTCTTAGTAGTTCCCTTCCTGTAAAGAAAACAAATTGCTTTTTCATCCTTGATTTGTGCTTGCACTTTAGACATGTTTATTTCTCCTTCCTTCTTCTTCCTTTTCATTTGCCACCTCCATTGGAAGGGACTGTTAAAATAGACCTCAAATTAGAATGATTCCTCAAGAATCTGAAGTAGGGGGTAGAAATGGAGTATTGGAGAACTGAGTTTTCCTATTAAAAACTAGCAACTACATAACAATGCACCCTGGGTAAACCATGAGGAGAGATAAAGGAGAATCCCTGGGAAAAGGCTTCAGTCCTTGTGGTCTCATCTAAGTGGTTCCTGGCTAGTTCCTGTGCTATATGTGCCTATTATTTCCTAAGATAAACTATAAGCACCTCAAGAGCAGGAGATGTTTCATTTTTCACCACGGGAAAATTGGGGGAGGAAGCTTGTGATGGTTGACAACTCTTCTCTTTCAAAGTCATGAAATTAAGGTAATGATTGAAGATGTCCCTATTTGTTACCTCTCCAAAAGGGAGAATTATATATCTCATACAATTCTAATATGTTTTCTGGTTTGTATAGATTTTAGAATTCCATCATAGAAACTAGATCTCAGAATTAATATTATAGATATAACTTACTACAATTTTCTTACTTATGAATGAGAAATTATGGACCACAAAGGTAGGATGATTTGCCCTAAACTACACATTCATTTAAAATTAGTAAATTAGTAGTGTGTCAGTAAGATATGTTTTGTTGAGGGAAGAGACTCATTTTTTTGTTTGTTTTCTCAGTGCTTAGCAGAGTTCTTGGAACATAACTGTTTAGGAAATTATTTGAAAGACACTTTTGCCCAGCTTCAGAAGTCATAACTAGGTTTAATAGATAGTCATTACAGAAAGGCAGATTTTGATGAGACCCAAAGGAAAAAAAAGGTGTAATTGTTAAAGAGATCAAAAGTGAAATGGACTATCTTGACAGGTACTGAATGATTCATTCTTAAGAGTATTCCAACAAAGCTGTATTACTGTTTATCAGGGATGTTATGATTCCTGTTCAAGAAAAGCTATAGAAAATTACTTCTTACTCTGCATCATCAATGATGAAGGCATGGATAAAGGTGTTTGGAGTGTCAGAGAAGAAAAGGTTGTGTATAGTAGAGATAGTACAAAAGCAGAAATTACAAGACTTGACAATAGGTTGGATGTGGAAGATAAGAGAGAATGAGAAATCAAATTGGACAATGAAGTTTCAAGCCTGGGTGACTAGATTTGTGATAGTACTCTTCACATTAATAAAAATAGTTAGGAATGGGGGGTGGGCGTTTGGAGAATAAGATAATGAGTTATAGACATGTTAAGTTTAAATTATCTATGAGACATCTAGTTCAAAAAATCCAATAGATAATTGGGGACATGAGATTAGAGGTCAGAAGATAAATTAGGACTGACAAATCCATCTTAGAATAAATAAATTTGAGAATCCTCACAGACAGATAATCGTTGAATCCGTTGAATCCATTGGAGCTGAAGACATCACAAAATTAAGTAATATATAGAAAAAAGAACAGATGCCCCCTTAGGAGAGTGTTTTTTTGCGGGGGTACTAACGGTTAACATAATGATCCAGTAAAGGAAAATGAGCAGGAATACACAAACAGGTAAGAGGAGAATCAGGAAAGACCAGTGTAGAGATAAAAAAAAGTTCCAAAGAGAAGATGATCTGCTGATTTGTCTAAGAGTATACATGTCAGAAGAGTGTGTGTCTTCAGGTTGTTTATCAAATACAAGAAGTCCTTACAAAGGTGAAATCATAGATTTAGCATTACTATCCTCTTTATTCCTATCCTTGGAAAGATAAACATATCAACAATTGGTTCTATACTGGCATAGTAGAATATTTGTAAATAAAATTTCTAATTATATGGCACTTTGAAAACAAGCAGAGTAATTTTTGTGAAGAGGGATGTAAATATGGTGAGCCTCTGTCTAATGAACAGTATTATCTAGCACATTTACATTGTAAACATATATTAAGTGGCAGAATTAAGTGGCATAAGACCATAGATTTAGAGATCACTACGACTTCTAATTTTATAAAGATGAGGTACAATTTACATGATTTCTCCCACATAGCTACTAAGAATCATAGACAGCATTTAAATTCAGGTATTCCTGATTCTGATAGTGCCCTACCCACTATGCTAAGCTAAATTAAATTTTAATTTTCATATTCTGCATTCTAATGCTAAATTTAATTGAAATTTTGAAACAGCTCCAAAAGCATACTAATCATTATGTTGATATATGGGACCTTATCATCACCCTTTGTCTTAAAGGTTGAAAACAAACAAACAAAAGATACAAAGAGAGTGCTAAGTGCTAAGTGATAAAGATGATCTTTAGTTCCTGGCTTAGCCAATAACAAGCTTCATGACTTTATGAGAGACTCTGAATTCAAGATATTTTAAGTTTACTTGAGTAATTATAGCAATCTAGTGTTTGACAAACCCAAAGATCCAAACTTTGGGGATAAGAATTCATTATTTGACAAAAACTTCTGGGAAAACTGGAAATTAATATGGCAGAAATTAGGCATGGACCCACACTTAACATCACATACCAAGATAAGATCAAAATGGGTCCATGATTTAGGCATAAAGAATAAGATCATAAATAAATTAGAGGAATATAGGATACTTTACCTCTCAGACTTGTGGAGGAGGAAGGAATTTGTGACCAAAGGAGTACTAGAGATCATTATTGATCATAAAATAGAAAATTTTGATTACATCAAATTAAAAAGCTTTTGTACAAACAAAACTAATGCAAAAAAGATAAGAAGGGAAGTAACAAATTGGGAAAATATTTTTACAGGTAAAGGTTCTGATAAAGGCCTCATCTCCAAAATATATAGAGAACTGACTCTAATTTATAAGAAATCAAACCATTCTCCAATTGATAAATGGTAAAAGAATATGAACAGACAATTTTCAGATGATGAAATTGAAACTATTTCCACTCATATGAAAGAGAGTTCCAACTCACTATTGATCAGAGAAATGCAAATTAAGACAACTCTGAGATACCACTACACACCTGTCAGATTGGTTAAGATGACAGGAACAAATAATCATGAATGTTGGAGGGGATGTGGGAAAACTGATACATTGTTGGTGGAGTTGTGAAAGAATCCAACCAATCTGGAAGTATGCCCAAAAAGTTATCAAACTGTGCATACCCTTTGATCCAGCAGTGCTACTACTGGGCTTATATCCCAAAGAAATACTAAAGAAGGGAAAGGGACCTGTATGTACCAAAATGTTTGTGGCAGCCCTTTTTGTAGTGGATAGAAACTGGAAAATGAATGGATGCCCATCAATTGAAGAATGGTTGGGTAATTTATGGTATATGAATGTTATGGAATATTATTGTTCTGTAAGAAATGACCAACAGGAGGAATACAGAGAGGCTTGGAGAGACTTACATCAAGTGATGCTGAGTGAAACGAGCAGAACTAGGAGATCATTATACACTTCAACGATGATACTGTATGAGGAGGTATTCTGATGGAAGTGGATATCTTCAACATAGGGAAGAGCTAATCCAATTCCAATTGATCAATGATGGACAGAATCAGCTACATCCAGAAAAGGAACACTGGGAAATGAGTGTAAACTGTGAGCATTATTATTATTTTTTTATTTTTGTTTTTCTTCCCAGATTATTTTTACCTTCTGAATACAATTCTTCCTTTGCAACAACAACAACAACAAAATTCAGTTCTGCACATTATATATATATATATATATATATATATATATATATATATATATATATATATATATATATAGTACGTAGGATATACTATAAGATATTTAATATGTATGGCAATGCCTGCCATCTAGGGGAGGAGGTGGAGGGAAGGAGGGGAAAAATTCAGAACAGAAGGGAGTACAATGGATAATGTTGTAAAAAAAATAATTACCTATGCATATGTACTGTCAAAAAATGTTATAATTATAAAAATTAATAAAAAAAAAAGAAATGATCAGCAGGATGAATACTGAGAGGCTTGAAAAGAAAGACTTACATGAACTGATGCTGAATGAAAAGAGCAGAACCAGGAGATCATTATACACTTCAATAACAATACTGTATGAGGATGTATTCTGATGGAATTGGATATCTTCAACAAAGAGAAGATCTAATTCAGTTTCAATTGATCAATGATGGACAGAATTAGCTACACCCAGAAAAGGAACACTGGGAAATGAGTGTAAACTGTTTGTACTTTTGTTTTTCTTCCCAGGTTATTTTTACCTTCTGAATCCAATTCTTCCTATGCAACAAAAAATTTGGTTCTGCACACATCTATTGTATCTAGGATATACTATAACATATTTAACATGTATAGGACTGCCTGCCATCTAGGGGAGGGGGTGGAGGGAAGGAGGGGAAAATTCAGAACAGAAGTGAGTGCAAGGGATAATGTAAAAATTACCCATGCGTATGTACTTTCAAAAAATGTTATAATTATAAAATTAATTAAAAAGACACATATTAAAAAAAAGTTTACTTGAGTATTGACATTCTATGATTTAAAGTTTCTTTTCATCATAATATTTTTCCAATTCTAACATTCTATTTTCTCTTAAAAAATAACCCATTTATTGATATCTTTCTACTCTCACACCATTTCTAGAAATAGTCCCTCATATGGTACAATGACCATGACTGACAATAACATATTACCCTAATAATGCTGAGAGGAGGGAGATTTGTTCTATTTTCTGGAACCATTATTAATTCAACTAATTAGCATTTAGTTTGCTTTTAGTAATATTTTAACTTTCATTATTGTAGAAATTTCATATATAATATATGTATATACATATGTATTACACATAATATATATGGATGTGCATATATATATATATATATATATATATATATATATATATATATATGGAGAGAGAGAGAGAGAGAGAGAGAGAGAGAGAGAGAGAGAGAGAGTTCTCCCTATTTTACTCATTGTCACTTTAATCAATCAATCGACAAACATTTATTATGTATCTATTGTTTGCTAAAGCTATGGATAGAAATTAAAAAGGGATATATTCTATCTTTGGGAAATGCAGTGGTATTAAAATTATATTACAGGGATACATATTTACAGAAAAATATATGACACATGAAATCAATAGTAATGATTTAACAGAGACATTTGTATTTTTAATTATAGGCAATGGGAAATTCCTAAAGCTTGTGAAGCAGGGAGGTAATAACAGATGTTTGCTTTACTGCCTCAATTTAGCAGCTGTGTGAATTAAGGAGACGAGAGACTGGAGAGATGTAGGACTGCTGAGCAAACTATTGTAATAGCATCGATAAAAGGTGATAAAGACCTTGACAAAGGTAGAGAGGGTCATGGGGTAGAAAAAGGGAAAGAGATATGTGAAAAATGGAATGTAGGTGGATAAGTAGATTTAGGGGGGAAGTTTTGAATTCAGATTTTTTCCTATTTGTTGATTTTGAGTTTTAAATGAGATATTATTGAGGCAATAACCACCAGTTCATATAAATCTGATGTCTCCCTGAATTTTTCATATTGCTCATTTTCTTATTGCACAATAATGATTTTTCACTGAATAATTATATTCATAGACCACAGTTTATTCAATAAGTGTCCTGTTTGACTTTGTTTTTTATTGTTTCTGTTTTTTTTTTTTTTTTTTTTTTTTTTGCTATCACAAAAAGTGCTGTTATGAATATTTTGGTATAAACTGGATTATGTTACTATAATTGACCTTCATAGGGCATATGCTTGATACCAAGATTTCTGAGTTAAAGGGTATGTACAGTTTAGTCAATTTTGTCACACAATTCTAAATTAATATGCAAGAAATTTTAAGGAATTTCTAGGTCATCCAACAGTATATTAGTTATTTCTTCTCACAATTTCTCCAGCATTGATGATTTCTTTTCTTTCTTTCTTTCTTTCTTTCTTTCTTTCTTTCTTTCTTTCTTTCTTTCTTTCTTTCTTTCTTTCTTTCTTTCTTTCTTTCTTTCTTTCTTTCTTTCTTTCTTTCTTTCTTTCTTTCTTTCTTTCTTTCTTTCTTTCTTTCTTTCTTTCTTTCTTTCTTTCTTTCTTTCTTTCTTTTATTTTTATAATCTTATCCATCTGGTAGTGCATTAGGAGAAACCTCAATCTCTTTTAAATTTGGAGTTCTTTTATTATGTTTGGAGGTTATTTTTAGGTGATCATTTAACTTATTTTTGAAAACTGTTCAAATCCTTAGAGTACTTACTTATAGGAGAATAATTCTTGTTCTCATAGATGCATATCAATCACATATATAGCTTGGAATTCAGACTATATTAGTGGTATTTAATGCAAAGATTTTTTTTCCCACTCAGTTGTTCTCCTTAGTACTTTGTCTTCATTAATCTTGTTCATACAAAAGATTTCTAATGTTATATAGTCAAAACTGACTTTTTTGTCTTTAATGATCACAAAATTTCATTTTCAAAGTTTCTGTATAATTAATTGAAAAACAAGCCAGAACTCCCATTCACAAGCTTATGCAATTCTGATTGTGAAGACCTTGAACTCCAAAAGCTCTTTCAATTCCAAAATTCGGTGATTCTATATACTCTTTGTCCCTTCATTCCCTTGAACCTCCTACATGTTTAATCATAATATAATAGCGCACAAGGCTATTCTTGGTAAGAACAATGACACATAGGAATTAATGCAAAATTATGGTGGCATCAATTTATACTTCATTGAAATAGAACAGTCATTGGAACAGTCACTAATTTCAAAATGTCTGAAAATCATACAAGGATAGTGCATGCTCACCGAACATTTTGAGAACAGATTCCTTAGCTTCAATTATGGTGTAGTAGAAGAGAGGCACATATCTTCAGTTTACATTAAATGAAATTATGAAGATAAACCAGTATGCATTATTAGAGAGTTAGGAGATTTGTCCTTTTCTGGATCTAGCTGTTTGGGCATTACTATATTTCAAATGGAATAACATACTGCTAAGGTCTCTGACATCATAGAGATTAAAGTTTTCATTATTGATAAAGAATATCTTTCCATTTAGAATTTTATATTTGAATTTTTAAATACCAATTATGTAGATGCTAAACCTCCTACATAAGAGAGATGTATGCCCAGCTCTAGAATGTTGGTGTTTTGTTGGTTTTAAAATCTTATTTATTAGTTATACTCAGGGCCATTTGGTATCAGGGTACAAACACAACTTTTTGAGGATGTGTGTGAATTTTTTTTTTTGCCAACAAAGTTTGTTTGCTATATTGGATAAATTACCATATGCTACATGGGCATGTATTGGCTCTTCATTTATGCCCAAAAGGGCTCCAGCCAATTGTGTCTCTGGAAGAGCTTTCTTTTTTATTATAACTTTTTATTGACAGTACATATGCATGGGTAATTTTTTACAACATTATCCCTTGCACTTACTTCTGTTCCAATTTTCCCCTTCCCTCCCTCTACCCCCTCCCCTAGAGGGCAGGAAGTCTTATACATGTTATAGTATATCCTAGGTACAATATATGTGTGCAGAACTGAACAATTTTCTTGTTGCACAGGAAGAATTGGATTCAGAAAGTAAAAATAACATGGGAAGAAAAACAAAAATGCAAACAGTTCACACTCATTTCCCAGTGTTTCTTCTCTGGGTGTAGCTGATTCTGTCCATCATTGATCAATTGGAACTGAATTAGATTTTCTCTTTGTTGAAGATAAAGGTCAAAAAAGGAGAAGATACACTCCTTTTGATTTGGATAAAATTAAGAATTTAGGGGGCTACATCTTCTTATGTTAAAATGTTACTAGATAATTTGGCTTATAAAATCCTAACTCCAAGTGATTGGAAATCCATAGCAAGGACATGTTTAGAACCTGAACAAAACTTGTTGTGGCTTTCACAGTATCATGAATCAAGTCAGATGCAATAGGCAAACAGGAATTAACACACAAGTGACTTTTGACCAACTAGCAGGTGAAGGTCAGTATGGAGAGAATTCAGAACAGATTGATTATCCCATTACAGTGTATGAGCAAATTTCTAAGGCTGCAATAAAAGCTTGGGGTTCCCTCCCTGGACAAAAAGATCGAGGGGAAGTCTTCACAAAAAAAAAAAAACAGAGCAAAGTCCAATGAACCTTTTGTGGATTTTGTGGGCCGTCTGCAAACTGTTGTCACAAGAACTATTGGAGAGAATGCAGCTACAGAAATAATGACCAGACATTTGGCTATGGAAAATGCTAATGAGGTTTGGGGATTAAACAAAGATGCTTCTTTAAAGGAGATCATAAGACACTGTGCTACAGTGGGCACAAATGCTTATTATACCCAGACAATGATGAACATGGAAAGACAAGGTCCCTCTTGGCAAGGGACTTCTAGAGAAACTCGTCGATGTTTTCAATGCGGAAAAGTTGGACATCCAGGAACCCAATGTAGATATGGAGATAGAATGAAAAAAGAGGGTGAGAGAAAACCTAAACCCCCATTTCCAAAATGTCACAAGGGTTTCCACTGGGCCTCAGAATGTAGATTGACCCAGGGAAATGAGAGGCAGAGCCCAGCTCCAAGATATCAATCAAAAGATAGGTGGGGCATGATGGAGGCTGAAGTTATACCGAAAAAGCCTTTAGAAGGTCAGGACTCTGATGTGATCAACCAACAGAAAAGCAATCAGATGACAGAAAGGTATTGCAATTGGGGAGAATATAGGTTTTTTAAACCAACAGAGCAGTGTCCAATGCAAACAGCTCCAATGTAATTGCCAGATGATGAGAAGAGATTTAAAAAGTGGTAAATAGAAGGAACTTAGATAGGTTAATTGCCTGGGAGAGAGGGTTTGTTTGTATTTTTACAGACAAAGAAGGAAACAGATGGGTGGCAACAAGCACCTGGAGAGAGACAGAAAAAGAGAAAAATCTGGAAAAAAAAGAGAAGACCTAAGAACAAAATCTGCAGGAATTATTGGATTCCTGGCACATGAACTAATGGACAATGGATTCCTTTTGTACTATTTCTAGGACTTATGGATATGTTCCTCATGTTTTATGTTACTATGTGCTTATATAATTTATGTAATTATGTGTAATACTTCTCATATTGATGGATTTATGCATACCTGTTTCAAGGTCATGACCACCCTATGTTCTAAATCAAAAGAAAGGGGAGATGTTAGGATTCTTACAAGATACTTATATACTTAGTTCAAACTTTTAAAGGAGTTTAAATTACTCATTGGTCCACACATTAGACTCACACCTTTAGAGAGCATATAAAGCCCACACTCTGGGAGGGGATTCAGAGTCAGGATTCAGTCAAGGAACGGAGTTCCTGGGAGAACATCAGGGGACTTTTGAGGAGAGGACTCTGGGAGATTCACAACTAGGACTGATTTCTGGGAGCTCCCACAAGCCTACTGTAACCCACAATCCCACTCTTGGAGGAGGAGTCTAATTCATTCCCACTTCCATGTTCTTGCTGGCTGTTGATATTCTGACAAGAGCTCTCCAGAGCCAAGAAGAGAGATAGGCCTCTACTAAAGCTAACCAGGCCCCAGGAAAAGATTCAGGATTTTGAAGGATACAATATATGATCTGAACTTTAACTCCTGGCTGCATTTTGGGATTATTGAAACTGAACTAAAGCCAAGGCTGCCTCCAGAAGCTCCCCAAGAAACCTGCCCCCAAGATAACGATTATGATTTAGAGAAAAAGAACATTACAAAACTGGGTTAAATGAGTTGCCCAGGATCACACAGTAAGTATCTAAAGTCAAATTTGAACTCAGGAAAATGAGTTTTCCTGACTTGAAGTTTGTCACTCTATCTAGTGCCCCAGCTGTCCTAGTCAATCTTTAGCCTATATGTTATTAAGTAAGCTTTGGGTTGCTTAGCATACTGCTTGGCATATAAGTGCTTAATAAATATTTATTGAGTGCCTAGTGGACCAAAAGAAAACACTAACATTTTGTTAATTATTTATCTGTTCCTCCCAAAGTCTTATGCTTACCTTATGTTGTGCTAGTGCAGGGCCAATCTTATATCAGTGTGAGGGCAAATTCTGGTTAAGTCCTGTGAAACTGGAAAGTAATCATAGCTCACATATAGATTTTTAAGTATTGCATTCATATCCATCATCTTTTTTTTTCATCCTTATAGCAATTTTCTTCTGAGGTAGATGCTATAAATATCTTCATTTTACAAATAAAGAAACCAAGACTAAGAAGGTATGTGAAATTTGAACCTAAACTTGGCATGGACTATATTTGTTATCTGAGAACTAGCCTAGCTAACTGTGGAAAGGCTCACCATTAAACTGGCCATAAAGTGGTGAATTAATTGTTAGCTTAGTGGTTATTGAAGATGGTCTTGTTGACCTATGGAGGGGGTGATGGTAGTTATTGACTATAATATTTTGGATCTTTGAAGATCTGAAGGATTTTTCTCTATGCTCAATAAATCTTTGCTAAATAATTGTTCTGAAAAATAAAAGAACCTCAAATTTTGATTTTTATGGAATTTTTTTTCAGAGTGTTTGAGAAGGAGAGGAAAATTTCAGTACAAATATCTCAAGAGCCATCAGGAAATGCAAAAAGATTGAAGAAGGACAATATTTGACCCAATCAGAGTTGCAAAGAAGTATTTTTAGTGATTCTTTCACTGACCATTTGGGATCTGAGATGATGCATAGCACAGAAAATGTGAGAATGTCTTAAATACTTTTAGGACTTCACAGAACCCCATCTTTGGTTGTTTTGGGCAGGCCTTTCTTCCTGTACACATGCATGAGATGACAAGCCATCTGTTGAATGATTTTTTAAAAACTCAATTGCAGATGCCCAAATCAAATCTCATAACAACGATAAAAGCTGCTTTTTGAGGCTAGAAAGCACTACTCTTCAACTTTTCTTAAAATAAAAAAAGAAAATCTCTACATGCATAATTAAGGGAAAATTGGGCCATTTATTCAACAACAACAGCACAAATTTATTTATTTTTCAAATAATAACTTTTTACTTTTGAAAATAAATGTGGAGATAGTTTTCAACATTAATCCTTGAAAAACCTTGTATTTCAATTTTTTCTCCCTCTTTCCTCCCTCTCCCCCTGCCCTAGACAGCAAGCAATCCAATATATGTTAAACATGCAATTGTTCTAAACATATTTACACATTTATCATGCTGCACAAAAAAATCAGAATATGCCCTATAGAATAAGTTCTATATAAGTTAAACATGTACAGTTCTTCTAGACATATTTCCATATTCATCATGCTGTGCAAGAAAAATCAGATCAAAAGGAAAAAAAAACACAGGAGAGAGAAAAAAATCAAGTAAAGAAACAACAACAAAGGTGAAAATGTTATACTTTGATCCACATTTATTCCCCATAGTTTTCTCTCTCTCTCTCTCTCTCTCTCTCTCTCTCTCTCTCTCTCTCTCTCTCTCTCTCTCTCGTTGCAGATAACACTTTTCATCACAAGTCTATTGGAATTGTCTTGAATCACCTTATTGTTGAAAAGAGCCAAGTCTCTCAATTTGATCATCACACAATAACACAATTTGTTACTGTGTACAACATTCTCTTAATTCTACTCATTTCATTAACTTATTGTAAACATTAGCTCATGTAAATCTATATATTTTTTTTTGAAATCAACATGTCATCATTTCTTATACAACAATAATATTCCATTACATTCATATACCACAACTTATTCAATCACTTCCCAATTGTACACACTCAATTTCCAGTTCTTTGCCACTACAAAAAGGGCTGCTGCAAACATTTTTTGCATGTGTGGGTCCTTTTCCCTTTTTATGATCTCTTTGGAATACAGACCCAGCAGAGATACTGCTAGATCAAAGGGTATGGGCAGTTTGATAGCCCTTTGAGCACATTAACTTTAGTTTCTTGTTTTAAAAACTAGAATCAAAACTTTCTGGAGAAAACTAGGTATTGTAGTTGAGAGAAAGTTGAATTTATGGTGAGGATTAGCTGAGTCAAAATCCTGCTTCAGTATGAGATCTTGGGGAAATTGCTTCACTTTCTCCACTTCAGCTTCCTTATCTGTAAAATGAAAATAATAAAAGTACCTAATTCTAATAATTTTAGACTGAAAAAAGAAAATCTTTGTAAAGTGCTTTGCAAACTTTAAGGTGATATATAAATCTTATCTAATATTCTCTCTTCATACAAAGCTCTTTCATATCTAAAGCATTTAATGGGATTTCTACTTGCCGTTTGTATGAGAGTAAACAAAAATTTATTAAGTATCTTCTTTATAAAAGGCATTGTGCTGAGTACTTGGGATATAAAGAGAGCCTTCAAAGAGTCCATATTTAAATGTGATTTTGGGCAGATCTTTCCCTTTGAATTCTGTGTTTTTCCTTTGCTAACTTAAGGTAATTCTAAGTCTCTCCTTACTCTGCCACATTCCATGTTCTGAGACCATTTCCCCTTTGACACACATTCTATAATCCATGTTACTATGCTTCTCTAAACTTTGTTATTCCAGGTGTTCTGTTGTAAAGCCCCTCATAACTCTGACATTTTTTTTTAATTCCTTTGAATAAAAAAATCCTTGAATCTACTCTAGAGCAAGAAATGAATGTTTTTCTAGTGACTTGAGGATAATACCAAAATAAAGAATACTTTTGTAATGAGGATTCTTTTTAGGGTGGTATTAAAAGTTTTTTTTTTTTTAAATGACGTAGCTCAATGAAGACATCAGTGGCCTAGAGATCAGAAGGCCTGAGTACTTGCTAAGACCTCAGGTACTTGCTAAGTATGTGATCCTGGGCAAGTCCTTTAACCTATGTCTGTCTCAGCTTCCTCGACAGTAAATTGATATGATAATGGTCCCACACTCCCAGGTCTGACACACAAAGAGTGTTATTATATTATACATTATATTATTATATGCACACATTAGATGGATATATTGCTACTGACTTTTTAAAAGCAATATTTAAAATGTCTGAAAAAGTAAATTGATGTCAATGTGACACCTGAATTTGAAAGTCTCCATATTGTAGAATCTTATAGATAAATTTAAAGTTAAAACTGCAGAAACTCTTACCAGCTTTAGATTTTAACTGACATCATATGAGTCAGTGCCACAATAATGCTGAATCTTGCAATTTATCAGTTACAATCTGATATTTTAAAATGTAGGATTCACAGCTAGAAAGAACCAAAAGAATCCTTAAGTTCAACCTTCTCATTTCAAAGAAAAGGAAAATGAAATTCTCTGGAAAGGAACATAAGACTGTTACAAGGGATGTTATAATATGAAATAAGACTTATATTGAGATCTTTTAACATAAACTATGTAATATCAGAAGTATAAGGAACCTTAGAATCTAGAATCTAGAACCACAGTGTTAGACGAGAGCTCAGAACATGAAGTTGGATGGTTCCTTTGAATGTAGTACAATAAAAAATGCTGCATAAAATTATTTTGATCATTTGTTTAGTATGATACTGAATAAATTAAGATATAATTATTATTTTATTACATTTTGTTCAGGCTACTGGACAATTTTTCAATTGTTTGTATCTCACTTTGTTTTGTGAAAAGTATTTTGTAATTGTGTTCATATAGTTCTTGGGTTTGTCTTGGCAGATACTCTCAAGTATTTTATATTGTTTACAGTTTTTTAAAATGGAATTTCTGTTTTTTTATCTTGCTGCTAGGTTTTGTTGGTCATATAAAAATGTTAATGATTTATGTGAGTTTATAATATATCTTGCAATTTTGCTAAAGTTAATTATTTATTTCAAGTAGTCTTTAGTTGATTATCTTGCTTTCTCTAAATATACCATGATATCATCTACAAAGAATGATAGTTTTGTTTCCTCGTTGCCTATTCTAATTGTTTTGACTTCCTTTTCTTCTCTTATTGCTATACCTAATATTTCTAGTACGACATTGAATCATAGGGTGATAATGGACAACCTTGCTTCATCCTTGATCTTATTAGAAAAAGTTCTAGTTTATCCCTATTATAAATAGTATAAATAATGCTATAAATATTACATATAATAATTATATAAATAATGCTATAAATAATGGCTTCTAGAGAGATAATGCTTATCCTTTTAAGGAATACTCTATTTCTATGCTGTCTTGTGCTTTTAATTGGAATGGATGCTGTATTTTGTCAAAAGCTTTTTCAGCATATATTGAGATAATCACATGATTTCTGTTGGTTTTATTATTGATATGGTCCATAATGTTAATTGTTTTCCTGATATTGAATCAACTCTGCATTCCTGGTATAAGTTTCACCTGGTCATAGTATATAATCTTTGAAATATATTGCTGTAATTACCTTGCTAGTATTTTGTTCAAAAATTTTGCATCAATATTTATTAAGGAAATTGGTCTATAATTTTCTTTATCTTCCTTAGCTCTTCCTAGTTTAGTTATCATTACCATATTTATGTCATAAAAAGTGATTTGTAGAATTCCTTTTTTTTCTATTCTCCAAATAGTTTATAAAATATAGGAATTAATTGTTCTTTAAATGTTTGGCACAATTCACTTATGAACCCATCTGGCCTTGGGAATTTTTTCTTAGGGAATTCATTAATGATTCATTCAGTTTCTTTCTCTAAATGGAGTTATTTAGGAAATCTACTTCCTAATCTGTACATATAGATGATTTATATTTTCATAGATATTCATTGATTTTACTCAGATTATCAGATTTATTGGAACATAATTGGACAATATATTTTCTAATGATTGCTTATATTTCTTCTTCATTGGTGGTGATTTCACTCTTTTCATTTTTCCTACTGCATGTTCAATTTCCTTATTTCTTTTTGTAAATCAAATTAACAATGGTATAACTATGTTATTGTTTTTTCCCCATAAAAGCAGCTCCTGTTTTTATTTATTAATTCATTAGTTTTTTTTAACCTTTGGATTTTATTAATCTCATTCTTGATTTTCACAATTTTCAATTTGGTACTTAATTGGCGATTTTAAATTTGTTCTTCTTTTAGTTTTTTAATTGCATGCCCAATTCATTGAGCTCTATTTTGTTGATGTAAGAATTTAAAAAAGTAAAATTTCCCCAACATGTAGCTTTGGTTGCATTTCATAAATTTGGGTATGTTGTCTCATTGTTGCTATTCTCTTTAATGAAATTATTGGTTATTTCTGTGATTTGTTCTTTGACTCACTTATTTTTTAGCACGAGATTATTTAGTTTACAGTTAATTTTTAATCTATATTTCCATAACCATTGGTTGAAAGTAATTTTTACTTCATTATACTATGAGAATAATACATTTAACATTTCTGCTTTTCTACATTTTGTTTTCAGTTTTTTAATACATTTAATACACAATTTTTGTGTAGGTGTCACATACTCCTGAGAAAATGTATATTACTTTCTGTTCCCATTCAGTTTTCTCCAAAAGTCTGCCATATCAAACTTTCCTAATATTCTAGTCACCTGATTAGTTTCTATCTTGTGTGTGTGAGTGTGTGGTGTATGTGTGAATTTATCAAGTTCTGAGAAGGTACAGTTGAAGTCTCTCAAGTATAAGGTTTTGCTGTGTATTTCTTCTTATAACTCACTTATCTTCTCTTTTAAGAATCTGGATGCTATATCACTTGGTGCATTTATGTTTAGTATTGATATTACTTCATTGTCTATGGTACCTTTTAGCAAGATGTAGTTTCCTTCCTTATCTCTTTTAATTAGATATATTTTTGTTTTTGCTTTGTCTGAAATTAGCATAGCTACCCCTGGATTTTTTAAACTTTATTTGAAGTATAATGTATTCTGCTCTCTTTACTTTATGTGTGTGTCTCTCTGCTTCAGTTGTGTTTCTTATAAGTAACATATTGGTGGATTCTGTTTTTTGATCTACTCTGCTATCTATTTCTGTTTTATGGGAAAATTCATCCCATTCATACTCACAGTTATAATTACTAATTGTATTTCCCTCCATCCTATTTTTCTTTCTGTATTCTCTCTTTTTTAATCCTTTCCCTTCTTGACAGTGTTTTGCTTTTATCTTCCTTGACTAATCTTCCTTCTCTTTTGTCATCCTCCAACCCTGTAAAATAAATTTTTATACTCAACTGATTGTGTCTATTATTCCTTCTTTGGGATAGTACTGATGACAGTAAAGCCTAAGCAATGATTATTGCCTATCCTTCCATCTTTCCCTTCATGGCTCTTAATGTAAAATAATTTGACCCATTCTATGTTTCCCTTCTTTATGCACCCACTGTACTACTCTTTCTCATCCCTTAATTTTTCATATGTCATTCCCTCAAATTCACTTCATATTCATACCCTCTGTATACATATATTACTTCTAGCTGTACCATTAGTGGTACAATTTTTAAGAATTACAAGTGTCAATTTATAAGAAACCAAACCATTCTCCAATTAATAAATGGTCAAAGGATATGAACAGACAATTCTCAGATGATGAAATTGAAACTATATCCACTCATATGAAAGAGTGTTCCAAATCACTACTGATTAGAGAAATTCAAATTAAGACAAGTCTGAGATACCACTATACACCTGTCAGACTGGCTAAGATGACAGGAACAAATAATGATGAATGTTGGAGGGGATGTGGGAAAACTGGGACACTGATACATTGTTGGTGGAGTTGTGAAAAAATCCAACCATTCTGGAGAGCAATTTGGAACTATGCCCAAAAAGTTATCAAACTGTGCATACCCTTTGACCCAGCCGTACTACTACTGGGCTTATATCCCAAAGAAATACTAAAGAAGGGAAAGGGACCTGTATGTGCCAAAATGTTTGTGGCAGCTCTTTTTGTTGTAGCTAGAAACTGGAAGTTGAATGGATGCCCATGAATTGGAGAATGGTTGGGTAAATTATGGTATATGAAGATTATGGAATACTATTGCTCTGTAAGAAATGACCAGCAGGAGGAATACAGAGAGGCTTGGAGAGACATCAACTGATGCTGGGTGAAATGAATAGAACCAGAAGATCGCTGTACACTTCAGTGCTGTATGAAGATGTATTCTGATGGAAGTGGATATCTTCAACATAAAGAAGATCCAACCCACTTCCAGTTGATCAATGATGGACAGAAATAACTACACCCAGAGAAGGAACACTGGGAAGTGAATGTAAATTGTTATCTACCCAGGTTATACCTTTGAAATCGAATACTTAATGTGCAACAAGAAAATGGTATTTACACACATATGTTGTATCTAGGTTTTATTGTAATACATGTAAAATGTATGGGATTGCCTGTCATCGGGGGGAGGGAATGAAGGGAGGGCAGGATAATTTGGAAAAATGAATATAAGGGATAATATTATAAAAAAAATTACTCATGCATATATACTGTAAAAAAAAAATTTCTAAATAAATAAATAAATAAACAAATTAAAAAAAAAAAAAAGAATTACAAGTGTCATCTTCCCATGTTGGCTTGTAAACAGTTCAGCTCTACTGTATCTTTTATATTTTCTGTCCCCATTTTATCTTTTTTTGGCTTCTCTTTGATATTGATCTTCTATTTCCTAGAATTATCATTTTTCTCCTTGAAGTAATATGTTTAATTTCACCAGTAGGTGATTCTTGGTTGTAATTCTAGTTCCTGTTCCTTCAGAATATCATGTTCTATAATCTCAGATTCTTTAAGGTTGCAGCTGCTAAGTTCTGTGTCATTCTGGTTATGTCTCCTTTATATTTGAATTGTTTCTTTCTGACACTTTTTTCCCTTGATCTAATAGTTCAGAAATTTGGTTGTAATGTTCCTTGTAGTTTTAATTTTGGGGTCTCTTTCCCAAATTGATCAATTGATTCTTTCAATCCTATTTTACCTTTTGGTTCCAAGATTGTCAGGGTAATTTTCCTTGATAGTTTCACGAAAGATGCTTTTTAGGTTCTCTTTTTGATGACTTTCATGGAAGTCAATGATTCTGACATTGTCTCTCCTGGATCTACTTTCCAGGTTAGTTGTTTATCCAAGAAGGTATTTTATATTTTCTTTTTTTATTATTCTTTCATATTTGCTGTTCCTTGATGTCTCACAGAGTCATTTACCTTCTACTTGCCTTGTTTTTACTTTTTAAGGAGTTGTTTTCCTTAATGGATTTTTGTATTTCCTTTTTTATTTGGCTAATTCTACTTTAATTTTTTTTTATTTATAGCTTTTTATTTACAAGATATATGCATGGAATTTTTCAGCATTGACATTTGCAAAACCTTTTTTTTCCAATTTTTCCCCTCCTTCCCCTCACCCCCACCCCAGATGGCAAGTAGACCAATACATGTTAAATATGTTAAAGTGTATGTTAAATATATGTATACATGTCCTTACAGTTGTTTTGCTGCACAAGAAGAATCGTACTTTGAAATAATGTACAATTAACCTGTGAAGGAAAAAAAAAATTGCAGGCAGACAAAAATAGAGGGATTGGGAAATCAATGGAGTGGTTCACACTCATTTCCCAGAGTTCTTTTACTGGGTGTAGCTGGCTCTATTCATTACTGCACTATTGGAACTGATTTGGTTCATCTCATTGTTGAAGAGAGCCACATCCATCAGAATTGATCATCATATAGCATTATTGTTGAAGTATATAACAATCTCTTGGTCCTGCTCATTTCACTCAGCATCAGTTCATGTTAAGTCTCTCCAGGCCCTTCTGAAATCATCCTGCTGGTCATTTATTACATAACAATAACATTCCATAACATTCATATACTACAATTTATTCAGCCATTCTCCAATTGATGGGCATCCACTAAGTTTCCAGTTACTGGCCACTACAAAGAGGGCTGCCACAAATATTCTTGCACATACAGGTTCCTTTCCCTTTTTAAAGATCTCTTTGGGATATAAGCCCAGTTCAACTCTACTTTTTAAGCATTTTTTTTCAAGCATTGACTCCCTTTTCATAATTTTCTTTCATCATTCTCATGTCTTTCCCCAATTTTTCTTCTACCTCTTTCATATGATTTTAAACTTTTTTTTTTGAACTCTTCCATGAGTTCTTTCTGTTCTTGAAAGCACTTCTTAATTTTTTTTGAAGGGGATTAACCATAAATCTTTAGCCTATCTCATACTATTCATGTCAAGGGCTATAGGACCTGCCTATTTACTTGATGCTGCACTGACATTGCTCTAAACCCATGGAGGACCTTCATATCTGGTGGGTTAGTGGTAGTGGCGACTGGCACTGCTAGAGGCTGTAGGGATCTGGCAGGTAAACTGGTGCTAGTTCTGGTGTCTGGCAGGTGCTGGGGCTGGTAGGTTATTTCTGCATTTTTCTGGGTCTACTTTGAAGTACATGGAAGTTACTTGCTCTAGGCTGCCTATTCCCAAGGGCCATGATGAATCATGTAGCACTTGTCAAAACTGGAATCTGCCCATCTCTCTGGCTATGCTGGGGCACATGGTAGGGGAAAGTGTAGTGCTGTTGGCATTTTCCTGCTTCATAATACTGGGGTACAGGATCTGCAAATGGTTTTCTAAGTGGGGCCTGTTGCTGGCTTACTGGTTGCTTCCTGTCCTGGACTGCATTCCCTTTTTACTTTAAGGAAACAGACCTTTCTTGCTGATCTTCCAAGTTTTTTGAACTAAAAGACTGTCTCACCCCATCTTCTTTGCTGATTCTGCTATCTGGAGCACTATTTTATGGTTGTTTAGAGATGAATATAGAATAGTTATGACAATTTACTACTTATTTCACCTTCTTGATTCCTGGAAGTTCTAGAACAATAAAATGATGGGCAGCAATGTAATAGCATGGAAAGAGCATTGTCTCTGTAGTCAGAGGACTTATATTGAAATCATTTATTTATGACTTGTATGATCTATGCTGAGTCATTTTAAAAAGGACTGTTACTTCTCTTGTGAAAAGGGTCCTTTAGTGCCTTACAGATAGATCTAAATTGAGAACATTTATTTTTCTCTTTTCATCATCAGCATAGAGCTAGAAAAGACTTCAGAAGTTCATCTTATCTACTCTCTCTTTTCATTTAAAATAGGAGGAAATTTTTTTAAATTTTATTTATAAATTTTTTGACATTATATATGCATGAGTAATTTTTTAAAATATCATTATCCCTTGTATTCATTTTTCCAAATTATCCCCTCTCTCCCTCTATTCCCTCCCCTTGATGACAGGCAATCCCATATATTTTACATGTGTTACAATATAACCCAGATACAATATATGTGTGTAAATACCATTTTCTTGTTGCACATTAAGTATTAGATTCCGAAGGTATAAGTAACCTGGGTAGATATATAGTAGTTCTAACAGTTTACATTCACTTCCCAGTGTTCCTTCTCTGGGTGTAGTTGTTTCTGTGCATCACTGATCAACTGGAAGTGAGTTGGATCTTCTTTATGTTGAAGATATCCACTTCCATCAGAATACATCTTCATACAACATTGAAGTGTACAGCGAACTTCTGGTTCTATTCATTTCACTCAGCATCACTTGATGTAAGTCTCTCCAAGCCTCTCTGTATTCCTCCTGCTGGTCATTTCTTACAGAGCAATAATATTCCATAACCTTCATATACCATAATTTACCTAACCATTCTCCAATTGATGGACATCCATTCATCTTCCAGTTTCTAGCCACTACAAAAAGAGCTGCCACAAACATTTTGGCACATACAGGTCCCTTTCCACTCTTTAGTATTTCTTTGGGATATAAGCCCAATAGCAGCAATGCTGCATCAAAGGGTATGCACAGTTTGATAAATTTTTGGGCATAGTTCCAAATTGCTCTCCAGAATGGTTGGATTCTTTCACAACTCCACCAACAATGCATCAGTGTCCCAGTTTTCCCACAGCCCCTCCAACATTCATCATTATTTGTTGCTGTCATCTTAGCCAATCTGACAGGTGTGTAATGAAATCTCAGAGTTGTCTTAATTTGCATTTCTCTGATCAGTAGTGATTTGAACCACTCTTTCATATGAGTGGATATAATTTCAATTTCATCATCTGAGAATTGTCTGTTCATATCCTTTGACCATTTATCAATTGGAGAATGGTTTGATTTCTTATAAATTAGGGTCAGTTCTCTATATATTTTGGAAATGAGACCTTTATTGAAACTTTTAACTGTAAAAATATTTTCCCAATTTGTTACTTCCCTTCTAATCTTGTTTGCATTAGTATTGTTTGTACAGAAACTTTTTAGTTTGATGTAATCAAAATCTTCTATTTTGTGATCAATAATGATCTCTAGTCCTCCTCTGGTCATAAATTCCTTCCTCCTCGACAGGTCTGAGAGGTAGACTATTCTCTGTTCCTCTGATCTATTTATGATCTCATTCTTTATGCCTAAATCATGGACCCATTTTGATCTTATCTTGGTATATGGTGTTAAGTGTGGATCCATATTTAATTTCTGCCATACTAATTTCCAGTTTTCCCAACAGTTTTTTCCAAATAATGAATTTTTATCCCTCATGTTGGTATCTTTAGGTTTGTCAAACACGAGATTGCTATAGATGTACCCTTTTTTGTCCTTTGTATCTAATCTGTTCCATTGATTGACTGGCCTATTTCTTAGCCACTACCAAATGGTTTTGGTGACTGCTGCTATATAATATAGCTTTAGATCAGGTACACCTAGACCACCTTCATCTGACTTTTTTTCATTAGTTCCCTTGCAATTATCGACCTTTTATTCTTCCATATGAATTTTGTTGTTATTTTTTCTAGGTCATTAAAGTAGTTTCTTGGGAGTCTGATTTATATAGCACTAAATAAATAGATTAGTTTGGGGAGTATTGTCATCTTTATTATATTCACTCGGCCTATCCAAGAGCACTGAATGTCTTTCCAATTATTTAAATCTGACTTTATTTTTGTGGCAAGTGTTTTGTAATTTTTCTCATATAATTCCTGACTATTCTTTGGTAGATGGATTCCCAAATATTTTATACTCTCAACATTTGTTTGAAATGGAATTTCTCTTTGTATTTCTTGCTGTTGCAGTTTGTTGGTGGTATATAAAAATGCTGACAATTTATGTGGATTTATTTTGTTTCCTGCAACTTTGCTAAAATTCTGAATTATTTCTGATAGCTTTTTAGCAGAGTCTTTGGGGTTCTCTAAGTATATCATCATGTCATCTGCAAAGAGTGATAATTTGATTTCCTCATTTCCTATTCTAATTCCTTAAATCTCTTCCTCGGCTCTTATTGCCGAGGCTAGCGTTTCTAGTACTATATTAAATAGTAATGGTGATAGTGGGCAACCTTGTTTCACTCCTGATCTTACTGGGACACGTTCCAGTTTATCTCCATTACATATTATGCTTACTGACTGTCATAAATATATGCTCCTGATTTTTCTAAGGAATAGTCTATTTATTCCTATACTCTCAAGCATTTTTAGTAGGGATGGATGTTGGATTTTATCAAATGCTTTTTCTGCATCTATTGAGATGATCATATGGTTTTTATTAATTTGATTATTAATATGGTCAATTATACTAATAGTTTTACTAATATTAAACCAGCCCTGCATTCCTGGTATAAATCCTACTTGATCATAGTGTATTATCCTGGGGATGATTTTCTGAAGTCTTTTTGCTAATATCTTATTTAAAATTTTAGTATCAATATTCATTAAGGAAATTGGTCTATAGTTTTCTTTCTCAGTTTTTGATCTACCTGGTTTAGGTATCAGTACCATGTCTGTGTCATAAAAGGAGTTTGGTAGGACTCCTTCATCGCCTATTTTTTCAAATAGTTTATATAACATTGGGGCTAATTGTTCTTTAAATGTTTGGTATAATTCACATGTAAATCCATCTGGTCCTGGGGATTTTTTCCTAGGAGTTGATTAATAGCTTGTTCTATTTCTTTTTCTGAAATGGGACTATTTAAGCAATTTATCTCCACCTCTGTTAATCTAGGAAGCCTCTATTTTTGGAGGAAGTCATCCATTTCACTTAAGTTATCAAATTTATTGGCATAAAGTTGGGCAAAGTAACTCATTATTTCTCTAATTTCCTCTTCATTGATGGAAAGATCCCCTTTTTCATTTTTAAGACTAACAATTTGATTTTCCTCTTTCCTTTTTCTGATCAAATTTACCAAAGGTTTATCTATTTTATTGGCTTTTTCATAAAACCAACTCTTGGTTTTATTTATTAATTCAATAGTTTTTTTTTTTACTTTCAATATTATTGATTTCTCCTTTTAATTTTTGTATTTCAAGTTTGCTTTTTGGTTGGGGGTTTTTAATTTGGTCTTTTTCTAGTTTTTTAGTTGCATGCCCAATTTGTTAATCTTCTCTTTCTCTATTTTGTTCAAATAAGCCTCTAAAGACATAAAATTTCCCCTTATTACTTCTTTAGCTGCATCCCACAGATTTTGGTATGTTGTCTCATCATTGTCATTATCTTGGGTGAATTTATTAATTGTTTCTTTAATTTCCTGTTTCACCCAGTCATTTTTTAAGATGAGATTATTCATTTTCCAATTGCGTTTTGGTCTATTTACCCCTAACTTCTTACTGAATGTAGCTTTTATTGCATTGTGATCTGAAAAAAGGCATTTATTATTTCTGCCTTCCTACATTTAATTTTGAGATCTTTATGTCCTAATATATGGTCAATTTTTGTATAGGATCCATGAACTGCTGAGAAGAAAGTATATTCCTTTCTATCACCATTCAGTTTTCTCCAAAGGTCTATCATACCTAGTTTTTCTAATGTTCTATTTACTTTTTAAATTTCTTTCTTATTTGTTTTGTGGTTTGATTTGTCTAAATCTGAGAGTGCAAGGTTAAGATATCCCACTATTATAGTTTTACTGTCTATTTCTTCTTGCAACTCTCTTAACTTTTCCTTTAGAAAGTTAGATGCTATACTACTTGGTGCATATATGTTTAGTATTGATATGGCTTCATTGTTTATGCTATCTTTTAGCAGGATATAGTTTCCTTCCTTATCTCTTTTAATTAGATCAACTTCTGCTTTTGCTTGATCTGAGATAAGGATGGCTATCCCTGCTTTTTTTTTGGCTTTACCTGAATTATAATAGATTCTGCTCCAACCTTTTACCTTTACTCTGTATGTATTTCCCTGCTTTAAGTGCGTTTCCTGTAAACAACTTATTGTAGGGTTCTGACTCTTGATGCAGTCTGCTATCTGTCTCTGTTTGATGGGAGAGTTCATCCCATTCACATTTACAGTTAAAATTACTAATTTTATATTTCCTCCCATCATATTATCCCCAGATTATGCGTTTTTCCCTTGACCCCCCTGAACCCCTTCCCCAATATTTAATTTATAGACCTCATTTGTGATGTGCAGTCCTCCCTTTTTTAGTATCCCTCCCCCCTCCTTCCAGGTCCCTTCCCTTATTCCCCTTTTCCTTTTCTCTTTTCCTCTCCCCCCTTTTAATGAGGTGAGAGAGAATTCTCTGAAAAACAAATATGTCAATTATTTACTCTTTGAGCTTCTTCTGATGAGAGTAAGATTCACACAATGATTCTCCCCCTCACTAAGTTCCCTCAGATATGGTGTATTTTCTATGCCTCTTCCTGGGATGTAGTTTCCCTCTTTTTATCACTCCTTCCCCTTTTTCTGATAATATCTCCTTCCCTTTACTACTTCCCCCTTTTTTTATATCAGTAAAATCAAATTATCCATGCGGACTTTCTATATATCCACAACAGAGATACAGTTCTCAAGAGTTCTGTTTACCTTTTTCTGTTTCTCTTCAGTCTTGTGGATGTAGATCAAATTTTTTGATTTAGTCTGTGATTTTTTTTTCTTAGAAACAAATGGAATTCCTCTGTTTCATTGAATGCCCATCTTCTTCCATGGAAGCTAAACTTACCTGGGTAGTTTATTCTTGGTTGCAATCCTTGATCTTTTGCCTTTTGGAATATTAGGTTCCAGGCCCTTCGATCTTTTAATGTGGAGGCAGCCAGATCTTGTGTGACCCTTATTGTGGCACCTTGTTATTTAAATTGTTTTTTTCTAGCTGCTTGCAAGATTTTCTTCTTTGTGTGGTAATTCTGCAGCTTAGCCACAATATTCCATGGTGTTCTTTTTTTAGGGTCTTTTTCAGAAGGAGTTCAATGAATTCTTTTGACGCCTATTTTCCCTTCTGTTTCTATTATCTCTGGACAGTTCTCTTTAATGATTTCCTGTAAAATAGAATCTAGGCTCTTTTTTTGGTCATAGTTTTCGGGAAGACCAATGATCCTCAGATTATCTCTCCTAGATCTATTTTCCAGGTCTATAGATTTTTCCAGTAAGTATTTCATGTTATTCTCCAGCTTTTCATTTTTTTTTTTTGTTTGACTGATTCTTGGGTTCTCAATGAATCATTCATTTCTATTTGTTCAGTCCTGATTTTTAATGAGTTATTTTCTTCATTCACATTTTTTAGTTCTTTTTGTATATGCCCAATTGAGTTTTTAAATGAATTATTTTGCTCTATTGAATTTTTTTCCATTTCCCTAATTTTTTTTAGATAATTATTTTCTTTTTCCAATTCAGAAATCCTATTTTCTTGAGATTTTTTTATCTTTTCTAATTCAGAAATCCAACTTACCTGTGATTTTTTAACCTTTTCTAATTCACAAATTTTGTTTCCCCAAATCTCCTGTGAATTCTTTATTTTTTTCCAACTCAAATTTCAGGACGTTGTTATTCTCTATCATAGCTTCTCTTTCCCCATTTTTCTTCAAACTCTCTTAATTTTTAATAGTCTCTTTTAGGAGAGAGTTATGTGATGGGGGGCAGGTATTGTTCCCCTTTAGGCTGTTATCTGCTGACTCTCTGCTATTAACTTCCTCGGGGTTGGATACCCGCTCTTTCTCTGTGTAGAAAGAATCAATAGTTCTTCTTGGCTTTTAACTCATGATTAAAAAATCTTTTGGGGTCTGTCCCTGGGGTAAGAAGTTTATTTATTTATGTCTTTACCAGCTTCCTCCAAGCCTGGATGGACGCAGAGGCTCCTGCACCTGAGCTAAGAGAGAGCTCTGGGAGAGAGTTCCCAACCCCCTCCCTGGAAGTGCCTCAGAGGTGATTAGTATGGCTGTGCTTTGAAGGCACTGTGTGTCCTAGCGACTTCCCTGAGGTTTAAGACTGAACAGTAAAGGTGACACAAAGCCCAGCCTATGCGTCCCGTGGGGTGTGGATGTCAGCAGCTGATGTGAGAAGCCCCTGTGCTCAAACTGAAAGTGTTTGCCCACAAACCGTGGTCCCTATTTCAAAGGTTCCACTTCTCTGGGACTTCAGCACCTGAGTTCCACAGCCTCCAGCCAAGCCAGGCATTATGTGAATTAGATGTTGCCTTGGGCTGTGTCCTCACTTTTCAAGCTCTTAACTACCCTCAGGTGAAGTCCCAGGCAGCAGAAGCCTGGCATACCGCCTTGCCGAGATCTGTTGAGTCACTTCTGGATTAGGGTGGTTCTAGGATCTGGCTTTATATTTTAAAGTGGCTTTATTTCTCTTCTGATCTGCTATTTTTATAAGCAGAGAAGAGCTAACAGCCTGTGCCAGATTCTTCTATCTCAGTGACTTCTCTGATCCCAGAGCCCTCCCCAGCCCGGTCGGCGCAGTGTGCTAGCACCTCACCCTGTCTGTGCTGGCCTTTTTTCTTCCTCCCCTGGGAGCCAACCTTTTCTGTTGAAACTCCAGATTCTCTTCAGCTGGTAAGTTGTGCTTCCAGACCTTGTGGTTTCTATCAGTCCAGTGTTATTTTTGAGGCTGATTTAACTAATTGGTAATGAGGGAAGAAGGGAGCTCACAAAATCGCATGTATCTTCTCTGCAATCTTGGCTCCGCCCATTAGGAGGAAACTTAGACCTAGGCAAGGACACACAGAAAAATAAACAGTAAATGATACTTGTAAAATGAGAAAATGAGGCTATTTTTAAAGAAAATATCATGTTTGCTGGTAGATCATTTGATACAACATTGCTATGGTACTGGAAATATATTAGTAAATTTGTCCAAAGGCCCCATCCAACTCTAAATAGGTGATCCTATGACTTTTCTATGCAAAATCTTTGCAATTTCATGAGATCAAAATGATGTTTTATCTTTTGTGATTGTCTTTTTCTTTAGTACTTATTTAAGAATTATGATTTATTTATGAAAATCAATACTTAAAGAAATGACATATCATGATAGTGGATTATCATTTTACATTTTTCTCAAAATGCTCATTTGCTGATTTCTTTCCAGCTAGGAGACCTTATGTATGGTTGCCATTGTAACATCAACACATTTCTCTCTGAGAATCATTGGACCATGCCTAGACATGGAAAAGTATGTCAGTTCAGCTCTTCAGGACTGTTTTACCTAAAGGTGACAGAAAAATCTAACATTCCCAGTCACTTACAGAACCTTGTATTGGACACTCAGTGACCAATTGGTTGTTGAAATGATTGCAAGTTGATTTCATCTGAGCATGTTCTGAAAAACTTCCAGAGCCAAAGTTTTTTCCTTATAATGTTTCTGAGTCTTGATTTTGTCACACCTTTAGCACAAATCACTTTAGCTCTATCAGAGCAGCAGTTTCCTTATTTGTCAAATGAGGGAATGGCATAGATAAGATGATGGAATCTCTTGTTTGTGGAACAATAAGAAGTCTAATCAGATAGATTGAGTTGAAGAATATGTGAAGGAAGAGGTTTTGTAAAGTATAAGAAGTCTAGAAAAGTAGGGAGAGTCTAGGTTATAAGGGATTTTGAATACTTATATTATTGTTATTTTGTTTGGGTAAAATAATTTGAATAGTTATGGGACTTGAAATAAGGAAAAACTCTCATATCACTATATATGTGCAATTTATTATTTTAATTGTTATTATTTGTTTGAAAGTAGAACAAGTAAACTATTAGAAAGACAAGGGAGTGTTGTGGTATGCGCATTAGATAGACAATTAGGATATTAGGTTTCTGGTCATAGAGCTCTTATTAATTAAATGTGTTACCTTCAGTAAATCATCTCTTCTGGGTCTATTTATTCTTTAAAATGAATATGCTAAACAAATTTATCTCTGAAATTCTGAGTCTTGTCAAAATTTTAAGAAAATTCAATCAAAAAAAACCTACATTATATGTCAACCATATTATTATTTTAGACTATTCAAAACAACTAGACAATATAAGGTTGGAATATTGTTGTATTGTAGTAAATGATAAGATTTGTAAAGGGTGGATTTAGAAAAATATGGAAAGCTTAGACCTAAAAAAGATGATGTTTTCTACATTCAGAGAATTAGAAGGAAAATAATCATAGTACAACTTTACATACATACATACATACATACATATATACATATATATATGTATATATATATGTGTGAATTATGTGTGTGTATATATGTGAATGATTATAGATATCTATATCTGTATGTATATAAATATATGTTATATACAGACATATACACACATTTATGTATATATATATATATATAAACATATCTGTGCTTAATTGTAGGCTGTATGGAGGAGATGGGGGGGAAAGGAGAAATTAGAATAAAAGCAAAAAATGCAAAGCAGAGAAAAAAAGAAAACCTACAAGGAAACAAAAGATGGACAGTTCTGATTATAATGTATTCTATTATTATATACACTTTCTTAAAATGGACATTTATTGCTACATATTTTGAATTGTCTCATGTTCTGCTATCTCTTGTTTTCTATTTTGTATTTAAGTTTTAAATAAATAAGTATATTTTTTAAAAGTTCTGGATTCTAAAAAATTATTAAAACCTTCTTTGTGAGTCAGACTTCTTCCTGTCTAGAAAAGGAGATATAATGCCTCTTGTGGGAGGAAACAAGATAAATTTCTTTTTCACCAGCACATTATCAATGAAGGAAAATTGTGCTTAACTCAATATAAAATTTACTTCATATGGGTATTGAATATTCAGCTTCCAAGCTAAAAGGACAATTTTTACAAACTGATTTTAAGTTTCCAAAGAACTTTCTTCCATTGCCCTACGAGGTTGATAGTACATATATCATCATTCCCATTTAATATAAGCACACTGAGGCTCAGAAAAAAGATAATACCTTGCCTAACACAAAAAGATAGTAAGTGTAAGAGCTGGCATGTGAAATTGTATCCTCTAACTCCAAATAAAAGTAGAAATTTTACTATTACATCGTGTTGCTCCTTGTGAGAATATAGTCTCATATAAAGGAAGAACTCAAGGAAAAATGGAAGGGGAGTAGTAGGATGTTCTTGAATCTCATGCTCACTCTTAATGGGATTGGATTGTGGAGAGAAGAATATCTCCTCTATCTATTTAATTATATAGGGATATGAGTAGATGTGTGTAAGGGGTGTATATACACACACTCAGTGGGGTATAGAATTCTTTGTTATCCAGTCAGGAAACAGTGAAGGAAGGAGATAAAAAATATGAGGAGGGGATAATGAAAGGGAGAGTGGTTTAAGGAAGGCAATGCTCAGAAGCAACATAGGTTTTTGAGGAGAGACAGACTAAAAAGAGAAAAAGAAAGATAAGCAGAAGAAAATAGGATGGAGAGTAAGGGATATATTGTTAGTAATCATAATTGTGAATGTACATGGAATAAGCTCACCCATAAAATGGAAGTAGACAGCATAATAGATTAGAAGCCAGAATACAATAATAGACTGTCTATGAGACACACACTTGAAAGGGGAACACATACAGAGTTAAAAAAATAAAGACTTGAAGAAGAATTTACTATGCTTCAGCTGAAACAAAAAAATACAGGAATGGCGATCATGATTTTTTGAGGATGGTAATAGCCTGAGATCTGTTATTTTATCAGAGGAACTTCCCTCCTTTGTTGATATAGATGGATAACTTATCTGCAATTTTGATTATTATACAGTTGTCTGACGATGCTAAGAGAAAATAAATAAGTTGTTACTTTTGGGTAACTTGGATCAGGCTTTTGACTTGGAGCCTAGATTTTCTCTGCCTTTTCATGGCTTGCTCTAGAAACTAATCAAATCAGAAGTATTATTGCTTCTGGAAATGGGATACAAATTGATTGACTGCCTTATAGCTAAATCATTCTCCTTAAGACTTCCCAAAACAAAGTTCCCTCAAGTGTTGTGCTTTCCCTTATAAAACAATACAAATTATTTGAAGGCAGGGACTGTCTTTTTTTTTGTATTTGTATCTGCATTTCTTAGCATAGTGCTTAACACATAATTAACACAATGAATGTTTTCATCTACTAATTCATGCTTGCATTCTTAATTTCATTCTATCAATTATGTATACTATCTCTCATACCCATTTTGCAGATGTGGAAATAATTTCGAAGAAAATTGATATGATGAAGGTTTTGTAAGTAGTAGCTGGTAATAGGGTTTAAGCTCAAGTCTTCTGGTCCTAAGTACAGTATTTTTCTACTGTATAATGCCAGCTTCTATATTGCACTGCTAATCTCTAGCCACACCGAGATCTGTGGTTCAATGGTTAATAATTGTTGATGGATTGAAAGTCTGAGAGAATGAAGGAACTGAGGAATGCTAAGAGACTGAAGGACTGATAGTCCTTCCATCCAACCACCACTTAAATGTTACAAATGGGGGACAAGTATAATCTCAGGCAGTCCATTCTACTTTGAAACAGCTTGAATTGTTAGGTAGTTTTGTTGGCTGCCATGTCACACTTTCAACCTAAATTTGTAGTCCAAAACAACTTTCAACTATTTTTTTATGAGAACTATTGTCTAATCACAATTCCTACAAAATTTTACTTCAAATATATCATTTTCCATTTATTCCCATTAAATGTCATTGAATTCAATTCAAGGCATCATTCTAGTTTGTCAAGAGATTTTCAGATCCTGACTGTCATTCACCATCTTAGTTCTGTCTCCATTAATGCAGCCTGAGATGGTGTTAGTATTTTGAACTGTTATTTCACACTATTGACTCACATTGAGCTGTTAGCTATCTTTGTATATCTCTTCTTGAGGACTCCTCCAGTGCCTCAAAATGGTGTGAAAGTGACCCTGAATTCTTAAAGGTTGTGCTAGTTGGATATGAGCTCTGTTAAGAAAGCAGAGTTTTCAGTATAGCCCCAGTGACAAACTCTGTTTTTGTCCTTCAAGCATTAGCCTAGGTAAGTATGATGAGGCTTATCACTAAAGGTTGGTTTATGAGAGAATGAATTATTTTCACCATAGCAACTCATGATGAGTTATTTTTAAAGGTAAAGAGGAAGTCTCCTCACAGATGAATATACATATATATCTGCATATTGCAAATTGATACAGCTATACATCTATATATAAATTTATCTACCTATCTACCTATCTATCTCATCAGCAGGCCATAGTAGATCTGATCTTCAATCCAGGAAGACTTAAATTTAAGTCCTGCTCCTGGTACATATCGACTGTGTGACTCTGGGGTGTCATTTGATTTTTTTCATATTCTAGGTAACTCTTTAAGACACCAAGAAAGATCCAATCCATTTTGGTGAAGAGAGTTTCCTTACTGAAGAATTTCCTATACCAATGACATTCAAATGTCTAGTATATATGCACACATTCACTTATACAATGCACATGTACATACATTCATGCATGTAAACACACCAACTACATATATTGATAGATAAGTTCAGAGGTTATCTATTTAACCCTATACCTTAGATAGAAACATTCTTTAGCTTCTTTAAACTTTTGTTATTTCCTATGAAACTGTTCAGTTTAAATACTTTTGAATCATCTGTTATAAAATTTCCAATATTATTTCAAGGCTTCACATTACTAGTAATATGTTGCTCACAAAAATGGCAGAACATACAAATGGATGAATCTATGAATGATTATATGATGCCAAATGATCCCCCTATGATTTAGGGGAATCAGAAAAGGCTTCAAGTTGACATTCTACATGAGACAGGTCTGGAAAAAATAATTTAACCCAAGAGGCAGCATTGAGGAAGCACAATCAATGCCCAAAGAACAACTCATGTTATTCCAATCAATAACTATAAGTCAAGATTTAGGTAGAATTGGTACCAGACTTTCTATAGAGGGCCAAAGTATACAGTTTGAAAAGAGCAGGAGAACAATTTGTTGAACCAGGAATAGAATGGTTCAGAATGTCAGTAGTACATTGGAGTTAAGATCTGGAGCATGCTTGAGTAGCTGGCCTTTTGATTCAATGCATCTTCTCAAAGCTTTGTTATTTTTATGGCAGCTGCTGACATGCATTATCTATCCTTTGGTGACATTCTGACTTCATGGCATCTAGTTTGGACTTAGCTTTACTAGTAAGGACATGGTTTAGGCACCCTCCCCAGGTTTTTAGCCTAATGGAGTACATAGTGACACTGCACAATTTCAAAATAATTAGTCTATTTCAAGATGCCTAAGGCATTAGGAGAAATATCTCCTCTCTTATTCTAAGTTACTTATTCCCTAGTCCCATAAATATTTCAGGGACTCCACCAGCACAAAATTATTTCTTGTAAGGGAAAGAGAGAGGAGAAAAAGGGTGGGAGGGAAAAGGGGAGTAAAGAAGAGAGGGAGGGAGACAGAGAAACATAAACAGAGAGAAAAAGACACACAGAGAGAAAGAAGTACAGAGACAGAGACAGACATAGGGATGAAAGGAGAGAGATACAGAGAGAGACAGATAGCAGAGACAGAGACAGAGAGACAATGAAAGAGAGAGACACACACAGAGACACAGACACAGAGAAAAACAGAGGGACAGAGAGACAAACAGCAACAGAGAGAGATTTGTATAGTTATATTGTCTGTTCATATCATTTCACTGTTTATCAATTGGGAAATGACTTGTGCTCTTTTAAATTTGACACAATTCTTCACATATTTGAGAAATGAGATTTTTATCAGAAACACTGCCAATAATTTTTCCAGTTTTGTACTTCCTTTTTAAACTTGTAAGTTGAGCTAAAGCATTTTAATTTAATATAATCAAAGTTGTCTATTTTACCATTTATAATATTCTCTAGTTCTGGTCATAAATTCCTTCCACCTTCAAAAGTTTGATAGGTAAATTATCCCTTCCTCTCCTAATTTGTTTATGGTATCATCCTTTATGCCCAAATCATGTACCTGTCTTGATCTTATTTGAATATGGGGTAGGAGATGTTGATTTATGCTGAGTTTCTGACATATTTATTTTCTAATTTTCCCAGCAATTTTTATCAAATAGTAAGTTCTTATTCCAGAAGCTTGAGTTTGGAGATTTATCAAATACTAGATGGAAATAGACTTTGGTTATTGTGTTGTGAGTATCTAATTGATTCCACCCATTCACCAGTCTATTTCTTAGCCATTACCAAATTATTTTGATGACTGCTGCTTTATCATATAGTTTTAGATTTGGTACTGCAAAGCCACCATTCTTTATATGCTTTTCATTAATTCCCTTGTCTTGATCTTTTGTTCTTCCAGATGATTTTTGTTATTATTTTTTCTAGTTCTATAAAATAATGTTTTGGTAGTTTGATTGGTATGGCACTGAACAAGTAGGTCAATTTAGGTAGAATTGTCATTTTTATTATGTTGGTTTGGCCTAGCTGTGAACAATTTTTTATAATTGTTTAGATCTGATTTTATTTTTGTGAGAAGTGTTTTATTGTAAAGGGCTGAAACTATGAAAGGGTCTACTTGAATCAGACAACTGAGCATCACCTATTTAATGTGAGCCAATGACTATTAGCATATATTTTGGATAAATGAATCTTCTCACTCTTTGGTGCTTACTCAATGTTTGGTATATACAGATAATCATAGTCAAGAATTAGAGGGTAAGGGAGAGAGGCCAGGCTGCACTTAGTGGCAAGACAAGGAGGAGAAAGGTGGAGATTCTGGACTCCAGAATAGAGAAGAGATCTTTGACAAAACTCCTGGCAGTTTGCCTGCTTCTTTCACTCCTTTCCTAAAGATCAAGGACTTTTACTTATCCTGACTCTGGCTGATCCTGAGGCCTCCAGGGAGCTAGTTTGGACTTAACATTTTGTAATTATGTTCATATAGTTCTTGGGTTTGTTTTAACAAGTAGACCTCCAAGTATTTTATTTTGTCTACAGTAATTTTAAATCAAATTTCTCTTTCTATCTCTTGCTGATGAACTTTGATAAATAATGTATAGAAATATTGATGATTTGTATGTTTCTTTATATTCTTCAACTTCGCTAAAGCTGTGAATTGGATGATTTCTGGGATTTTTTTTTGACCCACTCATTTTTACAATTAGATTATCTAATTTCTAATTGTTTTTAGTATATCTTTCCCTGTCTCTTTATTGAATATAATTTTTATTGCATTGTGGCCTGAAAAGGAATCATGCATTCTGCCTTTCTGCATTTGATTGTGAGGTTTATATGCCCTAATACATGGTCACATTTTGTGTAGGTGCCATGTACTGCCAAGAAAAAGATGTATTTCTTTCTGTTTTTATTCAATTTTCTTCCCCTAAAATTTTTAACCTCCTTTCAACCTCCATAGTTTATTTCTTATTTATTTTGTGCCTAGATTTGTCTGAGCTGGGAAGAGGTCCCCACTAGAGTATTTTTGCTATTTCTTCCTGTAACTGGCTTAAAATGTCCTCTAGGAATTTGCCTGTGCTACCACTTGGTGCATGCACATTTAGTATCATTACTATATCACTATTTACAGTACCCTTTATCAAGCTATACTTTCCTTCCTTATCTCTTTTAATAAGATCTATCTTTAGTTTTGCTCTATCTAAGAACAGAACTGTTACCCCTGTTTTTTTACTTCAGCTGAAGCATAATGAATTCTGTTCCAGCCTTTTGCCTTTACTCTGTATGTCTCTCTGTGTCAAATGTGTTTCTTGTAAACAACATATTGTAAAGTCCGTTTTTTACTCCACTCTGCTTTTTGCTTCAATTTTATGGGAAACTTTATTCGATAGTTATGATTACATTCATAGTTATGATTATTAACTCTGATTTTACTTCCATCCTATTTTCTGCTCTATATATACTTTTGCTCTCTTTCCATCCTGCCCTTAGTGTTGTTTTTTGTTTTGTTTTTTGTTTGTTTGTTTTTACTCACCTCATCCACTACTTTATCTCCTGCCACTCCTCCCCCTTCTCTCAGTGTTTTTTTTTTTAAACTCACTCCATCCACTATCTTGTCTTCTATCAGTCCTTCCCCCCTTCTCTTCTCTTTTCCCCTAGTGTTTCTGCTCTCCCTTCTATCCTGTCCCTCCCCTTTCTTTTCCTCTTTGTCCTCTACTTCTTTATAGTGTTAGATAAATTTATACACTCACCTGAATGATTAAGTTCTTCCCTCTTAGAGCCCAAAATGATGAGATAAGCTTCAGACAATCTTTATCCTTTCCCCTTCTTTCCCTCAATTTTAATAGGTCTTTTGCACCTCTTCATGTAACCTAATTTTCCCATTATATTTTCCCTTTCCTTTTTTTCCCAATACAATCTTTCCACCCCTTAATATCTTTTTCTTTGATATCATCACACCATTCAAAACCACACTCTCAGTTTTCATGATGCCCCTCCCCCTCTGTCTGTTCAACTGACAGTTACAATTCTCAAGAGTTACAGATATTGTTTTCCCATTTAGGGATGTAAACAGCTTAAACTTTAAATAACATATATTTCCTTTGTTTACATTTCTATGTCTCTCTTTAGGCCTATGTTTATAGATTAAATGTTCCATTTAGTTCTGTTGTATTCATTTTAAATAACTGAAAGTTTCTTAGTTCACTGAAATTCCATCTCCTCTCCTAAAAAATGATGGTGAATCTCATGGGGTAGTTAGTTCTTGGTTGTAACCCTTGGTCCTTTATTTTCCAGATTATGGTAGTATAAACTCTCTGATTCTTTATTGTAGAAACTGCCAGATCCTGGGTGATCCTGACTTGCTCCTTGATATTTGAATTGCTTTTGTCTGGCAGCTTGTTGTATTTTTAACTTGAGATTATACTTTTGGAGTTTTGCAACAATGTTCCTTGGGGTTTTCTTGTGGGATCTCTTGCTGAAGGTGATTAATGAATTCTTTCAATGAATATTTCCTCCTCTGTTTCTAGAATATTGGGTCAGTTTTTCTTAATGATCTCTTGTAGAATTCTATTCAGGCTCCTTTTTTTTTTTTTTTTTTTTTTTTTTTTTTTTTTTTGTTTATGTTCATCGAGTAGGCCAATAATTTTTAAGTTGTTTTTTCTGAATCTATTTTCCAGATTGGCTGTTTTTTCCAATGAGGAATTTCACATTTTCTTCCACTTTTTCATTCATTTTAGTTTGTTTAATTGATTCTATTTGTCTTATAGAATCACTATCTTCCCTTTTCTCTGTTCTAGTTTTTAATGTGTGATTTTCTTCAGTTAGCTTTTGTATTTCTTTTTCCATTTGGTTAATTCTATTGTTTAAGAAGTTGTTTTCTTCAGACATTTTTTTTTTCTTTTCTTTTCCAAGCTGTTGACTCACTCATGCATACCTCTCATTTCCTTTCTCATTTTTTCTTCTCTTCTTTTTTCTCTTATTTGTCTTTTAAAGTCTTTTATGAACACTTCCAAGAAGCCTTTCTGGGCTTGAGACTGATTCATATAACTCTTTGCGATTTCTTCTGTAACATTTTGTCCTTGTCTGAATTTGTGTTTTGGTTTGCCCTATCACCATAGAAGCTATCTATGGTCAAGATTCTTTTGTGTTTCTCATTTTCTTTCCTTTTTGTATTTTTCTTTTTCTTTTTTTTTTTGTTTTTATGTTTGAGATCTGCTTCTGGGATATACAGGAGATTAGGGGATTGTTCCAAGCTTCCTGTGCAGCTCTAAGCCTTGGTTTTGAGCACAGGGGCCCCTTGTATTTGCAGGAGTAGTTTTGCTTGCTCTTTTCAGAAAACAGCCTGGTTTTCCAGACTTTGTCTTCTGGGCTAGGCTGGAACCTGCCTCACCAATTTGCTTCTCTTTTGGGCCAGGACTGAGGATCTTAGTTGCTCATTTGCTATGGTTAAAACCCTCTCGCTGGTTTTTCCAGAGTTTATCTCAATAGGACTGAACACCTTTTTCACCCCACGGAGATTAATCTTTCTTGAAACTTTTCCATTCTATCCTCAGCTGGAGAGTGGTTTCATTCCATCAAACTCTGTTCAGACATTTGGTTTCATGTGGTTTTCAAGCTGGGAGAGCTCAAGAAAATTCCTAATTTACTCCACTACCTTAGGTCCATCCCAAAAGCCAATGCTTTTAAACATATTTTCATATTTGCCATGTTGTACCAAAAGAAAATCAAAACAAAAGGGAAAAAAGGTGAGAAATTATAAACAAAAAAAGGTGAAAATATTATACTTTTTGGTTGTTTGTTTTTTATGAAACTTTTTATATTCAAAATGTATACAAAGATAATTTTCAACATTCACCCTTGCAGAACCCTGTGTTATAATTTTTCTCCCACTTACATCAACTGATGCTAAGTGAAACGAGCAGAACCAGAAGATCATTATACACTTCAACAATGATACTGTATGAGGATGTATTCTGATGGAAGTGGATATCTTCAATATAGAGAAGAGCTAATCCAATTCCAATTGATCAATGATGGACAGAATCAGCTACATCCAGAAAAGGAACACTGGGAAATGAGTGTAAACTTCTGAATCCAATTCTTCCTGTGCAACAAGAAATTCGGTTCTACACACATATATTGTATCTAGAATATATTGTAATATATTTAACATGTATAAGACTGCCTGCCATCTTGGGGAGGGGGTTGGGGGAGAAAGGGAAAAAAATCTGAACAGAAGTAAGTGCAAGGGATAATGTTGTAAAAAATTACCCATGCATATGTATTGTCAAAAAAAAAAAAGTTATAATTATAAAATAAAATAAAAATTTAAAAAAATAATAATAATTTTTCTCCCTCTCTTCCTTCCGCCTCCTCCGAGATAGTAAGTAATCTAATATATGTTAAACATGTGCAATTTTTCTATACATATTTCCACATTTATCATGCCGCACAAGAAAAATCAGATCAGGAAGGAAAAAAAAGGAGAAAGAAAGCGAAAAAGCAAACACAACAAAAAGTTAAAATACTATGCTGTCATCCACATTCAATTTCCCCAGTTCTCTCTCTGGGTACAGATGGCTCTCTTCATCACCAGTCTATTTGAATTAGCCAGAATGACCTCATTGTGGAAAAGAATTATGTCCATCAGAATTAATTATCTCAAATCTTCTTATTGCTGTGTACAATGTTCTCTTGATTCTACTCACTTCAATTATGATCAGTTCATGTAAGTCTTTTTAGACCTTTTTGAAATCCTCTGGCTGATTGTTTGTTATAAAACAATAATATTGCATAACAATCAAGTTATTCAACCATTCCCAACTGATGGGCAATCATTCAGTTTCCATCTCCTTGCCACTACAAAAAGGGCTGCTACAAAAAGTTTTGCACATGTAGGCTCTTTCCCCTTTTTATAATCTCTTTGAGATACAGGCCCAGTAGAGACACAGCTGGATCAAAGAGTCCAGTTGGATCACAGTTTGATAGCTATTTGGGCATAGTTCCAAATTGCTTTTCAGAATGGTTGGATTAGTTTACAACTCTTCCAACAATATGCTAGTGTTCCAGTTTCCCCACCATGGTTGCTCCACCATTTTTCCTGTTATTTTAGCCAATCTGAGAGATGTGTTGTGGTACCTCAGAGTTATTTTAATTTGCATTTTTCTGATCAATAGTGATTTAGAGAATTTTTTTTATTTTTTATTTTTTTTTATTATATATATATATATATTTATAATATTATCCCTTGTATTCATTTTTCCAAATTACCCCCCCTCCCTCTATTCCCTCCCCCCGATGACAGGCAATCCCATACATTTTACATGTGTTACAATATAGTCTAGGTACAATACATGTGTGTGAATATCATTTTCTTGTTGCACAATAAACATTAGAATCCGAAGGTACATGCAACCTGGGCAGACAGATATTAGTGCTAACAATTTACATTCACTTCCCAGTGTTTCTTCTCTGGGTGTAGCTACCTCTGTCCATCATTGATCAACTGGAAGTGAGTTGGATCTTCTTTATGTTGAAGATTTCCACTTCCATCAGAATACATCCTCATACAGTATTGTTGTTGAAGTGTACAGTGATCTTCTGGTTCTGCTCATTTCACTCAGCATCAGTTGATTTAAGTCTCTCCAGGCCTCTCTGTATTCCTCCTGCTGGTCATTTCTTACAGAGCAATAATATTCCATAACCTTCATATACCACAATTTACCCAACCATTCTCCAACTGATGGACATCCATTCATCTTCCAGTTTCTAGCTACAACAAAAAGAGCTGCCACAAACATTTTGGCACATATATGTCTCTTTCCGCTCTTTAGTATTTCTTTGGGATATAATCCCAGTAGTAGCGCTGCTGGGTCAAAGGGTATGCACAGTTTGATAACTTTTTGGGCATAATTCCAGATTGCTCTCCAGAATGGCTGGATTCTTTCGCAACTCCACCAGCAATGTATTAGTGTCCCAATTTCCCCACATCCCCTCCAACATTTATCATTATTAGTTCCTGTCATCTTAGCCAATCTGACAGGTGTGTAGTGGTATCTCAGAGTGGTCTTAATTTGCATTTCTCTGATCAGTAGTGATTTATTTTATAATTATAACTTTTTTTTTTTTGACAATACATATGCATGGGTAATTTTTTACAACATTATCCCTTGCACTTACTTCTGTTCAGATTTTTTTCCCTTTCTCCCCCAACCCCCTCCCCAAGATGGCAGGCAGTCTTATACATGTTAAATATATTACAATATATTCTAGATACAATATATGTGTGTAGAACCGAATTTCTTGTTGCACAGGAAGAATTGGATTCAGAAGTTTACACTCATTTCCCAGTGTTCCTTTTCTGGATGTAGCTGATTCTGTCCATCATTGATCAATTGGAATTGGATTAGCTCTTCTCTATATTGAAGATATCCACTTCCATCAGAATGAACACTCTTTCATGTGAGTGGATATAGTTTCAATTTCTTCCTCTGAGAATTGTCTGTTCATATCCTTTGACCATTTATCAGTTGGAGAATGGTTCGGTTTCTTATAAATTATGGTCAGTTCTCTATATATTTTGGAAATGAGACCTTTGTCAGAACCTTTGTTTTTAAAAATATTTTCCCAATTCTAATCTTGTTTGCATTAGTATTATTTGTACAGAAACTTTTTAGTTTGATGTAATCAAACTCTTCTATTTTGTGATCAATAATGATCTCTAGTTCTCCTCTGGTCATAAATTCCTTCCTCCTCCACAAGTCTGAGAGGTAGATTATCCTCTGTTCCTCTAATCTATTTATTATCTCCCTCTTTATGCCTAAATCATGGATCCATTTTGATCTTATCTTGGTATATGGTGTTAAGTGTGGATCCATATCTAATTTCTGACATACTAATTTCCAGTTTTCCAAACAGTTTTTTCCAAATAATGAATTTTTATCCCTAATGTTGGAATCTTTGGGTTTGTCAAAGATTAGATTGCTATAGATGTACCCTTTTTTGTCCTTTGTATCTAATCTGTTCCACTGATCTACCGGTCTATTTCTTAGCCAATACCAAATGGTTTTGGTGACTGCTGCTATATAATATAGCTTTAGATCAGGTACACTTAGACCACCTTCCTCTGAGTTTTTTTTCATTAGTTCCCTTGCAATTCTCGACCTTTTATTCTTCCATATGAATTTTGTTGTTATTTTTTCTAGGTCATTGAAATAGTCTGATTGGTATAGCACTAAATAAATAGATTAGTTTGGGGAGTATTGTCATCTTTATTATATTCGCTCGGCCTATCCAAGAGCACTGAATGTCTTTCCAATTATTTAAATCTGATTTTATTTTTGTGGCAAGTGTTTTGTAATTTTTCTCATATAATTCCTGACTTTTCTTTGGTAGATGGATTCCCAAATACTTTATACTCTCAACATTTGTTTGGAATGGAATTTCTCTTTGTATCTCTTGCTGTTGCATTTTGTTAGTGATATATAAAAATGCCGAGGATTTATGTGGATTTATTTTGTATCCTGCCACTTTGCTGAAATTTTGAATTATTTCTAGTAGCTTTTTAGCAGAGTCTTTGGGGTTCTCTAAGTATACCATCATGTCATCTGCAAAAAGTGATAGTTTAATTTCCTCATTTCCTACTCTAGTTCCTTGAATCTCTTTCTCGGCTCTTATTGCCGAGGCTAGCGTTTCTAGTACTATATTGAATAGTAATGGTGATAGTGGGCAACCTTGTTTCACTCCTGATCTTACTGGGAAAGGTTGCAGTTTATTTCTATTGCATATTATGCTTACTGAAGGTCTTAAATATATGCTCCTGATTATTCTAAGGAATAGTCCATTTATTCCTATACTCTCAAGAGTTTTTAGTAGGGATGGATGTTGGATTTTGTCAAATGCTTTTTCTGCATCTATTGAGATGATCATATGGTTCTTATTAATTTGATTATTAATATGGTCAATTATATTAATAGTTTTCCTAATATTAAACCAGCCCTGCATTCCTGGAATAAATCCTACTTGATCATAGTGTATTATCTTGGAGATGATTTTCTGAAGTCTTTTTGCTAATATCTTATTTAAGATTTTAGCATCAATATTCATTAAGGAGATTGGTCTATAATTTTCTTTCTCAGTTTTCGATCTACCTGGTTTAGGTATCAGTACCATGTCTGTGTCATAAAAGGAGTTTGGTAGGACCCCTTCATCCCCTATTTTTTCAAATAATTTATATAACATTGGGGCTAATTGTTCTTTAAATGTTTGGTATAATTCACATGTGAATCCATCTGGCCCTGGGGATTTTTTCCTGGGGAGTTGATTAATAGCTTGTTCTATTTCTTTTTCTGAAATGGGACTATTTAAGCAATTTATCTCCTCCTCTGTTAATCTAGGGAGCCTATATTTTTGGAGGAAGTCATCCATTTCACTTAAGTTATCAAATTTATTGGCATAAAGTTGGGCAAAGTAACTCCTTATTATTTCTCTAATTTCCTCTTCATTGGTGGAAAGATCCCCCTTTTCATTTGTAAGACTATCAATTTGATTTTCCTCTTTCTTTTTTTTGATCAAATTTACCAAAGGTTTATCTATTTTATTGGCTTTTTCATAAAACCAACTCTTGGTTTTATTTATTAATTCAATAGTTTTTTTACTTTCAATTTTATTGATTTCTCCTTTTAATTTTTGTATTTCAAGTTTAATTTTTGGTTGGGGGTTTATAATTTGGTCTTTTTCTAGCCTTTTAAGTTGTAAGCCCAATTCGTTAATCTTTTCTTTCTCAATTTTCTTCAAATAAGCCTCTAAAGATATAAAATTTCCCCTTATTACTGCTTTAGCTGCATCCCAAAGATTTTGATATGATGTCTCATCATTGTCATTATCTTGGGTGAAATTGTTAATTGTTTCTATAATTTGCTCTTTCACCCAATCATTCTTTAAGATGAGATTATTCAGTTTCCAATTACTTTTTGGTCTATTTACCCCTAACTTTTTACTGAATGTAGCTTTTATTGCATAGTGATCTGAGAAGAAGGCATTTATTATTTCTGCCTTCCTACATTTAATTTTGAGATCTTTATGTCCTAATATATGGTCAATTTTTGTATAGGATCCATGAACTGCTGAGAAGAAAGTATATTCCTTTCTATCGCCATTCAGTTTTCTCCAAAGGTCTATCATACCTAGTTTTTCTAATATTCTATTTACTTTTTTAATTTCTTTCTTGTTTGTTTTGTGGTTTGATTTGTCTAAATCTGAGAGTGCAAGGTTGAGATCTCCCACTATTATAGTTTTACTGTCTATTTCTTCTTGCAGTTCTCTTAACTTTTCCTTTAGAAAGTTAGATGCTATACCACTTGGTGCATATATGTTTAGTATTGATATGGCTTCATTATTTATGCTACCTTTCAGCAGGATATAGTTTCCTTCCTTATCTTTTTTAACGAGATCTACTTCTGCTTTTGCTTGATCTGAGATAAGGATAGCTACCCCTGCTTTTTTGGCTTTACCTGAAGCATAATAGGCTCTTTTCCAACCTTTTACCTTTATTCTGTATGTATCTCCCTGCTTTAAGTGTGTTTCCTGTAGGCAACATATTGTAGGGTTCTGCTTTTTGATCCAATCTGCTATCCGTCTCCGTTTGATGGGATCGTTCATCCCATTTACATTTACAGTTAAAATTACTAATTCTGTATTTCCTGCCATCGTATTATCCCCAGATTATGCTTTTTTCCCTTGACCCCCCTGATCCCCCTCCCCGATATTTAATTTACAGATCCCCCTTGTGACGCGCAGCCCTCCCTCTTTTTTTTTTTTTTATTTAGGATCCGTCCCCCCTCCCTCCAAGTCCCTTCACTTATTCTCCTTTTCCTTTTCCCTTTTCCTCTCCCCCCTTTTAATGAGGTGAGAGAAAATTCTCTGAAAAACAAATATGTTAATTATTTACTCTTTGAGCCTCTCCTCATGAGAGTAAGATTCACACAATGATTCTCCCCCTCACTAAGTTCACTCAGATATGGTGTATTTTCTATGCCTCTTCCTGGGATGTAGTTTCCCTCTTTTTATCACTCCTTCCCCTTTTTCTGAACCGACCTCCTTCCCTTTACTACACCCCCCTTTTTTTCTTTTATATCAGTAAAATCAAATTATCCTTGAGTATTTTTATATACCCACAACAGAGTTACAGTTCTCAAGGGTTCTGTGTACCTTTTTCTGTTTCTCTTCAGTCTTGTGGATGTAGATCAAATTTTTTGTTTAAGTCTGGTTTTTTTCTTAGAAACATATAGAATTCCTCTGTTTCATTGAATGACCATCTTCTTCCATGGAAAAAGATGCTAAACTTAGCTGGGTAGTTCATTCTTGGTTGCAGTCCTTGATCTTTTGCCTTATGGAATATCAGGTTCCAGGCCCTTCTATCTTTTAATGTGCAGGCAGCCAGATCTTGGGTGACCCTTACTGTGGCACCTTGGTATTTAAATTGTTTTTTTCTAGCTGCTTGCAGGATTTTCTCCTTTGTGTGGTAATTCTGCAGCTTAGCCACTATATTCCGTGGTGTTCTTTTTTTAGGGTCTATTTCAGAAGGAGTTCGATGAATTCTTTCCACATCTACTTTCCCTTCTGTTTCTATTATCTCTGGACAGTTCTCTTTGATAATTTCCTGTAAAATAGAATCTAGGCTCTTTTTTTGGTCATAGTTTTCTGGAAGTCCAATAATCCGCAGATTATCTCTCCTAGATCTATTTTCCAGGTCTATAGATTTTCCCAGTAAGTATTTGACGTTGTTCTCCAGCTTCTCATTTTTTTTGTTTTGTTTGACTGATTCTTGGGTTCTCTGTGAATCATTCATTTCTATTTGTTCCATCCTGACTTTTAAGGAGTTATTTTCTTCTTTCACAGTTTTTAGTTCTTTTTGTAAATGCCCAATTTCGTTTTTAAATGAATTATTTTGCTCTATTGAATTTTTTTCCATTTCCCTAATTTTTTTTTGAGAATTATTTTCTTTTTCCAATTCAGAAATTCTATTTTCTTGAGACTTTTTTATCTTTTCCAATTCAGAAATCCTACTTTCCTGTGTTTTTTTAACCTTTTCTAATTCATAAATTTTGTTTCCCTGCATCTCCTGTGAATTCTTTATTTTTTCCAACTCCAATTTCAGGGCGTTGTTATTCTCTATCATAGCTTCCCTTTCCTTTCCCCATTTTTCTTCAATCTCCCTTAATTTTTTTAGAGTGTCTTCTAGGAGAGAATTATGTGATGGGGGGCAGGAATCGTTCCCCTTTAGGTTGTTATCTGCTGTCTCTCTGCTGTTAACTTCCTCGGGGTTGGATACCCGCTCTTTCTCTTTATAGAAGGAATCTATGGTTTTTCTGGGCTTCTTACTCATACTTGAAAAATCTTTTGGGGTCTGTCCCTGGGGTAGGAAATTATTTACTTCTTTACCAGCTTCCTCCCAGACCGGATGGATGCAGCGGCTCCTGCGCCTGAGCTAAGATAGAGCTCTGGGAGAGAGTTCCCCACCCCCTCCCTGGAAGTGCCTCAGAGGTGATTAGCACTACTGTGCTTCGAGGGCGTAGAATAGTAAAGACAGCACAAAGCCCAGCCTATGTGTCCGGGTGGGGATGTCTGCAGCAGGTGACGTGAAAAGCCCCTGTGCTCAAACTGGAAGTGTCTGCCAGAAACCGCGGTCCCTAGTTCAAAGGTTCCGCTTCTCTGGGACTTCCTGGAGCTGAGTTCCACTCCCTCCAGCTAAGCTAGGCAGTGTGTGTTGCCTTGGGCCGTATCCACCCACTTGTCAATCTCTTAACTATTCTCAGGAGGTAGCTGAGGCCACACCCCCTGGTGCCGAGATCTGCTGAGTCACCTCCAGGGTCCGGGGAAAATCTAATCTGAGTTTTAAAATATTTTGGCTTTCTCTTCTGAACTGCTAAATAATTAGCAGAGAAGAGCTAACAGCCTGTGCCAGATTCCTTTACCTCAGTGGCTTCTCTGATCCCAGAGCCCTTCCCAGCGCAATGGGCGCAGTGTGCCACTACCCCACTGTCTGTGCTGGTCTCTCTTATTCCTCCCCTGGGAACTGACCTTTCCTGTTGAAACTCCAGATTCTCTTCAGCTGGTAAGTCGTGCTTCCAGTCCTTGTGGTATCTATCAGTCCTGAGCTAATTCTGAGACTTAATTTATCTAATTGGTTGTGAGGGAGTGAGGACGTTCACAGAGATGTATGTTTCTTCTCCGCCATCTTGGCTCCGCCCCCCCCAGAATTTTTTTCATATGACCAGAAATGCTATTAATTTCTTCATCTGAAAATTTTATGTTCATATTCTTTGATAATTTGTCAAATAGAGAATGATTTGAATTCTTATAAATCTGAATCAATTATTTATATATTTTTTAATGAATCCTTTATCAGAATCCCTGGTTATAATTTTTTTTTCACTTTAACTGCTTCCTTCTAATTTTGTCTGCATTGGTTTTGTTTGTACAAAAATGTTTAACTTAATATAATAAAAATTATCTACTTTGCATTCCATAATATACTATAGTTCTTGATTGGCCACAAATCCGTTACTTCTCTACAGAAGGGAGAGTTAGACAATCCTTTGTTCTTTTAATTTACTTAGGGTAACACTTTTTAAATCTAAATCATGAACCCATTTAGACCTTATCTTATATAGGGTGGTAGTGTTGGTCAATGCCTAATGTTTGCCATGCTAAATTCAAATTTTCCCAGCAATTTTTGTGAAATAGTGATTTCTTATTCCAGAAGCTGGGGTCTTTGCTTTTTAATCAACATTAGGTTACTATAGTCATTGACTATTGTGTCTTGTGAACCTAACTTATCCCACTGATCAGCTACTCTATTTCTTATCCAGTACCAAATGGTTTTGATGAACACTGCTTTATAATATAGTTTTAGGTCTGGTACAACTAAGCCACCTTCATTTCATTTTTTCCCTTGAAATTCTTAACCTTTTGTTCTTCCAGATGAACTTTATTATTATTTTTTCTATCTCTGTAAAATAGTATCTTGGTCATTTGATTGGTATGGGATTAAATAAGTACATTAATTTAGGTAGAATTTTATTTTTATTAGGTTAGTTACCCAGGGACACTTGATATTCTTTCAGTTGTTTAGATTTTTTTCTTTATTTTATTCAAGTAAGTAGCTAGAGATATAACCTTTAAGAACTGTGTTGGCTGCATCCCATAAATTTTAGAGTATTGCCTCATTATTGTTATTGCTTTAGATGAAATTACAGATTGCTTCTGTGATTTGTTGTTTGATCCAGTTATTCTTTAGACTTAGATTATTTAATTTCTAATTGGTTTTTAATATTGATTATAATATTTATTGCATTGTGGTCAGAAAAAGAAGCATTCCCTAGTTCTGCCTTTCTGCATTTGATTGTGAGGCTTTTAAACCCTAATATAATGGTCAATTTTTATGTAGGTTCCATGTACCACCAAGAAAAAAAGATATTCTTTTCTGTCTCCATATGTCTATCATACATCAGTTTTGTAAAATTCTATTGATTTTCTTAACTTCTTTCTTGTTTCTTTTGTGGTTTGATTTATCTACTTCTGGCAGAGTGAGGTTGAGATTCCGTAGTAGTATAATTTTGCTGTCTATTTTTTCTTGCAGCCCTCTTAACTTCTCTAGGAATTTGTGTGCTACCACTTTAAGCATATGTTTAATATTGATATTACTTCATTATCTATGGCATCCTTTATCAAGATGTATTTTCTTCCTTATCTTTTTTAATGTCTATTTTTGTTTTTGCTTAATCTGAGATCAGGATTTCTAACCTTGCTTTTTTTTTTTTTTTTTCAGGTGAAGCATAATCACTTATGCATTAGCATTTTACTTTAATGTTATGAATTACTATGCTTCAAATGCGTTCCTTGTAAATGACATATTGTAGAATTGTGGCTTTTAATTTAGTATGTTATCTACTTCTGTTTTATAGGAAAGGTCATCCCATTCACATTATTTAGATTATTAATTAAATTATTAAAATGATTAATTCTGTATATACTTTTCTTTTATTTCCCACTTTCCCTCCAGACCAGTGTTTTCCTTCTAACCACCACTTACCTCAATCTGCCCTTCTCTTTTATAGTCTTTCTTTCTTATTTCTTTCTCCTTTTATTTCTGTTCTTTCTTCTATTAGTTTCTCCCTTCCTTTCCCCTTTTCCTTCCTATTTCCTATAGGGTGAGACAAATTTGTATACCAAACTAAATATATCAGATATTCTCTTATTGATCTAATCCCATGAGATTAAGGTTCAAATAATAATTATTCCCCTTCCTTCTTTCTCTCAAATGTAATAGTTTTTTTTTTTTTTTTTGCCACTTTATGTAGTGTAATTTGCACCATTTTACCTCTTCTTTTCTCCCAGTACAATCCACTTTCTACTCCTAGTTTCTTTTTTATGTCATCGCAATAAAGTCAAATTATACCCACTCCCTCTAAGTTTATCCTTAACAAAGATATAGTTCTCAAGAGTTAAAATTATCATCCTCTCTTTTAGGAATGGAAATATTTTAATCATCAAAAAGTCTAGTTATTTTTCCTTCCACCCTTTTGTTTTGCCTTTTTATGCTTCTCTTGAGTTCTATATTTGACAATTAAATTTTCTGTTCAGCTCTGCTCTTTTCACCAAAACAGTTGAAAACCCCATATTTCCTTGATTATCCATCTTTCCCCCTGAAAAACAATGCTTTGTTTTGCTGGACAGTTGATATTTGACTGCTGTCCAAGCTCCTTTGCCCTCTGGATTATCATATTTAAGGCCTTTGATCCTTTAAAGTGGAAGCTGCCATGTTCTGGGTAACTCTGATGATGGCTCCTTAATATTTGATTTTTTTTCTTTCTGCCTTCTTAAAGTATTTTTTCCTTTATTTGATAAATCTGAATTTAGCTACAATATTCCTTGAAGTTTTCATTTTGTGGTCTCTCTCAGGAGGTGATGGGTGGTTTCTTTCAATGATTATTTCACCCTCTGGTTCTAAGACATCAGAGCAGTTTTCCTTGATTATTTCTTGAAAGATTTTGTTTGAGCTTTCATTGTGTTTTTCAGGCATTCCCATAATTCTTAGATGGGCTCTCCTGGCTATTTTCCAGGACAGTTGTTTTTCCAATGAAGTATTTTACATTTTCTTTCCTTTTTTTTTTTTTTTTTTTTTTTTCATTTTTTTGGTTTTGTTTGACTGATTCTTTTAGCAAATTATTTTCTTCAGTTAACTTTTTTTAAGCTCCTTTTGAATTTGGCCAATTAAACTTTTAAATGAGTTGTTTTGTTCATTGAAATTTTCCCATCTCACCAATTCTATTTTTTAGGAAGTTGTTCTCTTTTTCCATTTTACCAATCCTGTTTTGAAGGAGTTTTCTTTTTCTTTTCATCAAATCTATTTTTTAAAAAATACATTATTTTTTATTGAAGTAAGTTTATTTTTAATACACATTGATTTATGAATCATGTTGGAAGAGAACAATTAGAGCAAAAGGGAAAAACTATGGGAGATATTGAAAAACTGAAAAAATAATAGTGAACATAGGATGTGTTGATTTACATTCAATCTCTTTAGTTCTTTTTCTGGATGCAGATGGTATTTTCTGTCCAAAGTCTATTGCCAGCTAGGTGGCACAGTGGATAGAGCACTAGCCTTGAAATCAGGAGGACCTGAGGCTTAGATATTTAACACTTCCATACTGTGTGATCCTGGGCAAGTCACTCAACCCCAATTGCCTCAGGGGAAAAAAAACAAAACAAACAAACAAAAAAAGTCTATTGGTATTCTTTCGAATCACTGAGCCACTGAGAAGAACCAAACCTTTCATAGTTGATAATTATACATTCTCGTTGTTATTGTGTACAATGTATTGCTGGTTCTGCTTGTTTCACTTACCATCAGTTCATATAAATTTTCCCAGGCTTTTACTTAAACAGTTTGCTCATCATTTTTTTGTAGAATGATAATATTCATGTACCACAACTTGTTCAGTCATTCTCCAACTGATGGGCATCTAATCATTTTCCAATTCTTTGCTACTACTAAAAGAGCTGCTTTGAATATTTTTGCATATGTAGGTCTCTTTTCCTGCTTTATGATCTCTTTGGAATACAGACCCAGGAGTGACACAAAGGGTATGTATAGTTTCATAGCCATTTGATCATAGTTCCAGATTCCTCTTTAGAATGGTTGGATCATTTCACAATTTCACCAATAATGCATTAGTGACACACTTTTTCCATATCCCCTCCAACATTTATGATTATCTTTTCCTGTTATCTTAGCCAATCTGAGAGTTGTGAGGTGGTACCTCAAAGTTGTTTTAATTTACATTTCTCTAATTTCTCTAATACTGATTTAGAACAATTTTTCATATAATTATAAATGGTTTTAATTTTGTGATCTGAAAATTGTCTGTTTGTATCTTTTGACCATTTATCAATTGGAGAATAACTTATATTCTTATAAATTTGAAACTGTTATTTATATATTTGAGAAATACTGCCAATAGTTTCCCCTAGCTTTGTACTTCCCTTTTAATAATGTTTCTTTTGGTTTTGTTTATGCAAACACTTTTTAATTTAATGTAATCAGTGTTGTCCATTGTGCCTTTCATAATATTCTCTAATTCTTCTTTGGTCATAAATTCATTCCTAGATTCATTCTTAGATATCTATTGCGGTTGGTCATATTTACTGATTAACAATAACAACAGCAAAAACTCTGATCACTTATTGAGCCAGTGCTGTTAACTTGGATTATTCAAAATTTGGGGAGCTTTGCTACATATAAATACTGATGCCCACTTACATTTGAAATGTTAAATCAAGTTTTCAGGCTCAATCTCATTCTACCTTTGTGAATTTTACTTATCTAAGGAAAGAGAATCACAGTTGCATTTTAGACAAAATTAAAATCTTCCTTTCAAAAGCACCTTGATTCATTATGATTGTCAGATTGGCCTTTATTTTTTCTGCTTTCCTTTTGCTTAGGAAACAAGGCAGAGCAGATCAATTTGTATGAGTATGTAATACCTTCATTTTGCTATGGGTTACAGAACAATGGAGAAGAAATCTTGGATTAAAAGTTTAAGGGTCAGCTAGGGTAGGGGTGGGGTAGAAACTGGATTTAAATTCCACTTTGCCACTTATTAGTTATGTGACCTTAAGAAAGTCATTTCCCTTTATCCGGACATAGTTTCCTCATCTGGAGAATGAAGATTAATCCACTAGATAATTTCTAAGATTTCTTCTAACTCTGATGCTCCATATCAATACCAAATATTTCTTCTCAGTTTGTGGCAAAAGTGCTTAACTACTTCTTTGCCCATTCTCCTACCCAAGATATGAAGAAAGTTTTAAGTTTACAGAGCATTTAACATTTATTATTTCATTTATCTCTACAATAGCATTGTAGTGAAGGCATTATCATTATGCCCTTTTTACAGATAGAAAATAGAGGCAGATATGGTTATGTAAGTTTCCAAGAATCACATAGTAAGTAAGGAAGGATATAAATTTAGGTCTCATTAACTTTAATTTCAGAACTCTGTCTAATAAGTCATAGTGGCCTTAGGTGATGTGAGGCAAGATTGGGCGGAGATGCAGTTGGGGTAAAATGGGGGGAAATTGTTATCTCTGACCAGTCTCTAGGTCTGTAAAAAATATTGGCATGGATTATAGAGGGAGATGTGGTATGGTGAGGAGAATGGGGAAGAGAGGATATTGAGCACAGAGACCTGCATAAAATAAAAGGGCAATCAATGCATTATTGATATCTGGTTGGATCCTTTAAAAAGGTCACAATTCAATAGAAGTTGTAACTCAAAAGATAATCCTTGACCACAGCATTAAATTTGGAATTCAGGAGGTCCAGTGTCTCTAATTTAGGCAATGGCATTCTGGAGAATTCATCATAATTATGAGAAAAATCTATGTAAGGAAGTCTTTGACTAAGAAACAAAACTATGGAAACTTTCCCACTGAGAGATAAAGGAGAGAGGATGAATATCATCTACTCATAACTGTAAAAAATAGCATAAGGAATGGTAATAGATAGTTATAAGGCAGAAAGTTGCAGGAAAGGGGAAGTTAGGTGATACAGTGGATAGATCACCAGCCCTGAATTCAGGAGGATATGAGTTCAAATTTGGTCTTAGGCACTTAACATTTCCTACTTGTGTGACTTAGGAAAGTCACTTAACTCCAAATGCTTCAGCTTAAAAGAAAAAGAAAAAGAAAGTTGCAGGAAGGAGTGATTGTGTGCAGAAGAGCCAGGAGACTATGACCATTCCAGTAAGGGATGGCCACTGAGTGTTATCTAATGGAACTAGGAAGCACAACCCTAAGAGCCTAAGACATAGGTAGGAATGATGCCAGAGGTACCAGAATTTTCTGTGTATTATGATGTGGGAGAATTAACTATGTCACTCATTAAAATGATAATTATCTTCTCTTCTTTCTGTCACATTCTGAAAACTTAAGCAGTGTTCATATTAAAATTTGCACCTACTCAACTTTTTGTTTCTCCCAGGGAAGGCATTGTGCCCTTACAGAATTGCTAATTTGAGCTGTTTTGTTTTCAAGCTCTCACAGAATTTCTAAGTTAGAGAAGTACTCATACTGGCCAATTAGCATATCTGAACAAGAAGCTTCTCTAAAATACAAAGATACAGAGGCAAGGTGGTAAGGCTGAACAGGAAGTCACAGCTCCAAATCCCATCTCAAACTTTCACTAGCTATATAAGGTTGGACAAGTCATTAAACTCAAATCTGGCCTCAGGAAGATGCGTCTTTTTGATTCCAGTCCCATTACTCTATCCACTGTACAATCCAGCTGGCTATTTTAGGGATGGGAATACTTAAGGTGCTAACATTGAAGAGAGATGTAATTTAATTCTGCTTGCTCCAGAAAGCAGCTCAAAGAGCAACTAGTGGAAGAAACTCTGAAGTGGCAAATTTCGGTTTAAATCAGGAAAATTTTCTGGCATTTATACCTAAAAAAAAAAAAAAAAGTCGGTTTCAGAAAGGAATTTTATTCCTTTATTCCCAAATAGAGGTCATAGGATTAGAGATTTGGGGTGTGAGGCTGTGAAGGCCAATCATTTCATTTTATACATAAGGAAAATCAAGAAAGAGAATTCAAATCTAGCCTCAGGCACTTCTTTACTTCTTATCTGGGCAAGTCACTTAACCCTGTTTGCCTCAGTTGCTTTATCTATAATATGATTTGAAGAAGGAAAGGGCAAATCCCAAATGAAATCATTAAGAGTTGGACTTGACTGAAACAAAGAAACAAAAACAATCCTCTCATCACCTACATTCACCCCCACAAACAATGTTGCTCTCTTTTATTCTAGGCTAAACACTCCTAATTTTTTTAGCAGACCCTCATATAGCATGAACTCCATGCTGTTTTAGTTGACTCTCTTCAGTGCTCCTCTGGATATTCTTAAGCTTATCAAAGTTCTGCTTAAAACACATCTCCAAGAATTGAACACAATGCTCACCTTTTGGTCTGACCAGGACAGAATACAGAAGGCTCATTACTTCCTTATGTCTGGAAGCAATGCTTCTCAATGCACCCCAAGATAGTTCTAGCTTTTTTTCCTCCCTTCAAATGTTTATGAGATCAAGAGGATATTTTTGTCACTTATTTATTTTTCCTTCTCATGATTTAAAATATTGGCATTTTCATTGAGACATAACAATATTGATTGAAATTTAGAGCATTAGAAAAAAAAAAAGAAACATTGCTCATTGACAAATTTTATGGTGATTGAAATAGTCCCAATTGCCAAGTATGTATCTTTTTTTAGACAAGGAAAGTGAATATAAGAGTGAGAATTAATAGTCAATTCTTTTCTGTCAGACATACACATATACAAACATCCAAAGAGGATGGACCATTAGAATGAAAGGAAAGGAGTTTTAAAATAACTTTCATCTGAATCAAGGGAAATTTTTTTTTCCCTTTAGGGCACAATGAATCTATACATTTCTGTTCCCTAACACTAGCATCTCTGAACAGAAATTGAGGGAAAATGAAAAATTTAAGAATAGGTAAGAGACTGAGATAACAACTGAGAAAGGGGAATGGATATATAATCAATGGAAAGGAAATAAGAGACATACAAATATACTTTTATTCATGAAATAAAATAATTCCCAAAAGTTTGTTTTCTGACTAATTCTGTAAAATGTAGAATTTAAATTAAAGATGGTGACACTGCTGTACTATGTAGTCAATTCCACAAACCATCTGTTATTTTTTAAGTATCTGCTTATGATCTGTGATTTTGTGATTTAAACTTTCTGGGTCTTAAGTTTCTTCATCTGTAAAATGGTGAGATTGAAATTTAATTCCTACTCTAAATTTATGAACCCATTAGCTGCTTTGGGTCTGTACCTCTGGAAAATACCTAAGAAACACTGAGTGGTAGAATAGAAAAAATAGATGTAGAGATAGATTATCTGAGTCTGAATTCTGGCCTCAATCTTTTATTTCCTGTATTATCTTGAACCAGATGCTTTCTATCAATAGGTTTTAAAATTATTTTATTTTATTTAAAAAAAAAATCTTTCCTTTTTAAAACAAGATCAGAGGGTCTTAAATTTTTCCACTTGTGATCCCTTTGTGCCTGAAAATTTTATATATATATATTAGCATATTCCTGGGATATGTGCATATAAAATAAGTATACTTATTTCCTGATAATAAATCATAATTTCATGATATTCCCATTCATCTCTAAGGTCTCTTCGACTTCAAAACTGGATATCAAAAATATGATTTTATAAGAAAATATAGGGGACACACATTCTGACAAAGGTGGAGAGAAAATCACGTTACTGAATTACACAAAACAATATTGGAGTAATTTAGAGGAATTATATATTATAGGGTGGAATGCTCAGGGAAATTTTTTTGAAGAAGATTGGACTTGAGCCAAGGTTTGGCCTAGTGGCCCAAAGTTTTTCAGCTAGAGAAGATGGAGGGGAAACCAAAGCCAAGAAATAATAGAGGTTAAGGCTTTCTATGAGATCAGGAAGTGAACTAGACTAACTAGAATAGAGGGTTTGAAACAGAATTTTCCTCAGAGTGAAAAGTTCATAGGCTGGGGGCCTTGAAAGTAATTTAAAATCATCTGGTATAACTCCCAATTTTTATAAATAAGGAAAGTAAAATCTAGACTGTTAGTGTATCTTTCCTTGGTAGAACTGAAGTTTGCACCTAAGTATTCAGATTTCAGGAATATGACATTCTTTCCACTCCTCCACAAGCTTCTGGGTTTCATTGTACCAGACTGTCTCTTAAACTCTCTATCACTAGCACAGCCATGTCTCTGCCAAATGAAACTCACAGTAGACTGTGCCCAAAGACACAGAATGGAATTGGATAAAGGTTTAATGCTCAGTTCATACAATTCAAATGTATCATTTTCCAACTGAATAACAAGAAGAAAAAGGATCTCTCTCACTTATATAGGAACATGTTCTCTTGGGTGCTGAAGGACAAGCAACAATACCACTGCTGTCTGTGAAGTAGAGGGAGGAAAGCTGCCCACAGGGGACATCTGCCTTGAGAGAATGACCCTCATGATAATAATGTGGGAGAGACATTTTGCTCAAAGCAGAAAATGGAATTGCCACTTGACTTCAGAGTATCTACTATATATGAGGTAGTAGGCAGAGGGCATAATGGGTGGGAGGTAAAAAGGAGGAGGGTGAAATTGAGGTGGAGGAGGATAAAAACAGAAAGAGCTGGAAATGTGCTCTTTTTTCTGGTTAATTTTAATAAAAGTTGGACATCCCAAAGATTCCTGACCTGGCACCCAATTAGAGACTGGCAGATGGGAAGCAGATGTCATTGGTTTGGAAAGATAGTGGGTGTCTTTTTAGAAATATATTCTTTTTGTGTGGCTTTTCCTTTAATTATGATTCTTCTTTTATAACATGACTAATGTGGAAACATGTTTACAATTTTATATGTATAACCTATATTAAATTACTCATCATCTTTTGTAGAGGGATAGGAGGGAGAAAAAAATCTTAGAACTCAAAATTTTATAAAAGAATCATTGTTGAAAATTATCTTTACCTGTAATTGGAAAAAAAAATAAAATACTGTTTCCAAAATAAGAGAGAAAAATATGCTTAGAGATAAACAGCTGGAATGTAAAAGAAGGCACTCTTCCAAAGAAAGGGAACTCCCTTGATAATTCAATTATAATATCTATTATGGGAAAGATCTTGTATTAGGACCAGATGACACAGAAATAGGGAATAGCAGAGTATCTGCCTTCAAGGAGCTTATATTCTAATGAAAAAGGTAGCCCAGTGGCATAGTGGGTAGGATGCTGGAGTTGGAATTAGGAAGACCTGTCACTAGCTGTGATTTTAGTGACAAGTCACTTAACTGTTCTATTGTATCACTTTCCTCATTTGTACCATGAAGGGTTGAATTATATGAATTTCAAATTCCTTTCTAGCTCTAAATCCATAATCCCATGAAACAAATATGATACAAGATAGTGTGGGGGAAAAAAGAGAAGCCAGGCAAAACTCAGAAATTTGAGGGGGAGATCACAATTATTTTAAAAGTTTCATGAGGAGATGGCATCTGAGTTGGTCTTGAAGGATGGGAGCATAGGGTGGAGTCCATTCTAAGCTCAGAAATTATGGGAACAAGACCTCAGTGATAAAAAGAAGGTGGAGTAGGAATAGGAAAGGAAAGTGATCCAGGTGGTTGGAATATAAGGACTGTGAAGGAAAGAAATATGAACTAAAGTTATTTAATTAGATTGGATTCAGATAGTATCTTTATTTTTTTTAATACAAAGATTAGTAGTCTATACTTAAGTAAGCAATGGCAGTTTATGAAAGCATTGAAAATAAGAGTGACCTCATCAATTGATCAATGAACATTTTATAAAGAAAGAACCAATGATGGGTCAGGCACTATATTATGCACTTAGAATATAAAGATAATAATGGAAAAAAAATCCTTGCCTTCAAGGAGTTTACATGGTAATGGGGAAGGTGACAATGGACATAACCATGTACATATATGAATAATTGTATATAGAGGTATATATACATAATGTATACAAAATAAATGCAGTGTAGTTTTGGGAGGGAATGCTCTCACTAGCTTCTAGGGGAATTAGAAAAGGCTTCCTGTGAAGATGATTTTTAGATTGAATCATAAAAAAAATCAGGATTCTAGTTGATGGAAGTGAAAGAGAACATTCCAGGAATGAAGAAGACAGTGGAAAGACAAAGAGATTGAAGATGGATCTGTAGAAGGGATGTCCTGTATATGAACAAGAAGGCCTATATGGCTGGATTGCAGAGTAAGAGAACAGCAGTAATGTGGAAGACTGAATAGTCAATAAGAGATTTAAAGGCCAGACAGAGGATCAACCACTCAGTAAACATCAAGCACTTTGTTGAGTTCTTTGTCTACACAGACCAAATGAAGCATTTCCTTTCTTGGAGGACTTGACATTCAAGTTGGGGAGATGGTATGTAGATATATAAGCATATATATGTGTGTGTGTGTGTGTGTGCTTAAGTGACTTATCCAAGTCCAAAGTGATACAATGAACATTTCGACACAAATTATATCCATCGTTTTTTCCACTGCAGTGTTACTATATTAAGCCTGAGTGTCTTTTCTTGAACAGTAATAAAAAGGTATATGTTCACAGCCTAGCTCTGTATCTAACTCATTATGTGTCACTGAGTAATTCTTTTACCATTAGGCTAAAGTCTCATTATCTATAAATTAAGAGATTTAGAGTAAATTATCTCCAATGAACCCTTCAACTTTAAACTGAAATATTCTAAGATTGTCTTTTTGCCTTTCTGTGACAGCTTGCACATCCATTTAAAGATATGATGCCTTCAATATCTACTTTACAGGAATATTATGAAGATTGAATGAGGTTTTTTTTTTTTTTTTTTTTTTTTTTTTTAGTATCCAAGTTGATTAAATTCAATTCAGTAAACATTTTTTATGTATCTATTATGTGCCAGACACTGCACTGGGCTAAGTGGATCTTATACTCTAGAGGAATAAAGAGTCCTTTGCAAACCTTAAAATACTATATTGATGTCAGATGTTGTTGTTGTTATACTTATTTAAATTGAATTTTATGGATGTAGTCTTGAAATTTTTTTCTTTATTTTAAATTTAGGAAATAAAACAAGAATGTCTATAACAGTAGAATATTTTTTAAAAGATTGCACACAGAACTTCAAATCTATTATGTATAATTAGTTATTCTTTTCAAATACACAATAAAGTCATCTTGTTCTGTTCCCTAGCTTCTCTAGGGAAATGAGCTCCAAAAACATTGACCTGCCATCACTGTATTTTTCTCTGAGTCTATTGCCTAGCTCAATTTGAAGAATTTTGATAGATCAGAAAGCTGAGATGAAAAGGAAATAAAAAAGTTGAGCAGTCATTGATATGTCTGGAAATAACATGTCAATAGATACCCTGAAGTCCTTATTTCATAATTTGTCTGGGTTTAAAGTTTCAGTGATAAGGGTGGGAGGAAAAAGCTGACACCTTAAATGATAAGTGGCATTAGAGAAGAAGTCTTGATTTAAAACTTTATCCTTGACTCTTCCTAGGTATAGGGTTATGGGTAAGTAGAGAATCATAGGATTTAATACTCAAAGGGATTGTAGACATCATCTGGGCCAACTCATCCTTTTAATTTTTTCCAACTTATCAGTGTCCTTCCTAAAACACAATGCAGAGTAGCAGAGCTATCAAATAACTAGTGTTGGATATATTGCTTTTCTTGAATAAATGAATGAAAATGCATTTTAAACTACCTACTATAGACAGGAACTAGGATACAATGACAAAAGTATATGAAATATAAAAATTAATAACAACCAGAATTTACATAATTCTCTAAGGCTTGCAAAGTGCTTTATGTGTATTATCACATTTAATCTTCACTGCAACCTTCAGAGTGAGATTATTATTGTTATCTCCATTTTACAGATGAGGAAACTGAAGCAGACAGTAATTAAATGATTTGACCAAGGTCATAAAGAAAGTAAATGTCTAAGGAAGGATTCCATAAATAGATCTTCCTGACTCCAAGAGCAGTGCTCTATGTGCTGCACCATCTAGCTACTGAGGAAGACAAGTCCTTCCCTAGAGGAGCCCACATTGTAGTAGTAGGCAACAACATATGTGGTGCAGTGGTGACCTAGAGAGTTTTTATCTAGGGAACTTTGATAGTGAATTGATTCATTATGTAGTTGAATGACATTCCTTTCCCAGAGGAAATGGCAATATTGATTTAAAACTTTTCTCAGAGCAAGACAAAACAGTGGGAAGGGAGAACAAGCTGGATGACCACCAAGATGTCCAAAGAATCAGACTTTGAGAATCGAAAGGGATCTCACTGGTGATCCAGCCTAAGCCATACATCAAAGTAATCCCAGATATAACATATTTAAGCAGTGATCCAGTGCAAATATGTATATATGTAAAATATAATGCAGTTACCAATTACATGTGTCACCTAACATTATAGTAGCTTTTCTTGATCCTATATTATGACGTTGATCTATAATGAGCCTTCTACATCATCTGTATGATATTCCAATAGTATTAAAAATCTCAGCATTTCCAACTAGGCCTACACTTGAAAAACTAAGTTACTCAATGTAATAAGGTTCTAGAAACTTGGGAGCACTGAAGCTAAAAGGTCCCTAAGGACCTTATTCATAAGTCAAAGCATGGGACAGAGTAAGTCCCTTCCATACTAAATCAAAGTTCTATAAACAAGTCAATAAAAATATGTGAGGCAACTTCTCTGTTCAAAAGGCTCTGCTTCAATTATAGCCTAGTGTTAATCACTGAATGGGTGTGGCCTCAGACAAACTGAGACCTGTTGAAGACCTTAACTTAAAAACACTAAGTTTTCCCATTTCATTCAGGGCCATCAGCAATTATGTTGATCTATATCTTGCCACTGGACTCAGATGGATCTGGAGGGGAAAATGAGGCTGGTGCACAACCCTCCTTCACTTAAATCCAATTAATTTGCTTGGAATGACATCACATCCCTGATGTCATGATTTTCTTTGAGAACAAAAGACAAACAATAATGAGTCCTGAGGGTACTCAGCTTCCATTTGGACAAAGCCTATTTATAGAATGATTTCAGAGATCAGATAATTGGGAAGAACACTGGTTTTGTATTCAGAAGAATTAGGTTCAAATTCTGGTTGTACTACTTTGAAGTTAAGCAAGTCATTGTCAGTTCAGTTTCCAATTTTAGAAGCCTTTTTTTTTTAAACTAGTAAAAGGCATTATTACTACAATGAGCAATTCCATATGCAGCCCAAGTGCAAATAATAAGACATTGTTGGAAAGAGACAGAAAGGCAGCCTTAGTGCTTAAAATACATTTGCTGGCTTCTTCCATTCCTCTCTTTTTATCTTCCAGTTCTTTATTGATTTCTATTTGAATGTGGATCACAAATAATGAAGGTCTTACACAGAATTGCACTTCTTTCTAGGCTGTACTTTTATTGGAAAAATGGCAGTTGATTGTATCTCCTATATATAAGACTATATGAAGATGGATTTCAGTTTTTGCTTCTGAATTGAATTTCTGGCTTCCTCAAATTATTACCTCCTCAGTTTCCACATCCTTTAATAATTACCTTCAGGATTATTCGTTTATATTTTTGTTGTTCCTAGTACACTATAAAATCCAAAGATATGGACTAGAATCACTTTTCCTTTCTAGTATCCCCAGTGCATAAGATTTTTTTTTTTTATTTATAAATTGGATTAGATCTGTGAAATAAGAAAATTAGAGTAGATCATAGAATTATGACATTTGAAATTTGAAAGGGATCTTAGAGGCTATCTAGTCCAGTTTGTAATGAGAGGAATCCTTACTATAACACCTGACAAGTGATCTCTCACTGTTATGGGCCAGAACTCTGAAACAAGGATTCCTACAAGGTGTTAAGTCAGTGGAATTGATAAAGACAGTGGATATCTAGTTTAGCATGGTTCAGTATGATTGATTTAATCTTACAACAAATAATGGTTTCCTAGTGATATAATGATTGATTTATACTCAGTGTGGAGCATATAAGCAGGGACTGAGAACCATACGAGAGAAGCTTTCAGAGGCAGAGAAGACAAGGGAACTTGTGTATGGAACATAATAAGTATGGAACTTATGTAGGAACATAAGTTCTAGGAATGAGACAGACTTCAAGACAGAGACTGTGGTGGTGGTCCTCCTGCTTCCCCCACAGAAACCAAGACACATTCAGGAGGACTTCAAGAAAGCTGGCCCAGGACCCAGGCAAGGAGACAATAAAGAATTTGGACTTTGGACTTTTTACCCTGGCTACTATAGTAGTGATTACTGAACTGAAATGAAGGCTCCTGCCAGAGACCCCAAGAAAATTGAACAAAGAACATTACAACTCACTCTTTGCTTAAAAGTCTCTGAAGAAGAATATCATCATCTCCAGAGGTAATATATGTGTACAGCTCCAAATGTTAGATTTCCCCTAATATTAAGTCCTAATCTTTTCTTTGCAACTTCTACCTATTGTTGTTGGCTCTGTCCTCTGGAGCCAATATAAATAATTCTTTCATATGATAGTTCTCTAAATACACAAAAAAGTTGGATCTAAGAAACCAGATCTAGAGTTAGGAAGAATCTTAGAAACCTTCCAGTTTAATTTTTTTTATTTTTTTTTTACATGAGGAAATTAAAGTCTAGGAAGTTCAAGTTCATTTTTAGCTCTAAATTCCATATATTTTATTTTTTTTTAGATCCTTTCTAGTTCATATCCTATGGTATTTTCCTTCATGAGTTCCCTGCAAAGAAAGAGAATTCCAACAGTAATAAGCACCAATTTACTCCAAGGCTAATCTAACCAGAATCAGAATGCATTTACTAATTGTCAGGAGTCTTTTTTTTTTTACAATATTCAGTGGCTAAAAATCAGGAAGTTTGTTTATGCTTTTGGCATAATATTGAGCAATCAAATGCTATTCTCCTTCATGAACTGGAGTTCTGCCTCCTGAATACTATGGTTCAACAACCTAGTTAATTAAGCTGCTGAAAGACCCAAGAGACAAAATGTTCTCTCAGAAATACCCTACCCACTGACCTTGATAGAAAGATTCAGGAAGCAATTATATATAAAACTTTGAAAGATGGATGGAAAACCTTCAATCTGAGAAAATGACTATTGTGAAGTAAGGAAGCTACCCAGAACAAAGATGATCATCCTTGATTCCCTTGGTGCCTACACTACATACAAAGGTATTTTAAAAATATTGCATGTCTTTTCTTCCTATTTATCATTACTAACTATATTATGGGATCAGATAGTTCAAAATAGCCTTTTATTTGTTGGGCTCAAAATCAAATACACAATCAAATCTATTATGTTTTTCAGAAAATTCCAAGGAGCTGAGGTACTAATTTTATCCCTAGGATAAGTCTTTGGATGAGAAGGTTTCTTTAGATATTATTTAGGAAAACCTCTTTTCTAATTTTTATAAAAGAGGAGACTAAGACTCAGAGAGAGGAAGTGATTTCCTCAGATTCGCCAGATAGTAACTGAAAGAAGGGGCTCTTGTAATATGGCCAATGTTGTTGCCTTTTCTTGGGTTCTAAATCCATCTGTTTTGGCCTTTTCACTTCTTAAATATTTTCTATTGTGTCTATAAAGCAAATGAATTACCAAAGGCAATGAGAAAATTAGGATGACAATCTATTGAACATTCTTCTTAAAGTCTTTGCAAATAGTTCTATTTTCTGTCTTCCAATAAATCACTGAAGGATAAGCTCTCTCAACTATCAAAGAATGGGTAGTAGTGCCAATACTTAAATATATGTCAGCAGGGTTGGGCTGAACTCCAGATCTCCCACTAATTTTTGTGATCCTGGAGTCACTTTAAGTAATTTAAGTCACTTTACCTATCTGGGTGTAAGTTTTCTCATTTATAAATCAAGATCTTGAGTGGGAGAATCATCTAAGACAATGGTCTCCAAAGTGGGGACTGTGTTCCCAGTAAAAAGATTGGTGGGGATACATGAAGAAAATAAAGGCTCAGAGCTTCCTCATTGTGATACAACTAGGTTTTGGAAGAATCAGCCATATTTAGGTGGTTCCAGAGGCAGCTGTGCAGGTACTATTTCTTTTTTGCATCAACATTTCCCTCTTGAGGCCAAATTGGGACAACGACAACACACTGGATTTGAGCCAAGGATCTGGAAGGGAGAGACACCAGAAACAGATCCATGTCAAGTGGATCTGGACCATCAGGATAGTTACATACCAACCAATATGGGACACTGCCTTAGGAACCAGGAATAGCAACAGCTGTAAGAGGTTGAACTGAAAGAAAGCAGCCACTTCAGCAGAAGGCCTGGTTTCTTTCTACCTCATTGTAAGAAGTAAACAAGGTATTGTTGGTGGTTTTCACAGAAAAAAGATTAAATAATTTTTCTCTAGAAAAAAGGCTGCAGAACTGAATCCAATTGTTGGACAATAATAATGAATCAACAAGCATTTAGCCCCAGACCAAAACTTGTTTATTTTTAAAAATTCAAATGTATTTTACTTTGCTTCAAATTCTATCCTTCCCTCATTTCTCCCCTACATAGTGAAAAGACAAGAAAAATAAAACCTATTCCAAATATGTAAAACCATGTATAATAGATCTCTATGTTTGTCATTTCTCAGCTCTCTCCATCTCCCGACTGTGGTAAAAAAATGAAGCAAATTTACTTCAATATGCATTCTGAGTCCTTCAGTTCTCTATATGAAGATGGAAAAAAGTATTTCATTAGGATTCCTTTGGAATTGTAATTGGTTATTGTATTCACCATAGTTAAGTTTTTATAGCTGAATATCTTTACAAAATTGTTGTTACTATGTAAATAGTTCTTTTCTTCACTTTGCAACAGTTCATATAAATCTTTGCAGATTTTTTGAAGTTATCTCCATTATTTCTTACAGCACAATATTATTCCATTGAATTCATCTTCCTTAACTTTCAACAAACATTTATTAAATATCTGCATGTGTTGGCATTATACTAGATACAAGGGATCCAAAACCAATGAAGATTGTTACAATCTATACAAAATAGAAACAAAGATTATTTTTTATGAGAAGGGATTTGCACTGGAATTGACATTTGATGGAAACCAGAGAATGTTTGCTAAAATAATTTTTTTTAAAGAAAAGATAGTGGTTCAGGATTAAAAAATTGAAAACTATTCATTATGAAAATTGATTAAAAACCAGCTCTGCTCCAGAGTAACTGGGTAACTGTGGAAGAGTCACTTTACTTTTTAAAGCTTCAGGTTTTTCATTTTCAAATTTTTAAAATATGGACTTTTTAGCTAAAAAGTTACTTTTAGTTTTAACAGTGTAGAAAACTTCATTTAGTTATATCCAAATAAAACTGAGCAGGTCTTTTTTCCTCTTTTTTATGATATGGTCAATTATGCTAATAGTTTCCCAATATTGAACCAGCTCTGCATTCTTGGTATAAATCCCATCCAGGATGAAAAGTCACTATCCCAAGACTCAAGTTTTTCTTATTGATATTTTCTTTTTAAAATTTTTTTTGAAGCTTTTTATTTTCATAACATATGCAGGACTAATTTTTCACCATTAAACCCTTGCAAAACCTTGTGTTCTAATTTCTTCCCCTTCCCCCATATCCTTTCCAAAATGGCAAGTAATCCAATATATATTAAACATGGCAACATATGTGTAAATCCAATATAGGCATACATATTTATACCATTATCTTGCTTTACAAGAAGAATCAGATTGAGGCAAACTGTGTCCCCTTTAATCTTTGGGGGAAAGGGTTGGAAAGGCCCTGAAACCATGTACCCTTTAATCTTTTTTGGGGAGAAGTGTCAGAAAGGAATCTTGGGGGAAGGGTAGTCCTGAGTCTCAAACCTTCCTGGCCTGTAGGAGGAGCTCCACCCATCATGAGAGGAACTCCCAGATGGGGATCTCTACCTACAATTCAATTGGAGATCTTGGCCTGAAGCATAATCACTGCCCTCTATTGAATTTAAAATTAGCCCTTAATCTCCTCAACCTCTAACCTCAGCCTCAAATTTCAGGTGGCTAATAAAAGAGGGCTCTGAACCCTGAATCTTGGCTAATGCCCTTCTGAATTTAGCCCACTGGGTCTTTCTCAGTGTAAATCCATTTTAGCAAAAATATCCTAACAGAATTTTGCCCACTAAGACAGCTGTCTTCTTAGAGTATTAAAAAACCACTTTTGCCAGAAACTGCCGGTTTATGAATTCTTTCGGAAAAAATCTGTGACATAGACCAGGGGGATCTCTCAACCTTTAATTCTCACACCTCAACAAGGTCAAAACAAAGAAAAAATAAGAAAGAATATAAAATTCAAGCAAACTACAACAATAATGAAGGTGATCCCCAGGTAATTCTTAAAAGAGGCCCCCCCCCAAGGTTTAGGAATTCCACAATTATCAATCAATCAGTCAATCAAAGAACATTTATTAAGTATATACTATATATCAAACACCATGCTAGGCAGTGTGAATACTGAATACACAAAAGTGAAACACTTCTTGCCCTCAAGGATCCTACATTCTGTTAGAAGAGACCATCTATACATATAAAAGTATGTACAAAATAAATAATTATTTGTTTTTTGGAGAAGGCACTACAACTTTTTGAATTTTTTTAAGGTAAGTAGGAAACACTCAACTGGACATGATGAGCATCAGTGCCTTTCCTGAACTTTTCTTGGACTTGGGCACACAGGGAATTGAACTTTAATCCTCAAGGGGGAGGGAAAGACATGACAAACAAATCTCTGCTGTTTCCAACCCATATATATTCCATTATTTGTTCTATACATTTTACTTTCTTTTAAATATCTGATTGTCTGATTGAAACATTTTCCCCTTAAGCTTTTATCAGTTTTTGGCAGCATAGTGTTAGGAGAAAGGCTACAAACTGAACTATAATGAGAGCTTCATTTATTTATTTTTTTTAAAAAGGTATAAAGACCTTGTTAAACTTTTTTTTAAATAGCTTTACTAGGAGATTGCATGTTGCTACTTCAAGGAATTTTCTATCTCCTTTTTTTTTCCTCTTCTTCCACTTTTCCTCCTCTCCCCTCTCCCCTCTTTCTTCCTCTCTTCTAGAAAAAGCCTCTTAGCCATCCAGAAGTCACATTTTCCTTCCAATATGGTTCATATCTTAACAAGCCTTTCCTTCAAGAAAAGATCCACATCTGAGCAGAGTTTTACATGCATAATTATTGTTTTAAATTAATAGTTCACTGGGGCAGCTGGATGGTGTAGTGAGTAGAGTACCAGCCCTGAAATCAAAAAGAATCTAAGTTCAAATCTGCCCTCAGACACTTAACACTTCCTTGACCCTGGGCAAGTCACTTAACTCCTATTGCCTCAACTAAAAAAAAAAAAAAAAAAAAAAAAAAAAAGGAAATTAATGGTTCACAAATTCATAGGAAGAGTAGCATAAAAGAGAATTTTTACCATAGTCCTTAAATTCACTGTCTCACAACTTATGATTCTCCATGGGCTATGTCTGTACATTTTCATTATTCTTAAATCTTCTTTAAAGAGGTGTCTGCAGTTATGCAGTTATGCCTTATACCTGATAGTTTCCCACTTTTACTTCTTCTTGAAATTTGGTTATAACTTTGGGAACAGTTAAATCTGTGGAGGTTGGGTCACCCTTTCTCTAATGGGATATCATGGAAAAAGTTTCACACAAAAGTCACTTGTTAAAAATTGTCAGTCAGGTCTGGCATGTGTAAAAATCCAAAGACTTCTTATTATTTCCTCCTAACTTATCATTGATTTATGGAATTATTTTTTGGCTCTGATAGCCCATATATGTAATGCCTACATCTGTAATCCACCAACACTAAATTCATTGAAACAGTTTATTAAGTTATTTCCATATTTGTTAACTTTATGGGCTAATGTAGGAAACTGTTTTTTTGAACCGAATGTTTCCTGAGAGACTAATGAATTTTGGCCATGGAGAGATCAACTCTGGAATATCTGTCATTTAAAATATCAGAAGGTATATGCAACATGATTTTATAGGAGATCTCATTTTCTACCTAAGCATTAAAAGATGAGATTTACCTAAACTCACAAAAGTAGTTGCTTCATGTTCTCTGATTTCAGGGACCTAAGAATCACAGAATCAATGAATCAATAAATTTTGGTATTGGTTGCTACTTCACAAGCTATCGTTTGCAAATTATTCCTGCATATTAACATCCATCTGCAACACAACCAACAAGGAAGGACATAGCCCTTAAAGGCTTATAGAATAGGATTTGAGACCCATTGCTTCTTAAACATATTATTCTACTTTTGAATAGCTCTAATTGTTTGGAAAGTTTCCTGCATTGCTGCTAGTTCATCTCTTGGGATCCAAGCAAAATAATTCTAATTCTTTTCCTACATGACAGCACTTTAAATAATTATAAGATTACTGACTACAATGGAAAAGTATTCTAAAAATTGAGTGAATGTTGGCTTTGCCTCTGGCCCAAGTTTCTTTCTCTAGAAATCATGTAGTTTACAAAGAATGGGATTATGTAGCCTTTTCTTGTGAGACTAAGTTAGGGCCACCTTGGTATTAAAATTTCCATGTAAGGTAATTTAGAAATCCTAAAGATGAGGTTGGGTTAGAAGTTTTTTCTCATTTATGACTTTGAATGTGAAGTCATTTGTCCTAACTAATCAGGGCAAAGGTCCAGTTTATTGAGAGTGTTAGTCCAGATATGTATATAATCCTTGTCTGTTTACTGTACCTCCCCTCTCCTTTCCTGACTGCTTGTTGGGAGGGAGACATTCTTTCTCATGAGATTATAATAAAATTCCTTTTTGCTTTTACATTGAGAAATCTCCTTGATTTATTTGGGCCAGTGGTCTTTGACCCACACAGTTTATTATTTGTAACCTAGGAAGGACTAATTTACAAGAGGTCACTTCCATACAGATGGAAATTTCAAACTTGGAAGGAAGCTGAAAATTTAAAATGAGCAGAGATAGCTCAAGATGTTTCTTGAAGGAAAGCTGTCTTGTTACTTGTACCCTAAGAACAACGAATTTGTAAGAGGTCACTTCCATATAGATGAAAATCCCAAACTTGGAAGAAAGCTGAAAGTTTAAAATGAGCAGAGATGTCTCAAGACGTTTGTTGAAGGAAGGATTCTCATCTCAAATATAAAAACTGCTACTGCAAAAAAAAAAAAAAAAAAAAAAAAAAAAAAGACTATAGGTTGCATGAAAGCCTTAAACATCCTGCTTCTCTATCTTTGGGGGGAAAGCAGAATTAGGACTCTTAAATCCCAACTCATCATCATCCTTGTTGGAGTAAAAGGTTCCACACCTTGTTGACAACTGGGGGTTAAATTGCTGTTCTGTTGATGAGTTAAGCTACATTAAAGTTCTCTGTGCAGGGAGGACACCAGATTTTATTTTAACCTATGAAACTCTCATGGTTAGCCAGCCTTGTACAAGAACTGACTCCTCAGTGATCAGTACACATCTGTCAGGTGGCCCTAAAACAGAGAAACAGCCTTTTCTGGTCCCTCCCTTCTAACCAGATGTCTCAACCCACAGTCAAACAATGATAAGTTTATGAAGGCTTGTCTGGGATCACATGATCATATAAGAGAGCAGGGTCTCCCCTATTAGCAGGACTGCACTCTGCCTTGCTTTAGATAGCATGTGACTGTCCGGAACCTTTCCCTGCTCTCCAAGGTAAAGTATCCTAAAAGGGAGAGACTTGGGCAAAACTAAATCAGTAAATCCATGGCAAATTCCAACTAGTAGCGATTAGATGGCAGTCAGGCAATTACTGTGCACAGGACTTAAAAGGTAAACCTGGACTTTGATATCTGAAGATACTAGATTTCTGGAGGGTCAGATTTGGATGACTGAATGTTGGGGAAGACCCCACCAAATTGGGTATAAGAGACTGGGATCTAAGCACACTTGATCCTGAAAAGTCTTGTCAAATATTCAAAATAGGAAGGGCTCAATTCAAGTCTCCCTCCATGAAAAAGAAAATAGAGACACTGGTAGATAGTCTCTTGGGAAAATATAAGGGCAAAAAGTATGAAGAAAAATGATTAAATATTATTGCTCTGTATAAGGAGGACACTCCCCTGGCTGATTGAGTATGTCTCACTTAATTCTGCATATAAAATAGATTTCTGTATATAAAGTAGATTTCTGTATATGTCTATGCAATTTCTGTGTATATGTCTGTTTTGTATTCTGTGTTCTATCTTAAAAGTTAGCAAACTTGTGAGAGATAAGGATTCAGCCTCTGTGTTACTAGTTTGGAAAAGCTCAGGCTGAATTGTTGGAATTGCTGAATTCAGAGTACTAATTCTTTCAGAATAGCTGGAAATAAGATCTTTAACTGAAGTCACTCTGGATAGGTGAGTGTATTGGTTTTTGATCTTGGTAAAGTAACTTGGGAGCTAATTCTGGAATCCTTATCCCAAGGTAAGATAATTTTTTTCTCTCTCCTTCTGAGACTACCTGACTGCGGCAGTTTTATAGAAGGAAGGAGAGAAGAGGAAAATATTTAATACAGTGAAGATGGTAAAAGCAAGTAGAAGAAAGGAAGGAGATATGTATATATAGAAAGGTTAGTGAGAACCATTTAAGTTTATGTGAATAAGAAGAGTATAGACTGAAAGGGATTATAGAGTTTGGGAACTTTTAGGAAAATGGAAAAGCATTGTGCTACCACTTTAAAAACTCCTGTAAGAAAGGGGCCTATAACTTTGTTATCAGAATTCAAGCCTGTGAAATCCTACCAAGAAGAATCTCCAGGTAAAACCCATGTAGAACAGGAATGGATGCTTAACTCTTTCCTGGTTTAAAAAAAGAAGAGGTTTGTGGGAATCAGGAAAACAACTGAAAGGCAATTCTACTTGAATGGAACATCTAGGTAGAATTTAGGGAATCTTACAAACTAAAGTACTGATTAATTTTAAAATAACTTTAAATTGGTATGTGTGTTAAAATTGAAAACTTAATTAGTTGTTCTACCTAAATTGATTTAGTAATGGGTTCCTTCTGAGATTGTAGAACCCAGATTTGGTTTGTTATCTAGTACCCTGAATGTTATTGGAATATAAACTTCTAAAAAAAAAATGAAACAAAAATGATATTTCTGTGGACCTAAAACTGGCCAATTTGAGTCTGCAAAAATAGCTGAGTTACAGAACTGTTAAAAACATTTCAGTAGATTCTGGGATTTTAAAGAATAAATTTGAAGTTGCTTGGCACTATCAGCTAAATTGATCTACTGTGTTTTTAAATAGGCCTACTTTACATGATTAAAAGCCTTCTAAGGGAACTTGCCAAAAAGGCCAAACCCACTCTCTCTGGGTTTTTCCACGCTTTTCAGGTTTGTGGAATCAATCTTGACTAGGGAGGTATCCCTGGCTGACTTGAATTCTTCTTGGGTTTGTACTGATGCCCCAACAGCTTTGACATGCATATTGTAGTGCCCAGGCATGGAGGGTGAGATAGTCACTGGGCCACAGACCTGTAGCTGGATACCTGGGTCCAAATTCCTTTGATTCTCTTCCCTCAGTGTCCTAGAGTCTGTCAATTTCTTAAAGGTCAGACTTGAAAGGGATGTTTTCTGCCACCTTAACTTTTGAGGTTGTATGTGTTTAAATTGGAATTTTGCTTCTGAAATTATATGGGACAATTACTATTAATTTGTGTGTGCTAAAATTGTGAACTTGTTTATTCTGGAATAAGATTTTAGAAATGTGTACATTGATATTGAAATATTATTACTAGAAATTTAAATATGCATTTGATTTAATTTTAAGTTAAAATTTTGGTTCTCTGGTAACTTACCTAAAGAAGTCACATATTTGTGACTTATTAGATGAAATAAATTTAAGCTACTATATTGCTTGCTAACTTGTTTATTGGATAATTTTAAAAAAATTATATGAGCTATGCGTTAACATTTTGTCAGCCCAATTAGATATGTAGTATAAATTTTATGAAATTTGGTCCAAAGCTATTTAGAATATTAATCTTGAGGTTTGTATTGCTTTCTCCCTTTAACAAAGAAGTAAAAGCAAGAAAATTTGGCATATGGGGATATGTGTAATTGAAGAAAAAATTGTATCTGAATGGTGTATAACATGTCTAAAGATAAATAAGACTGTATTGAGGAGGTCTACCTCCACAGGAAGGGAGGCTGGCTCCAAAATATTTAGATTAGGTTTTAATGATATTACACCAGTGAGGAAATTGAGACACAGGGGGATGGATGGAAGTTTTCCCCTAAACTCTGCTGCTTTAAGAGGAGTTAGTGAATAACATTGGAACAAATTGTACCCAAGTACATATTTTATTTCTAAGGTTTTATAAGAAATAATAGGGAAGGATTGCAAATTGAATGGCAATTCCATACACCTGGGCATTTGCTATCATCCTGGAAAGTGGAAAGAATGAATCAGATTCTTAAGAAACTGATTACTAAATTGATCTTAGAGACTTGGTTTATTTTATTTTGGAGGAGAAAGGGAAAGATCCTCTTTTGAAATAAAGCATAAATTTTTAAGGAATTATATACTGGTAGTGTCCTCATCCCTTTGTAGTCCTAAGGAAACAAGTATTGATGACCCAGACAACACCTTTGGAGTTTGCAGTTTGTGGAAGAGAGGATGCTTACTAAGTCTTGTAAGAAGCAGTGTGGGAAGAACTTTTCCAGAAGTTACATATGCCTGATACTCCAGGCTGGAGGCCAAGAACACCAGACTTACAGGACTTGTGCAGGGGCCTCAAGAATGGATTTTTAAGGACAATATATAACCTCTAAAATTGACTTTGCAATTAGGAATGTTTTAGTGAAAGTTGGGAATGTTTGTGCTCATAGGAATTTTAACAATAGTGGTATTATACCTGTTATTTATATTTCCCAAAAGGTTTATAGAGATTCCTCAAATGAAGGAAGTTGAATTAACATTTTTTTAGGTTGAAGAAATTATTAAGGTTAATTCTGATAAGATTCTTTTATGTAAAATTAGGTTATTCCATATTTTGTATGAGTTTTAATTGGTTGTATTGAGTGATCTTATAGTTGTACCCATTACTTAAAAGGACTCTGAGCATAATAGTTTTTGCCTTTGTCCTTTTGAACATGTTTCTTCTATAGACAATATGTGATTTAGAATTTTTCTATGTATTGAGAATTTTAAAAGTAAAATGATTTGTATTAATGTTGAACTTCAAACCATCTAAGATATAAAAGATAAACTGTGAACTTTCTAGAATGAATTTCTTACTGCTATCAATATAAGATCATAGTCAATACCTATTTAGGATATGTGATCCTTAAGAGCTAAATTCACCTGATGTTGTGATTAATGAGATTTACTATTTGAAATAATATCTCTTGAGACTGTAGCTAATATTATTTAGAGTTTTAAAATAAAGTATGATTGCTTTAAGGATCATCAAACTAGTGATCCATCATCTGAAAGGAATATTCTATAAGATACTCAGAAGAATATGCTCCTGAATTGTTAGAAATGGAAGTTAGTATCTGGATAAGAGTTGTGAGGACAACTGTGGCCACTGCTTAAGGTGTGATCCTTCTGACTCAGTTTCCCAGTGGTGTTCTTTTGAATAAGAACTCACCTGATTATTCCTGAGTATGGCTTAGTATGGAATTGTTACTATATGATTAATCAAAAAATGCAACAAATTGCCTGAAGTAAAACTGGGTTAAGGATGCTGTATGTGCTCTCAGGCCAAAGCCTGAAAAACTAGTTTCAATGCTATTTAAAGCAGGTCCCTTCCTTTTTTTCTCTTATAGCAAGTTTTTAATAATAGAGTAAATGGCCAGTAGAAGCCATGAGCACAGTTGAAGTAATCTGGCAGAAAAAAAATGTGGTCATTATATCCCAAAGTAGGTGAGTATTTGGCCTAGTTATCTATCTCTTGCTAGGTGCATATGCTTGTCTATTTATTTTAACATTTCTGTTATGTCTGACTTTTGTGGTAACCATCTTTATTGGGAAAGGTTACCTACTCCAATTGTGGAGCACATAAGAGCTGGGATGATAAGTGGCCTACTACCTGAGCCCAAGAAGAGATCTGGGGTTATAAAAATCTAATCAATAAGATGTTTATGGAAGACTATGCTCATAGCACTTAATGGAGTCCTATTCACAATCTGTATTATACAAAATGATTAGAATAAATCTGGGTGATTTCATAGTTAATATTCCCATGAGAAAAGAATATGTTTCCAGGAGAAAATACTGACTATTGCCTTGGTAAAAGATACACCCAAAGACATCAGAAAAGTATCACATATTGTGATTCAAACTTGAACCTCACTTTTTAATACCATTTGGTAGTCTTGATTTGGAGGAGCCTGTTAGAAACAGGCTTTATGGTTTCTCCTAATAGTCCTCAATAGTGTTATGTCTCCCCAGTATGATTTAACTTATTACAATATGATTCAGAAAACTATGTCCAAAATGATTAAGATAGTAGGTACAGTCATGGGATTAGTACAGTTGAGAGTACTCAAGAGACAAGGTTGAGAAACATAACCTGGGAGGATAGGTCAGACCCCAAAGATGAAGGTGACCAGAAAGTTGAAGAAATGTATAAATTTTGGTGTGAGAAATTTTAATTGATAAAAGAGAAGGGATAGGTGAATGAAGTGAACTGTGAAAGCTGTCTCACAAGATGGAAACAGTATTCTAAAAATTGAGTGAAGGTTGACTGTGTCCCAGGGCCCAACTTTCTTTCCCCAGAAATCACATAGTTTACAAAGAATGGGATCATACAATCCTTTTTTTGTGAGGCTGTTAGGGATATCCTGGCATTAAAACTCCCATATAAGGTAATTTGTTAATCTTAAAGATTTGGTTGGGTTAGAAGTTTTTCCTCATTTATGACTTAGAATGTGAGATCATTTGTCCTGACTAATCAGGGCAAAGGTCCAGCCTATAGGGAGTGTTATCCCAAATGTGCATATAATTCTTTTTTGTTTACTGTACCTTGCCTCTCCTTGTCTGATTGCTTAATGGGAAGAAGCCAACTTTTGTTGCAAAATCATAATAAAATTCCTTTCTGTTTTTACCTTGAGACATCTCCTTGATTTATTTTAACTAGTGGTCTTACCATCATGTCTCCCATGGTATTTTCTTATCACAGATAGAAACCCAGTTTCCACAACTGATCTCCATAAGAAATGGTTTTAATATTCATCAGTGTCCTGCTTATAATCTTTTGGACACTCTGAAATTCATCAATTTTACAATTTTACAAAATGGTGCACTCAAGAAAAAAGAAACACTTTATTCCAAATGTAGTTTGACTGTCACCCTATTTGACCTTTTTATTGGAAGCTGATAATGAGTAAAAAATGATGAGGAGGAGGAAGATGAAGTTTTTGATGATAAATATTAAATAATCCCCTAAATTTTACAAATCACTTTTTAATATATATTTCCTGCTGAACCATAACATTCAATTGGCTTGTCTGACTTTCACATCCCACTGTATATCTTGTTTGCATCTCATTAAGATTCTCAGACCTTTCTCAGATGAACTATCATTTAATCATGTCTCCCCCATCTTGTGTTCGGAAAGTTTTTTTTTTTTAACCCAACTTTAGGATTTCACAATCACTCTTATCTTTTATTACATCTGTCTTATTAAATATAGCCTGTTATCCTACCTTGCCTGAGTTCTTTTTGAAGTCAGATCTCATTGAAAGCAATACACATCCCTTTTAGTTTTGTATCACTTGAAATTTTGGTAAAAGTTCTATCTCTTCTTCTGTCCAAAGCATAAGTGAAAATGTAAGTTGCAAAAGTCAAGCACAAGTCTTTAGGAGCATTATTTGTTTAATTTTTTTTCCATTTCACCAATTTTATTTTTAGGAAGCTATTTTCTTTTTCAAATTCACTAAGTCTGTTTTTCAGGGAGTTGATTTCTTTATCCACTCTATCTTTCAATGAGTAACATGACTTATCAAGACCCTCTTGCAAAGCTTCCCTTTTCTTTCCCCATTTTTCTTCTATCTCTTTTTAAAGAGTCTTTTTAGTTTCTTCTATGAGAGCTTTGTATAATGGGGACCAGATTATTTCACCATCTGTGGCTTCATCTGGAGACAATCTGCTTTTAGTCTCCTCAGTGTTTTAAGTCTGTTCTCTTTCAGTATAGAAGATATCTAGTTAGAGCCCGCTTTGCCTTTTTACTCATTTCGATCAAACAAACAAACAAGCAAAAAAACCCCAAAAAACAAAACTGCAGTCTGCTTTTGGGGCAGTGTAGTGTTACCAAGCTTTTTCAACAGACAACAAGAAGTAGCAGTGAGGTATCAATGGGACAGCAATGGCTGTGCTAGGATCAGTGTCTGTACTGGAATTAGCATCTGCATGGATTAGTGACTGCATTGTGTTTAGCAGTTGCGTGCTGAGGTCATGTGGAGTCCCTCCTGGTGCTGGATAGGTATGGCCAGGAACCGAGAGACTCTAGCGTTTTAGGGTTATAGTCTTTACCCCCTATATTTATAGCTTCTCTCATGATGTACTGGCTTGTTGCCAGGGCAAAGTAGCTGACACTCTGGTAGAGCTCTCCCTGCATATGGTCTCCCAGCTGAGACCATATCCCACCCCATTCTGGTCTACTCAGTGTGAGCTGTTCTCCATGCTCTCACTACCTACTTGCCTGAATTCTGTGTTTGGTCTAGCCATCCCCCCACACAAGCAAAAAACAGACATTTTTTTGAAAATTTTGAGATTAGTTTGAGACTTTTCTTGACTACAACTGGGGAAAAAATAAAGTGCTATTTAATAAAATAAATAAGAAATCCCTGATATTGTTTCTGATCTGTTGTGTGAAAGGTAAGGTTATCATTAAGGAGTGATAGGAATTCAGTCTTATTTTTAAATGTTTTATATGGTAATACATTTTTTTCTTATAGATATAGGAATATCCATTATGGTTTAGTAATTATGTACAATTATCATGGCTTTTGTACATATCAGGGAAGAATTAGGTGTGTTGTAGAACTGGGGAATTATACTTGGATTTTACTTTTCTGCTTTCAAGACCATTTCTTTAATTAAGAATTTTCCTTTGATTAGAAGTATGTCCAACACTCTTAGACTTAAATTTCTTTATCTAGTAACTACTGAAAAAGAAAAATTTCAAGTTGTAAGGAGTTAACCCTCTTTCACATTCAATTCAATGATTGATGTGTAGGCATTCATTTCTATAGACTTAAAAAAAAAAACTCTTCAAAAATTCCAGGTCCTTACTATTTAGCAAGTAGGCAAATAAGAGAGTTTAAAAAAAGATATTATTGTAAGCATTCTAAGCTTGAATAACCCCTCCACCAATAAATAGCCAGATGTGTGACTCTAGTATTGTTTTAGTTTCAGTTCCCTTCTATGTAAAGAGGCTGGAGTACATGGTCTGTAAGTTTGCTTTCAGCTGAAAAACCTGATGTGAATATATGCAAATTGCACAATATTAAATCCACTCGTACAATTTACAGTACAAAAAATTCTTCTAAAGCCAAACGTAAACAGTTTTTTTTTTCATTATCTGCTGTTTTGAATTATGTGCACCATTGACCTCCTCCACTGGCATAGAAAACTGGTTAAATATAGAATTTCTTATACATCATTTAAATCTGGAGGGAAAATGAATTGCTGTTATAGCAGGCTCTGATAATGCTATAAATTATATTAGTTCTAGGAAAATTGATAGCTAATCGAGTTATGAATACTTTTAATTGTAATGGAATGCCTTCTTCTACTTTGCAACATTTTTCCTTATACTAGAGGACTTTAACAGCCATATTGACTATGTCTCAAATCCCATATCCTTTCACTTATCCAGTCTCTTTAAATTCCCTGATCTATTCATCCCTTCTACATAAGCTATACATAGAGATGTGGTCACACTTTGGATCTCACCATTATCCACAAATATTCCACTTTTCTAATTAAAAACACTGCTTGTGCTGTTGCTACTCTTATAGCCATTCACCACCTTAGTGATACAGAGCTCTCCTGCTGTAAGATTTAAATAGTTTGAGACACATAGTTTCTGGGCAATTTAATCATTTTATTTATAAGGTTAAAATGTTATTAATGAAAATAGATCAGCGGCACTCTTGAATGCCAAAGACCCCTTGTGGCAATGGACTCCTGAGGATGGAAAGCAATAATGAATAATGATTAATTATGAATAAGAAAATGAATATTATAGTGAGAGGGCTGTGCTCTATTCCAATGATGGTCTTGGGAGTATGTGATTTGAATCATCCAAGTCTTGGATAAAGAGACATATATTTCCATGTCACCTATCTTATAAAAGAGAGAATCCATATTTTATCAAACCTGTCTGAAAAAATACAATGACCAGGAATTCATCAATTCTCTCAGCCTGGTTGAATCTTCTAACTTAGATGATTTCAATGGCCTCTTAATTGGTCCTCCTGTTTGAAATTTCTCCCCACTTCAATTCATCTACCATATTGCTGCTCAAGTGATTTCCCCACCTTTTTTTGCAAGGCAATTGAGGTTAAGTAGCTTGCCCAGTGTCACACAGCTAGTGTCAAATGTCTGAGGCCAAATTTGAACTTAGATTCTCTTGACTTCAGTTCTGATGCTCTATCTATTGCACCATCTAGCTGTTCCCAAGTAATTTTCTTTAAACAGATTTGACCATTTCATTTTTCTACTTAACTCCAGTGGCTTTCTGTTGCTTCTAGAATCTAATTTTTTCCCCTTTGAAAAATTTAAAACTAAATACAAAATAAAACAAAATAGGAAAGGAAAATTAAGACAACACAAAATAAAATATTGTAATGTGCTCAGCAAAGCATCAGGGAGGATTCAAAATATATAGTCATAAATTTTCTTTTCAAGAAAGCATATGTAATAATAGAAGAGTTTATATATTCATGACTGCTCATCTTTTTTTTTGCTTCCTTATAGGTTATTATTTTGTTCTTTGCTGTGCACTTTTTACCTCATTCTTTTACCCTCCTTTCATTCCCTTCACATCCCCCAAGCTGGCTAAAGTTAAGCATGAATATATTTATACATACATACAAGCATATATATATATATATATATATATATATATATATATATATATATATATATATACATACAAATACATGCACACACACACATATATATACATACACATATATTCACACCTATACTCATACCTCCACACATACATGTATCTATATACACACATACTTGTAACTACATATTACACATAAACATACATGAATATATATATATACATTTAAATATATATATAGACATACCTCTAAACAGTATTAATATGGCTAGAACTTAACTTTTAAACCCCTTCCCATGCTTTCCTAATCTATCCTTCCAGTTTCACTGTATATCTTTCACCCTCCAAATAATCCATTATCTAGTCAAATTTTATCTCTCTATATTCTCTACATACATGACTCTCTTCTCTTATTTCTCTTGCTTTTTCATTGGTTGTCCTCCATGCTTGGAATGCTTTCCTTCTTTAACTTTGCCTCCTAAAATCTCTCTTTTTTTTTTTTCAAGACACAACTGAAATGTTATCTTCTACATGAAGCTTTTCCTGATTGTTCAGCTGCTATTTTGCTCCATCCTAAATTTCCATGTATTTAAGTATTTTGCATTTATTCAACTTATATTTAGTCTGTATGTAATTATATATGTGTATATCTCCTTGATATCTCCATTGTTAGAAAGCAAACCCATTGAGAATTACATTTGTTTCATTCTTTATATTTGTTGCTGTCCAATCTGGAACAGTGTCTAGAACTTAGTAGGCATTTAAACAAATACTTTTGATTGACTGAATAAGTGAATATTCATGTGCCTGATACCTATGCCTAAGTGACTTACATAAGTACTTTCCCAAGATGGTATCATTGCAAATACTTCCTCTAACAAAGTCTACTGAATCTCCCTCCAAGACTTAATTGATTGTTTAATTGTAAAGTCATTGTCATCATTCCTATTTGATAGATAAAAAAATCTCTGAATCTCAGAGACATTAAGTGATTTGCCCTGGTCATATGGATAATAAGCATTAACATGGAATTCATAACAGTATAATAGGACTCAGTGACAAAACATAATCATTTCTTGGAGGGCCAACTCTATTGATAACAGGTAGATTGTTTCTTGGATGACAGTCACAAAGTCTGGCATTGAGGCTGAACTCAAAGCCTTTCTAGGTTGATAGTCAAGAATCGTGAATAAAGGAATGTGTCTACATGTCAGATACTGTATTAGGCAAAGAGGATAAAAGGTAAAGGAAAAGAGTCCTTAGTCTCAAAGAGCTTATAATTTAATGGGGGAGACAGCATTCAAACAATTACATATATACAAACAAATTATATACAGGGTACATTGGATATAATCAATTGAGTTAGGATTTGCCAGAGTGGTCAGTCTGCTGGTATAGTCTTTTAGAACCCCAAGTCCTCTTATAAATTAATGCTGCATCAAAATAAAATTTTAATACTCACCCCTATTAATCAAGAAAAAAAGATTGACTTGAAAGAATGGTATAATTATACATGAAATATCTTTGTTTTACATATGAATGCCTGTAAGAAGATGACTGAGTTCAATCAAGTAATTACAGTAGTTATGAATAGAACCAATTATTTAACAAATTAAACAAAGCAGAAATACAATTCACACACACATACATACCTCGATGGAGGTACTTACAAGGGTACTATAGTGAGAAGTAAAAAAAAAAAAAAATCACTTATTTGAAAGTTAAGACTTGTACCTTAGTCTGATTTAGAGGTTAGAAATTTCCCCTTTTAACTTACTGTGTTCCCTTGACAAGAAAGTTTTTGTAGCTCTTTAGTTTCCTCATCTTTAAAATGAAGGATTTAAGAGATCATTTTTAAGGTTCAATAAAGCTCTGACAAGTTTAAAGTCTCTTTCATCTTTAACATTCTATGTTCTGTATTTTTAAATGTTTTCTAACTCTGATATTCTACATATTATGTACTAAGAGCCTGACTCATTTGTAGATTTTATGTTCTAAAATCTCATAAATTTATATGATGCTACTATTTTATTACAGTGATATTAGGTTGAAACAGCTAATAAGGAAGGGAATGGAATGTTTGAGGAAATCAGATCCTCCCAAAGCATTTTATTATAAGTTTCTGTTTTATGAAATCTTGATGGTGAGGATCTGTTTATTCCTAAAATCAAACTCTAAAAATTATATTTTATGATAACTAACTTTGCCAGTCCAGAAAAATAAATTAATAGTAAAATCAGTTTTTTGAAATAATGGTTAAAATTTTGCTGAAAAGCTTCTGCTAATAACATCTTTCTCTGAAGATAAGACACAAAGTTAATATTCTGTATAAATATCTGGATGAGCACTGGTAGATCAGAGAGTGATATAAAAATCACATTTTGGTTCCATCACCATTGGTACCCATTTATGGTTAGATAATGATTTCTAAGGGTGAAAACTGATTAGTCCTTTCCTGGAGAAAAGTCTCATTCCCTTTTCTTCCACAATATAATAAAAATGACACATTTGCTTAAAAGAAAAAAGCAGAAGTTAACAGAAAAAAAAATGGCTCTTTGTAAAATTGGAAAAAAAAAAGTGAAATATATTTTCAGCACCATCCCAAATAGAAAGCACAGTGGACTTGAAATTCAGCAAATGGAATTTAGAGCAGTCCCCTCCATTAATTAGCTATGCATCTTTGGGCAGATCTCTTACCTTCTCCAGATCTCTATTTGGGGTTAAGTGACTTGCCAAGGGGCAAGTGTGTGTGTGTGTGTGTGTGTGTGTGTGTGTGTGTGTGTGTGTGTGTGTGCGTTTTAATAGTTTGTATTTACCAGATATATGCATGGATCAAATCTCATTTTGTTATGACAGGTCTTCATTTACTTCAAGACAGCTATTATGTACTTCCTAAGGTAGCTTCTAGGTCAAATAGTCCTTGAGTTTCTCATTCTTTTCAATTAACTCTCTCCAATGAGTGCTTTAACTCTGGACCTCAATGTCAATCATGCACTCACCTAGAATAGATCCATGCATTCCAGAATTAAATTTATTACTTCTAAAACATTATGAATTTATCATGTTCTTTCTTCAAAGAATATTAGAATATTTTTGTTTTATCAGGAAAAAAAATTTAATCCAAAGGATGGTGTTGTTATGATGAAATTTCTTATCCTAGTAATAAATCAGAAAGTTAGAGATTTTTGGTTAAGATGATTTTCCCAACTTCATTTGACTTCATGAAATTATTAATTTAATGATATATTTGCTGAATTCCTACTAAGACAAAAGTGCTTTAGGGACTTCAAAGAACTATAAAGTATAACCTCTGCCCTTAAGTGTGGGGTGACAATTGAGTAGGTGACCTTTTCCACCTGTATAAAAATAATCTTAGTCATTGCACATGTACTTATAGGAAAATGTTCTTCAGACATTGTAGTGGTAGTTGACTCTTTGTTTTTTGGATTTTTTTTTAAAGTAAAGGTACTAAAATAGGGTTTGCCATTTCCTTCTTCAGCTCATTTTACAAATGAATAAACTGAGGCAAACAGGGTTAAATGATTTCCAAAGGGTCATATGGATAATAAGTATCTGATGTCAGATTTAAACTGAGGTCTTCTAGATGCCAAGACTGGAGCTCACTGCACAGAATCATTTAGTACCAGAAAATTTAGGTTCTAGTATTAAATGAGTAATAAGAAAGATTGCGCATCCTGAGTTATATTAAGAATCTTTTATTTTACCTATGAATTCTGCTGGATAAAATAATATGCATTTTAAATCTTTACAATGGGAAGAAATAAACATCTTCTCAATAATTCCTAGAGGAGTCATGAATTGTCATCAATTAATCATCAGCATTCCTATATGCTATAAATAAAACTCTACAAGAAGAAAGAATAAACAAGATTCCACTTAAAATAACTCTAGACAGTACAAAATACCTGAGAATATACTTGTCAAAATAAACCCAGGAACAAAATTATATTAAAAAAACTATTTGATAGAAACAATTTCAGATTTAAATAAGTGGAGAAGTATTAATTGCTCAAAAATAATTAATTGATAGGGTCAATATAACAAAAATGTCAATTTACATATTTTATATATTCAGTGCCATCTTGATTACCCAAAAACATTTTACTGAATCAGAAAAAAATTCTTACTAAAATTAATTTGCAAAAACTAAAAGCAAAAGTTTCAAAGGAAATAATGGAGAAAATGCAAAGGAATGAGGCTTAGCAACATCGCATCTTAAATCATAATACAAGACAATAATTATCAAAACCATCTGAACCTGAATAAGAAACAACAATGTAGATCAATGGGATAGAGTAAACATACAATTTATAGCAGCAAAAAAATGTAATACTCTCGTATTTGGAAAGTATAAATAATATTTGAGCATAAAAATTCATTATTTGGTAAAAACTGTTGAAAAAACTGGAAAACAGTATGACTGAAACTGGCCAATATCTTATACTATTTGCAAAGATAATGTCAAAATGGATATATGACCTAGATATAAAAATAGATTTAATGCAAAAATTAAAAGTACACATAATAGATGACCTATCAATCTTATAGATAGATGAACTTAAGAATAAACAAGAGAAAGAATAGAGTGAGATGTAAAATGAATTGTTTTGATTACATTAAATTAAAAAGTTGTCCAAATAAAACAAACATAGCCAAGATTAGAAGGAAAATCAAAATTTTGGGGGAAATGTACAGTTTCTCAGATAAACTTTTATCTCAAACATATAAAAATTTTGTCAACTCTAAAAGAATACAAGTCATTCTTCAATTAATAAATGGTCTAAGGATATAAACAGTTAGTTTCCAATAAAGAAATTAAGACAATTTATCATCATAAGAAAATGCTCTAAATCAGTATTGATTAGAGAAATGCAAATTAAAACAATCTTGAGATATCATTTTACCTATTAGATTGACTAAAGTGATCGAAGGGGAAAGTAACAAATATTGGAAGGGATGTGGAAAAATTGGCTACATATTTATTGTTGGTAGAATTTTGAAATGACCCAATAATTTTGGAGAGCAATCTAGACTTATTAATTCACCCCTACCTTTTCACCTAGCAATACCACTATTAGGCCTATTCCCAAAGATGATTAAGGAAAAAGAAAAAGAATCTATATTTTATTTTATATTGAAACTTTTATTTTTAAAATATATGCATAGGTAATTTTCAACATTCACTCTTGCAAAAGCTTGTGTTCCAATTTTTTTTTTCTCTCCCTTTCTCCTGCCCTCTTCCCTAGAAGGCAAGTAATGCAATACATGTTAAATGTGAAATTCTTCTAAACATATTTCCACAATTATCATGCTGCACAATAAAAATCAGATCAAAAATAAAAAAATTAGAAAGAAAATAAAATCTATGCAAACAACAACAAAAAAGTGAAAATACTATATTGTGATCCATACTCAGGTCCCACAGTATTCTCTCTGGGTGCAGATGGCTCTCTCCATCACAAGTTTATTAGAATTGAACTGAATCATCTCATTGTTGAAAAGAGCCATGTCCATCAGAGTTGATCATTATGTAATCTTGCCATTGCTGTGTACAAAATTCTCATGTCTCTATTCAATTCATTTAGCATCAATTCATATAAGAGTCCACACCTCTCTTAAATCATCGTGTTGATCAGAATTTATTTTTTCCAAAACATTTATGGCATTCTCTTTGTGGTTGCAAAAAAGCAGGAAATTGCAGGAATATCCATCAATTGGTAAATGACTGAACAAGTTGTGGTATAAGATTGTCATTTAATACTTTTATGCCTTAAAAAATGACAAGCACAATTATTTCAGAAAAAAAAAAAAACATGAAAAGACTTGCATGAAATAATGAAGAATTAAATGCAGAACTAAGAGAACATTGCATTGCTGTAATAATTTTTTTGTTTTTTAAGTGAATATTTTGAATTTTATAAATACCTAAATTAACCATAAAAGACATATGAAGGATGATACTATTTGCAGCTGCAGAAAAAGCTGATACATTGAAGTAAGTATAAAACAATTTTACATATACACACATACCTATGTACACATATGTACATATAAAGATATATATATATACACACACAAATATGCATACATATTTGTGAAGACCGAGTTAGCACCCTGGATACCTTAGAATCAGTTGGAGTCAGGATAAGTAGAAGTTCTTGGTCTTTATTCTTTGTCTTGAGGGTTAGAAGTGAACTGGATGGACGAAGGATCTCCATGACCTTCCTTCTCTTCATCTACTGCCAAAAGTGACTCTGGCTCATCTTATTCCACCTCCTAGTCCCTCCTACAATTCTCTGTATACAGCAAATGATTGAGCCAGCACAGAATAGTGGGAAGGGCCATTTTCCAAGCATATTCTAATAGAGTATTGTCCAATAAGTAATTAGCCTTAAGTGCTTGGTTGTCCAAGTGCACCTACTCAGAGTTTCAGCTCTTTACACACATTTGCACATACTCATCTTGATTTTAAATTTGACTTCAGGCACTTACCTGCTGTATGTCCCTGGGAAAGTCACTTAATTTCCTCACTTGTAAAATAAGCTAGAGAAGGAAATGCAAATGTCTTCAGGATCCTTGTCAAGAAAATTCCAAATGAGGTTGTGAAGAGTTGGACATGACTGAACAAAAATAACAAAATCTAATGATGGAGAAAAGATCTAACAAGCCTAGAGAGACTCATTAGCAAATCTCATTTCTCATTAGCAAAATCATTTGCATATAGAGCTTCTTGTGAGAACCACTCTTTTTTACTTAAATTATTCTTGTTTTTGTTTTTAGTAATCTTCTTTTTGATATGCATTGTCTGCTATGGTTTTGAGAATGCTGCAGCAAATAATCACCCATTTAAAAAAGTTTCAGTAACTGCTGCAGGGCCAGGAGTTATTATTTAATAAGTCTTTCTAGTGATGAAGAAACATTAAGGTGCAATCAAACAAACCCTATATGAAAACAAAAACAAAAACAAAAAAAAACAGGGGATATAGGTTCAAATCTTGCCCAAATTATTATAAGTTGTATGATCATGATTTTTTAAAATCTTCAAACACTAGAAAAATTAAAATTGAAATTTTGATAACACAAAATTTAAAAAGTTATTTTTTGCACAAATCAATTTAATAAATCTATGATTAAAAGGGAAAATAACTTGGAAAAGATGATTTTAGAAAGTTCCTTTGGTAAAGATCCCATTTCTTTTTCTATTAATTCAATTTTATTTTATTTTGAGCTCCCTTTTACTTCTTTCTTTCCTCATACCCACTGTGAAAGCAAAGAAAACAAAACTTTTAATACATATGTTTTCAAATGATCTATGATTTTACAATACCACTATCAACACATGTGTCACTCAGTACTCTGAGTCCATCTTCCCTTATCTGGAGATGGGTCCTTCACTTCTTTATCTCATATTTTATCATGACTCTTCTGGAAATGTGGTTGATCATTGCATTGATCAGAGTTCCAAAGTCTTTTAAAGTTGTTTGTGACAAAGACATATAAGGAACTTATTCAAATTTAAAAGAAAAAAGTTATTCCCCAAAATGATAAATGATCTAAGGAAATGAAGAAACTTTGCTTATTACTAGCCATATGAAAAAATACTCTAAATTTTTATTAATCAGAAATTCAAATCATGAAAATTCTATCTAACTCTCATCAGAGTGGTAAAGATAAAAATAGAAAACTATAAATGTCACAGGGACTATCAGAAAAGAGACACATTGGCACACTTTTGTTGATCCTTTGAGAGGGTTAAATCATTCTGGCAAGCAATTTGGAATTATACACAAAATGTTAATTCACAATGTTTGTCCTTTCATCTCAATACATTACCACTAGGTCTAACCTCAAAAGAGATCAAAAATGGGAAAAGATCTTTTATGACAAAAATTTATTTAAAGCAGCTTGTTTGATGGTGGCAAAACGCTGAGAACTAAGTGGATGCTTTATAAGTTGTGACATATGAATATGATGGAATATAATTGTGCCATTAAAAATGAGAAAAGATAATTTCAAAAAATATGAAAAGATGTATTTTAAATGATTCAGAGTGAGCTGAGCAGAACTAGAACAATTTTACTATATTATGACTTTATGTTGTAAATTAATGTTATAAACAAAAAACAATTTCAAGGACTTTATAAACAGAAGAAAAATAAAATGTATAGAAGCAAGAGAACAACTTATGCAATGACATAATCACTATAAAATAAATAATTTTGAAAGAAATTATGATCAATTCAAGATACATGCATGATTTCTGAAGACGAATGAAATATGCTGTTTCACAGAGGTGATGGATTTAGATTACAGAAGGAGACATAAATTTTGTATATAGTCATTGAAGAAATTTGTTTTTGATTTTTTTATGTATGTTTAAGAAATTTATCTTTTTTAACCAATGGTATAAAGGATAGGAAAGAAAGATAATAAATAAATCCCTTTTTATGCATGTGTAGATATATCTAATTTTTTGTGTGTATATATATATATATATATATACACACATATATATGTATATTCACACATAGAAGTAAATAAATCCCTCTTTCTATATATATTTAAATAGAGAAGTTGTATATGTGAAATGTTGCATTCATTTTCAGATGTGCTATGACAGAAATAGGAATTGAGTTATTTTGAAAATTTAATTCAGTGCCAAGAATGCTTAATCCCTTCCCTTCTCCCCCCACCTTGAAAATCTGAAATAAATTTCTGGCAAATCACTTATAACAGATAACTTTGGGCAAGTTCCTTCACCTCTTTAGGTTTCAGTTTTCTTTTCTTTGAAATAAGGGATTGAATGAAATGAGCCCTAACATTGCTTCTAAGCTGAAATCTGTAACTTCAAAATCCTCATTAAAATCCACAATGGATATGAGGAGTTTTAAATGAAGTAACAAAGTAAAGGATAAAAAAGAATATGGAGTAAGCTTTAGTTGATGATATTTGCTCTCTGAAGTGGTGAGAGGAAGCTTAAAATATCTATTTGATATTGGGTAGCTGCTAAATTCTGTTTTATGTATGTAGCATCTGATTTTTGCCCCTTTACTATGAACCTATATCTACTATGTGCCTTGTGACTTCTATCAAATGTCTTTTCCTTCTCAATAACAATCTTTTTTTCATTGTGTTAACCAGTTCAGTCTTCATAGCCTCAAGACTACATAGTCCAAATCCTTTATTTATAGAATGGTTAAATGACTTATCTGATGTCATATGGGTAATAAGTAGCAGAGGTCAGATATGAACCATGTTTTCTTTCTTTTTTTTTTTTTTTCTTTTTCTTTCTTTCTTTCTTTTTTTTTCCTGAGGCTGGGGCTAAGTGACTTGCCCAGGGTCACACAGCTAGAAAGTGTTAAGTGTCTGAGACCAGATTTGAATTCGGGTCCTCCTGAATTCAAGGCTGGTGCTCTATCCACTGTGCCACCTAGCTGCCCTTTTTTTCAAGCTTTTTATTTTCAAAACATATACATGGATAATTTTTCAACATTGACCCTTGCATAGCCTTATGTTTCAGATTGTCCCCTCCTTCCCTCTACCCTCTCCTTTAGATGGCTAGCAATCCAATATATGTTATACATGTTAAATATATATATTAAATTCAATATATGTAAACATATTTATACAATTCTCTTGCTGCATAAGAAAAATCAGATAAAAAAGGAAAGTAAATGAATAAGAAAACAAAATGCAAGCACACAACAACAAAAAGAGTCAAAATGTTATGTTGTGATTCACATTCAGTTCCCACAGTCCCCTCTCTGGATATAAATGGCTCTCTTCATTACAACATCATTGGAACTGTCATCAATGATCTCATAATTGGAAAGGGCCACATTCATTAGAACTGATCATCGAATAGTATTGATATTGCCGTGTATGATGATCAATTGTGAACAAGTTTTCTGACATGCAATCTACTGTTCTTTCCACTGTACTCTTCTGTCTTCCTAAAGTAGTGATTTTCTTTTACTTTAACAACATGGCAGTTCCATTCTGAAGAATAACATGAAACATCTCTTTCCCTGATTCCCTGATTTCTATTTATTTCTATTTAGTTAAAGCCTCAAAATTATTCTTAACTCTTTCTTTTCCCATTCCTACCCCTAACCAGTTAATTGCCAAGTCTATCTCCTCAACACATTTCCCATTTATTTGTTTCTTGTGTTCTTCCATATAACAACTACCCTATTTTAGTCCCTTATTACCTCTCACCTGATCAGCCAGAGTCAGGATAATTAAAAGTCTTTATTCTTGGTCTTTTTCTCTGGCAGTCAGGGGATTAGATCTAGCAATCTCCACACCTCCTTCCTCTCTCTCCACCACTAGGAGAATGAATCAATTTCCTCCTCCTACTCCACCCACTCATGTCACTTCCCCTTCTTTGTCCATACCCACCGATCCAGCCAGCACAGAATAGTTGGGGAGTGTCATCCTTCAAACATGTTAATAGAGAATTGGCAATTAGCCTCATGTGCTCCATTATCCAAGTTCATTTGCTCAGTTCTAGCTCTTTACATGTTTGCCATTTGAAGACCTTAAGAATCTAGCTCAAATTTATTTTTCTGGATTTATTTCATGACTCCCCCTCAAGCACTTTACATTTTAGCCAAAATGACCAGCTGATTCTTCCTTATACATGACATTATATTTCCTGTCTTTGAGTCTTTTCCCAGGTAGTTTCCCCTGCCACTTATCACTGGAATGAAGGGCAGCATTAAGTTTCAAATCTTCCTATATTCCTTATCCCTGGGAATTTTTAGCTCCATTCGAAATTCAGCAGAAGTTGAACTTCTCATAAAAGGCCTTTCCTGATCCTGTCAATGGTTACCTCTCCTCCCTATCTCCCAAAATGATTTAGATTTACTTTATGCAGACTTATTTGTATATGTGCTGTTTTTTCTCAGAATTTGTACTCCTTAAGTGAAGAAGGTGTTTTCATTTCTATCTTTTGTTTCTATAGCATATAGCATAGTGTCTCTTACATAGTATGAACTGCTTAAATATCGAACTGAATTTTAGTGAAATGAATGGCTTCCACATTTTCGTTTTGTTGTCTGAGATGTTTTCATTTACTTGGCTTTCTTTTTTAGTTCAATCCCTTTTTGTTTTAGTCTGAATTCTATCCTCCCATTCAGGTTTTATATTCTATGTTATTTTATTTATTATCAAAACCTTTATTTAATTTCTGGTGGCTTCTTAATTTTTTTGGGCTTGGGGCAGCTGCTTTCTGAGCAGGCCCTTTCTGGGTGGGCCCCTTCTGAATGGGCCCCTTCTTGGCTGGGGCCTTTTGGCTGGGGGCTTTCTGACCCTTCTGGCCATCTGGCTGGGTTGCCTTCTGGCTGGGCCTACCTTCTGGCCCTTAGCCTTCTTTGTGGGAATCTTCTTGGTGGAGACCAATGCCTTCCGGGCAGGTACCTTCTTAGGGGACCCCTTCTGGGTAGAGTCTTTCTGGAGCTTCTTCACTTCATGCTTGATAATTCTGTTTCTCATTTTCTAAGTTAAAATGTGAAATATTAACAAAATCATAAAAATATAATAAAATATTGATAATAAAATTTACAATTAAGTCCATATGTAGCCCACAGGGATCATTATGTATATTTTAATGATCCTTGTTTCAATTTAAATTCTAGAGTACCACATTGGTATTCATTCCTTAATCCAAGTTTCATTCCTGTACTTGTAATTTTCAACTCATCTTCTTGTCTTGTTTTTTAATATAGTTTTTGTTTACAATGTGTTCTGTTTTGCCTAGCAATATTGACTCATAAAAAGAACCAATGATACATTCTTGGAGTCGCTGCATTCTGAGTCATGCCTCATTCTGCATTCTAGTTCTAGACCTTTCCATGATATGTTATCATGCCTAATGTCAATGTATTCTATTTCTAGATTTATAGCCCATTTTCATCCTTTGCCACCTTTGGATGCTGACAACCATTGGATATCCATACATTTTCTTTCCTGGAGTTGAATATAGATCTGGGAAGTAAAATTATATTATATTATTTCATATTATATATAAATATAATATAATATAACATATGTTATGTGTTATAATATAAACACATATTATAACAATTATATTGTTATTTTTCTTCTTCAGGGTCTGTGTCCATTTATCCCAAATCAAATCTATTTTCAGGCCTTTCATCATTGGAATATATGTCCCTTTACACCCCCTTGGTAAAATGTATTAATGATACTCTTTCATTTCCCTTCCTGAGATCATACTTGCCTTCTAATTCTCTTCTTATCTCCATGTGAGCCCCTCTCTTAAATGGCTCTTATTTTATTCTCCTACACTTATTTTGATGCTAAAGTATTATTTGCCTTTTTCTGATTATCTTCAGGTTGATTGGGTAATATCTCCACATTTCCCGCTTCTCTTTGCATGTCTCTTGTACTGAACTTACTGTACTTTAATTTATTATGCTGTCTTTGTCCTTAAATGATCCTTTTTATTGCTTCTTATACACTTGCACCTAGTAACTTTTTATTTTTAAAAATAACTTCAAAGTACAAGAGAAATGATTTCATTACTTAGAATTTTGTTGGTAATCTCACTTGTTTTTTCTTAGTTTTATTTCATTTGGAGTTTTTGGAAATAAAATATTTTGCTCATCTTTTTTTTTTAACAAACTATTTTTTTTGTTGAAGAAGGAATGTTTTCATTGATTAGTAGGTTCAACTGTTTATGATATACTTAAATTTTCAACTTGAGTTCTGACTATGGAGTAATCTTAAGTATTTAAATTGAATCTCATGCCTAGCTAAAGAGTTTCTCTTGGCTGCTTAGAAAATTATTAAAATATAAATTCTAGAATTTAATCACCAAATATATTTAAGTTTCAAGTTTGTTTATTATGTCCTATTTCCTGCCACCTTCCATTCTTCCTTCTGCCCACCAGAGGCAAGCTTTGGATCGGATGAAAGATGCTCATTCTGGGAAGTTGTTGGGTTTTTAAAATATTATTCCTTGCAATATCTGACTGTTGATGTTGTGGTGTTTTCTTGGCAAAAATCCTGGAGTGCTTTTCTTTTTCCTTCCTTCTTTTCTTTTCTTTATTATTATTTCATTAATTTTGAATTTCTTTTCCTTATTTCATTGATAGGTTTTTAAATCTGTCCCCCCCTACCTGTTGTCTCTTAAGCTTAAGTTGTCTTTCTTTATTCTGTCTCCAAAATCGTTTATTTTATAGTTTGTATAGAATTCATAGGGTTTTTTGGTTTGTTTCTCTTCTTTTAATTTTTTATTCCATTTTGACATTTTTTTTGAGTTTCAAACTTATTGATTATTGTGTCATGTGTATGTAAGCTATTCCATTGATCCATCATTCTATTTTTTAGCCAGTACCAAATGGTTCTGATGACTCCTACTTTATAATATAGTTTTAGATCTGGTATTGCTAAGCCACCATCCTTTGTATTTTTTCCATTAATTCTCTTGATATTCTTGACCTTTTGTTCTCTGTTGTTGATCTTCTTGTTCATAATTTTGTTATTATTTTTTAGCTCTATAAAGTATTTTTTACCAGTTTGATTGATATGGCACTGAATAAGTAGACCAATTTATGTACAACTGTCATTTTTATTATATTAGCTTGGCCTACTCATGAGCAACTGCTATTTTTTCAATTGTTAAGATTTGACTTTATATGTGTGAGAAGTCTTTTATAATTGTGTTCATATAGTTACTGGGTTTGTTTTGGTAGTTAAACACCCAAACATTTTATTTTATCTACAGCTATTTTAATGGAATTTCTCTTTCTATGTCTTGATGCTGGGCTTTGTCAGTAATATATAGAAATGCTCATGATTTGTGTGAGTTATTTTATATCTTGCAACTTTGCTAAAACTGTTAATTATATCAAATAGATTTTGGTTGATTTTCTGATTCTCTAAGTATATCATCATATCATTTATTTAAAAAAAATGATAGTTTCATCTCCTCCTTGCTTATTCTAATTCCTTTAATTTCTCTTTCTTTTCTTATTGTTAAATTCCAGTACAATATTGAATAATAGTAGTGATAATGGGCATCCTTGTTTCAACCCTGAACTTATTGGAAATGTGTAGAAATTAAGAATCTCTTCCTCCCTGCCCCCAGGGAATTTTATGAATAACAAATTTTAATTTCTTTTCTATTAGCTTTGATTTCCCTGCACTGCTTTCACTTTCCTCACAGAGTCTTTTACCTGGATGATTTCATTGAGGCTTATTTATTTGAAATCTTAGGCTCTGATTCAGTACCATTACTGGGACACCATAAGAAATTCTATATTATTTATTGTCCTTATTTATTAATCAATCAATATTTATGGATGTTAGTCCCATGTCAGGTACTAGGGGGAATTCAGAAAACGATATGAGACACAGACCTTAATTTCAATAATTTAAAAAAAAAAACTTCTTTGATTCTATACTCTGTGTTATATTAACAATAAGTTGTGATAAAAGTTCAGGGAAAGGAGTTCAGATTTGCTATGCTTTCAATAGAATATGTTACATTAGAGTTGGGAGGATCCTTACAACATGGAATTGGGATATTAGAACTAGAAAAAAACCTTAGAGAACAGAATGATAGAGCTAGAAAGGTTCTTCTTTAAAACAAAACTCAAAATTCCATATCTGTTGAATAATTAGTTAATTATAGAGAACAACGTAGTGAAACTGGCTAGACAGAGTTTTTCATCATCTCAAAAAACAAATCCTGTATTCAACAGATATGCAATTTCAGAAATATACAGCACCTACTATATTCCAAACATTGTACTCAACATAGACAAAAAAGAAAAGATACTTAACCTAAAGAAATTAAACTTTTTTGGGGAAAGTTTCTACTGAGAATTCTAATCCTAATTCAGTTTTAGGCTTCTCTGGTCCTTGGTTTGCTCTTCAAAGGATCATAGAGCTAGAAATAGATGGGATCTTAGAATTTATTTAGTGCCATCTCTTCATTTTACAGATCCCTAAAGAAATTAAGTGATTTGCTCAAGGTTACTTAGATGATAACCATCAGAAGAATGATATGAACTCAGACCCCTGCCTCAGGCAGTCAGTCCAAAAGCATTTATTAAGTACCTACTAGGAATTGGACACTTTGCTAAATTCTGGTATTGCAAAAAGAGGCCAAAAACAATTCCTGTCCTCAAGACATTCACAATCTATTGAGGAAAAGAATCAGAAGTCTTTTCATGGTACCATACTGCCTCCTTAAAATAGTTTACTTTTGTTTCCTACATTGAAAATACTTTAAATTCATCTAACAATTAAAAAAAAAAAAAAAAAACAAAACAAAACAAAAAAAACTTTAGCTTCCATTATCTTAGGATCACTTTTTTTTTTATACCAGGTCTCTCTCTTAATTAAGGCAGAATGTGCCTCTTGACTTCTCAGATGTAGAATATCTGAATTGTATAAGGTTGGAAGGAATGGAGAAAATGTCTCATGGGACTCAGTCCCTAATTAGATAGGACATTGGGTGTATTTTTTTTTTTCTACTTCCTTTGCTTTCATGGAAGACTTGATAGTTGAATTGGAGGTTAAGATTTAAATAGAACAGTTTTACATTTGAATTAAGAGAGCTCTTTGGGAAACTGAGTCTAAAAACAGTCAGTTTCTGGACACTGTAAGCAGGGAACAAGAGGAGATGACTAGTCTGTTGAATCAGAAGTCAGGAGTCCTAGATCTGTCAATAATTAACTGGCTAATGTTGGATATGATACTCTTATGCTCTATTCTTTAGTTTCTCATTTCTGAAATAAAATTATATAGCTAGCTCACAGCTCACAATGTCTGAAATGGAATATCTTGGGCTTTTTGGAGGAAGGTGATTTTAAAAAGTATGGCATAGCATTCAAGTTAGATTTATAGCAACAGCTCACCTAAATTAAGTTTGTGAATTGAATGAAGTACAGAAATGATAAGGATCCTCTGTCTCCCTACACTATGTGGAAAATAGAAGGATATCTTAATAAAAAAGAATCTTGTAGACATTAGTTTTTATAAATAATACTGAGAAACATGGTTTTTATAGGTTTTAAGTTCTAACAAGCTAGGGTGTTGCTCTTTACTTAGACTCCCAAATTCAATCTCAGTAAATCCTAGGCTGTCTCTTTCAATAATAGTTAAATTAATATATTCCAATTCACTAGTAACATGATGGCTCCTTTAGAACATTAGGGAATAGAAAAGAAACTGAGACAATAGTTTCAGCCAAGCTGTAGGTTATAAAATCAATGGAAAAAACCCAATATTTCTATATAATAATAAAATATAAGAAGTGATAATAAAAATGAAGTTACCATAAAAAATAATTTCAAAATGTATAAAATATTTGAGCCATCCTTGCAAAGTACCATCAATATTTGTAAAGATTCAATTATGGATTGCTCCTTAAAAAAAGATAAACTTTGGTAAAATAATATTTAGTGCTCCTGATTGAGTCATACCAATAATTAATTTAAAATTTTATGCTATACTAAGTAAAGTACCAAAGGGATACTTTACAGAATTATCCAAAATTTAAAAAGAGAAAGTTAATATGGAGAATAACCTAGAAAATAATGAGAAATACGTTAGGAATTAAGGGAAAAAACATTTTCGAACCTTAAACTATATTTTAAAGTCATGGAGAACATTTCATATTGGATTAAAAAAAGAAAAGTAAATTAATACATTAGACAAAAGAGAATTACAAATAATAGAATTCAACAGCTTGTCTAATAAAAACTAAAACATAAATTGTATAAGAAAGAACTCTATATTTACAAGAACTGCTAAGGAAACAATCTA